>NW_006408572.1:3891753-3893877 GCF_000296735.1 Chrysochloris asiatica | reverse complement strand
AAGGTTTTCAAGACTTCAAATCATTGCAGAAACAGAAAGTCTCATCTTACCCCAGCAGAGCAGCTGGTGGTCTCGAACTGCAGACCTTGTGGTTCATAGTTCAGTACTTATCGTGTGGTTAGTATTGGGCAGCATGGTGACTCAGTAGGATAAGCAATGTACTATGAACCACAAGGTTGGAGCCCACCAGCAGCTCCACAGGAGAAAGATAAGACTTTCTGCTACTGAAAAACTTGACTTTGGAGAACGTCTGGCCCTGCCTAGGCAATTGCATTTCTAGCCGTCACATTATAGCAGCCTAATTTTTAAATTAGTAATTTTGTATGGCCCGTGAATGATATTATAAATATCCAAATAACCTTTGGCAGAAAAAGACTCCCCACCTTTGCTTTAGAAGCTCAGAAACCCTATCCAGGGTCGCTGTGAGTCAGAACTGACTCCGTGACACTTAAGTACAACAATGGTTATAAACAGCTGAAAAAAGAAAAAAAAAGACTTGGTACAGCCATATCAATAAGTTTTTATAAGAAATGAAAATACTATTGTTGTTGTTAGGTGCCATCAAGTCAGTTCTGACTCCCAGCGAGCCTATGGTAACAGACCGATTCACTGCCTACTACTGTGCTTTGCTCACTTTCATTGTCGTGTGTGAGCCATTGTTGCAGCCACTGTGTCAGTCCATCTTGTTGAGACTCTACTTCACTGAGCATGATGTCCTTCTTCAGGGACTTGACCCTCCTGATAGCATACCCAAAGTAGGTGCAATGAAGTCTCCTCACCCTCGCTTCAAAGAAGCATTCTGACTGCTTCTTTCAAGTCAGACTTGTTCTTCTTTGGGCAGTTGTGGTATATTCACTATTCTTTACCAACACCATAGTTTAAAGGCACGTAAAATACTACTATGAGTTGCTATTTTTAATTCCTGGATCTTTGCTTCCTTTTAGGTATATGTTTGCATATTTCAGTAACATAAATTGAGATTAGCAGAGATAAGAGCCTATCCCGTGGAGGTCGGTTGTTGGTACCCAGCTCACCTCCTCCCTGCTCATCTTGCATTAAACCAACACACTACTTTCTGACATTAAGAGGTAATACAGCAAAGTGGAATCCTGGCGTGGCACTGTGGGCTAATGCGTCAGACTGCAAAGTTGTTTGAACTGCAAGGTCAGCGGCTCAAGCTCACCAGTTGCTCCTTGGAAACCCTATACAGGGTTGCTATGGGTCGAAATCGACTGGCACTTAACAACAACATAACAAAGTGGTAGTCAGCATGGGCTCTAGAGTCAGACTAAAGCATGTTCAAATCTTGGCTTAGCCACTTACTTGCAAGCAGTGTGCCTTTGGTAAATTACTTAAACTTGCAAAGCAAGTATAACCTACCTCACTGTATTGTGAAAAAGTTTAAATATGAAAATGTGTGTACAACATTATTGCGATCATTAAATGAGCTATGCATATAAGCAAGTAACAGGATAATTCTTAAACTATAGTATGTTTTCAAGGAGCTCTTATAGTATAGTGGTTTTGAGTCAGGCTGCTAATCTCACGGTCAGAAGTTCAAAACTACCAATGGTTGGTTCCATGGGAGAAAGATGAGGCTTTCGGCTTCCATAAAGATTTACAGCCTCGGAAGCCCTATGCAGGGCCGCCATGAGTTGGAACCAACTCCACGGCACATAACCACCACCACCAGTATGGTTTCAATAAATGCTGCCTTTCTTTCTGGTGGTTGTTGTTAAGTGACATTGAGTCAGTTCTGGCTTGTAGCAACCCCTTATAGGGTTTCCGAGAAATGGTTGCTGGGTTTGAACAGCCAATCCTGTGGTTAAGCAGTCCAGTGCTAAGCCAGCAGTGCACACCAGGGCTCCTTGTTAAAGTGAAAGCTCAGCCAAAGTAGCAAAGTAAATTCACTTTCAAGAACTACCAGTAAGGAGTTACCTATGGCGCTGTAGGATAAGCGCTGTGAGTCGGAACCAACTCAACAGCCCTTAACAACAACAATTCTGTAAAACTAGAAGGCGCCTGTAATTTCACTTTTTGGGAGAGCATTATGGATTTTAGAATTTGTGTCCATTTCAAAGAGAGGTGACCCAGTGGAATGCAGAAATCATGGGACAATATTAT
>NW_006408572.1:3882233-3891393 GCF_000296735.1 Chrysochloris asiatica | reverse complement strand
CACAAAGAGGAGACTGAGGATTCTGAAATACTTAATCATGCTCACGGGGAGCCAATACATAGACCAAGAGGGGCCAATGAATGGCTTAAAATCAGGAAATGTGTGTGCCAGGGTTGTATCCTTTCACTATACTTATTCAGTCTGTGTGCTGAGCAAATAATCTGAGAAACTGGATTATATGAAGAAGAATGTGGTATCAAGATTGGAGGAAGACTCATTAACAACCTGCAATACGCAGATGAAATAACTTTGTTTGCTGAAAGCAAACAACCTAAAATACTTACTGATGAAGATCAAAGACTACAGCCTATGGTATGGGTTGCACCTCAATGTAAAGAAAGTAAAAATCCTCACCACTGGGCCAATAAATAATATCATGATAAATGGAGGCGAGATTGAAGTTGTTAAAGGTTTCGTTTTGCTTGGATCCACCATCAACACTCATGGAAGCAGCAGTCAAGAAATCAAATGACACATATTGCTTTAGGCACATCTGCTTCAAAAGACCTCTTAGAAGTATCCAAAAGCAAAGATATCAGTTTGAGGACTAAACTTCACCTGACTCAAGCCATGATATTTTCAATAGACTCATATACATGTGAAAGTTGCACAGTGAATAAAGAAGACCCTAGAGAATTGATGCATTTGAGTTCTGGTGTTGGAGAAAAATATTAGAGGTACCATGAACTGACAGAACAACAAACAAATCTGTGTTGGGAGAAGTACAACCAGAATGCTCCTTGGAAGCCAAGATGGCCAGACTTTGTCTCTCACACTTCAGATATATTGTCAGGAGTGACAAGTCTCTGGAGAAGAAAGTCATGCTCGGTAAAGGGGAGATTGGTTCTGACTCACAGCTGGTTGGCTTGATCCTCTCAAGTAATGTTAGCGAGTTGTAGAATCATCTGCAGTATGATTGTACTTGAGCACAGTTAATATGCTGTACACAAATATTTACAATAGTTTTATTTGCATTTGTCAAAAATTGAAAATAAGACAAATGTCCTTTAATGGGTGAATGGATACGCAAATCATGAGACATCCGTACAGTAGAATACTAGCCAGCAATAAATATTGAACTGCTGATACATGTAGCCACTCTAGGACATTATGCTGAGTGAAAAAAAAGCCAGTCTTAAAGGGTTGCATATTCTTTGATTGCATTTATATGACACTTGTGAAGTGACAAAATTATAACGATGCAAAAATGTATCAGTAGTGGCCAGGGAAAAGGTGTAACTACTAAGGGGTCACACAAGGGAGTTCTGTTGTGGTAACTAAACAGTTCCATATCTTGACTGGGGCTATGGCTATCTGAGTTTACATATGTGATAAAGTACAATGGAAGTACACATCCACACACATGAGTGCATGCAAAAATGGGTAAATCCAAATAAGTCCTCTACCGCTTTACCTGAGTTAATAGTGTTTTACCAAAATTAATTGACAATTTTTCTATGGTTATAAAAGATATTATTTTGGTGAAACTGGATGAAGGGTACATGGGAATTTTCTGTATTCTTTTCACAACTTCTTTTGAGTCTTAAATTACTTAAAACCATAAAATATTTTTTTAAATCACATCAGGATGGTAGATTCAACAGCAGATGACTGAGGCAAGTAGTAATTGACTGACACATAGGTTCAGTAATGTTGCAGCTAAAGCCACAACTGGACACATAGGTGCTCACAATTATTGTAATCTCACATAGTGAAATGATATGTGCCACTGAGGGCAGTATAACAGAAGAGGGGAAGAATGAACATCCTTAGGAAAGCTTCCTGTCTAACTAAAGACAGAGTCCTGGTGTGGCTCTGTGGGCTAATGAACTGGACCAAAACATCAATTTGAACAGCAAGGTCAGGAGTTCGAATTCACCAGTTGTTCCTTGGAGACCCTACATTGTTTTTAAGTGCCGTTGAGTCAATTCTGACTCATAGTGACCCTGTCCAAGGAGCCAGTAGTGGGTTTGAACTGCTGACCTTCTGGTTCACAGTCCAGTGCTGATACTACAGTGCCACACCAGAATCCTATACAGGGTCACTATAAGTCAAAACTGACTCAATGGCACTTAACAACAAGAAACTTTAAGTTAGACAAGATGAGTTAACTCCACTACTCCACTCAACAGCACTTAACAATAATTGCACAAGTATAATATGAATGACTAAACATAATAGTGCAATAAAAACAAGCATTTCAATAGTGATTTATATCCTTCAGGGCATGATCTTATGTGATTTTCTCACCCGTATGTTAAAGCAAGACAGAGATGATTATTATCCTCAATATGTAGAATTGGAAGCCTAGACCAGACTTTTTCATTGTGCTCTGCTAGTCAATAGCATACCTGGAGCATAAGCCCAATAATTTAGTACTGCCACCCTGCCAAAAGGAGCAAAATTGTGTACAAATATCAATAAGATCAAGCATATTATAAGAATTCTGAGAAAAGGAATTTCTGGTTAGAAAATCAATGATGGCTCTTGGTGGGATATGATTTTGGGGCTGGACTCTCAAATGAGTTTCTCATAATGACTGCTATCCTAGGCGCTCTGGTGGCGTAGTGGCTACAAGTCGGACTGCTAATCTCATGGTTAGCAGTTCAAAACTACCAGTGATTCCATAGGAGAAAGATGAGGCTTCCTGCTCCTGTAAAGATTTACAGCCTCAGAAACCCTATATGGGGTTGCTATGAGTCAAAACCGACTCCATGGCACTTAACCATCACCACCATCCCCATTGTATGACATCACATTAGTTATGAGGGAATTCTCTTGCTGAAGAGCTTCCCCAAGGCATCCTTCATGTCCCGGTTCCTCAGACTGTAGATGAAAGGATTGAGCATCGGGGTCACTACTGTGTACATCGCAGTTATCACTGCATCTTTCAGGCTGTAACTGGTCAGAGGACGGAAATACATGCCCATCACTGTCCCATAATACAGAGAAACAACTGTGAGGTGGGAGCCACAGGTGGAGAAGGCTTTGAGCACGCCCTTGGTGGATGGGACCCGTAGAACAGTGGCAAAGACCCGAACATAGGAGATAATGATGCATACTAATGGCACAGAGAAAACAGTAACTCCTAGGTACATCATTTTCACATTAAAGTGGATATCAGAGCAGGACAACTTGAGTAAAGGGGTAATGTCACAGTAGAAGTTGGCCACTTCGTGGTTGCCACAGAAGGACAACCTGGATGTTAGCAGAGTGTGGGGAAGACCATTGGAGTTTCCAATCACCCAAGACCCCACAACAAGCAGAACGCAAGACCTCGGGCTGATGATGGTTGTGTAATGAAGAGGCCGGCTGATGGCCACAGCACGATCATATGCCATCACAGCCAAGATATAGCTATCTGTGTTGGCAAAGGCAATCATGAAATATATTTGTGCTAAGCATCCTTCAAAGGATATGGCTTTGCTGCCCAAGAGATGGTTTGCCAGCATCTTAGGGACAGTTACAGATGAGAAGATGATGTCAACAAAGGAGAGGTTGGCAAGGAAAAAGTACATGGGGTTGTGAAGGCGAATGTCAGAGCGAATGGCCAAGATGATGAGCAGATTTCCAATCAGTGTGATGGGGTAAACAAACAGGAAGAGGATGAAGAAGACATCTTCCTGCTGTTGCTGACCCGTAATTCCCAGGAGAATGAAACCCAGGGTAGAGGACTGGTTTTCTTCCCTCATGGCTTCTTCAGGATAAAAGGAAAAAGAATCCAGATTAGTAATGAAGTTGCTATTTCTAACAATCATCCTTATTTACCACTTTTGACTCCAAAGTACACCTATCTTTCTACTTAAGTTTGCTAAATCCAAACAGAGCCAATTTTTTTTGGTGAAAAGGTCCCTTATTCATCAGTGGGACTAATTACCAGTCAAAAATTAAGCAGTCTATGAATGAGAAGTATCCCTCCTTCCCAAACCAGTACCACTACTCTAACACTCATGATGCCATCATTTAGCAAATACTCAATTTTTCATATTCCATTTTCTAGATAATCTGTTAGGTCTCATAGAAAATCATAAATCTAAGAAAAATACAGTTCATTAATCCATTTGCTTAACATATAATTATTAAACATGAATCTGAGCTAAGCACGTATTGGAGAAAAGAAGGTGACTTGAGACATAGTCTTCCTTCAAGATCCTTACAACTTAATGGAAAAAGCCATAATGACACATTAATTTTACTAAACATGACAAATAAAGGACAGTATTTTGGAATCTGAGACAACATACTCCAGTCTAATGGGTGTGTCAGTAGAAGGAGTGCCCTGGACAATTAGGACTAAGTCCCCTGACCAAACTTAGAGTGAGCCAGAGCTCAGGAAGTGACAGGTGCCTGCATTGGTAACGGCCAATTAAAAATCATGGAGTCCTGGTGTGGCGCTGTGGGTTAATGCGCCAGACTGCAAAGCCATTTGAACGGCAAGGTCGGCAGTTCAAGCTCACCAGCCACTCCTTGGAAATCCTATACAGGGTCGCTATGGGTCAGAACCAACTCTATGGCACTTAACAGCAATTAAATATCACAAGGAATAAAATCAGCCCAATGAATTGCCCACTCTTATATGTGTCCCAATTTCAAAGTAGACTTTTGCCATCTCCCTCAATAGGTTCTGTATGTTTCCAAACCCTTAACTGTAAGTGATCACAATGCTTTTCTTCTTTGCTTCTTCCTCTCTTTTTTCATTATTTCTTTTGGTGACTCATCCAGCTCTTCAGTGGCTTCAATTACCACACTAGCAACGACTCCCAGGACTTTTTCTGTAGACTTGATTTGTCTGTCCCATATTTCCTTGGTTTGTCATCTTGCCAACATGTTTTATTAAACCCCATACTCTGCACATCCAGCCTAAATAGATTGCAAACTTTTCTGAGGAGGAAACCCACATCTTGTTCATTTTTATCTCCTCCAGAGACAAATTGTGGAGTAATTTTCATTGTTTATACCATTATGTCTGTACACAATATTTCTTGAATTGATCCAGGTTTATTCCGTGGGTTCCCCACATACAGGGTACTCACAGGTACACTCATCCAATTTTTGTTTCATCTTTACATCGGATTTTAGTGATTCTTCATTTAAAATAATCCCTGTACAACTCCACTTCTCTATTAATAGTCTCACTCCTTTAACTGACACCATCATTTTCTACCTGAAATATTGTAATGCTCCCTTAACTGCTTAAATACCGGTCTCCTCTTTGATCCATCTTGTACTCTGAGACCTTAGGAATTATGACAAAGATTCCTAGGTGCTCATCCAAAGCCATGTTATTCTCTTCTTTCTGAGAACTCAGAAACTCCCTTGTAGGGAGTTCTAGCCAACGTATTGGTGTGTTCTAGTTCTGGGCTCCTCTCATGTCCTCTTTCCCCTTTGCTAGCTAAATGCAAATGAAGAGACTGGGATGGTGGAGTCTAAGAATTGTGTGTCCACCATGAAATGCTCATGGGGACTGTTACATAGGAGACAAATACACTTTTATTTTGTGTAAACAATGATATGTTTTGTGATCTTGCTATTGTAGCTCAAGCTATCTTAAGTAATTCACTAGTTTTGTTTTTTTTTTGTTTTTTTTAAAGAGCCCTCCATTTAAGAATTAATCCAATCTATAATTAACTCAGGAATGCAGTAGCTCCATATAGCAAGCACTAGACTGAGAACCACAAAGTCTGTAGTTCAAACCTGCCAGCCACTCCTCTGGAGAGAGATGAAGCTTTCTGCTCCCGCAATGATTGAAAGCCTTGGATACCCTACACAGGGTCACACTGAGTCAGAACCAATTTGGCAGCACTGAGATAGGACAACAAGCACTAATTCTCAATGTCTTCCACAGTACGTATGAATTACAGTCTAGGTACAGGGGATGCATGTATAATTATCTTTTTTCCAAAATATGATGCTCTTTCTCACTCTTACTTCTAAAGGAATTTGGCTTCTTCTCCTAAGTGTCCTTCTCTATCTTCACACAGAATTACGATATGTGCATCAGTGAAAGATTTCAGAACTGGAGCTCTTGGAAACATGGCAGACTAAGGTGATGCTGATATGTCTCATTCTTATTAAGACACATAAAAATTATAGATAAATTATAAAAGTAAAACACACACAGCCAAATCTAAAAGAAAGAAATAAGAATACTGAGGCATGAGAAACAAAGAGAAATCTCAAAGCAAGAGTTGCATGAGACAACTGATGCTGTAGTGACCCTTGGGGTCATCAACCAGGAATTAGTCCCTAACGGCTGAAGTCCGGCATGTTAAGGCTCCTTTGGTACCAGAGAGGTGGTCAAAGAGCTGCAAGAGGCAGGGAAGCTTCATCCCTCTGCAGAAAACATTTCAAGTGTTGCCTGCTTGTAAAAAGGACACTAGGAATATTTTGGCAGGGTCACCATGAGCCAGAACCAACTCGATGGCATTTTACAACAACAACAACAAATACACACGCTCACATTTGAGGTTGAGTCAAAAATTATCCACATTCTGGTTATAGTAAGATGCCCATCCACATCCACAGCTGATGACAACATTGAGCGTGCACATGAAGTGATTCTGTCAAATGGACGTGTGACAGTGGATTATGTAACAAATCAGCCATGGCTCTGCCTATGAAATAATTCATGACAGAGAAAGACTTGGGTTTCGAAAAGTTTGTGTGAGATGGGTACCGAAACAATTCACATCTGCAAACAAAATCTGGACAGATACTCAAAGGAAGGTAAAAATTTATTTTGAAAAGTTGTTACTGGTGACAAGACATGGATTCATCACTACGAGCCTGAGAGTAAGCAGCAGAATATTTAATGGAAACATCCTCAGTTGCAAACCAAGAAAAAGTTCAAAAGTCAACTATCAGCTGGAAATTTGATGCTTACAGTTTTCTGGGATTCTCAAGAGCCACTGGACCACTATCAGGAAAAACGTTCAGCAACCAACAGTGCTAATTACAATGAGATGCTCACTAAAGAGCTGAAGCCTAAACTTCAGATTAATCTCAGAGGACTCCTATCCAAGGACAATACATACCCGCACACTTCTGCCCACACTGTTGACACTCTGCAGACCTTTATTTTGAGGTGTTAAGGCATCTTCCCTATACTCCTGATGTTGCTCCATCAGACTTTCACCTGTGTGGTCCCCTGAAAGCAGTCCTTTGAAGACAACGAGTCACCTCTGGCGAAGAAGTGAAAAAAGCAGTGCATTCATGGTTCTCAGCCTAAAACATTTTTTTAATAAGTAAATATGAAAGCTTGTTGACAGATGGCCAAACTGCATTGAAAAGCAAGGAAACTCTGTCCAAAAATGATATATCTGTCTTTTCTAAAAGTTGGTTAAAATAAATCCTACAGCCAAAGTGGGGATAATTTTTGACTCACCCTCGTGTGTGTGTGTGTGTGTGTGTGTGTGTGTGTGTACTGTTTCAATCATTTAGAAAATATACTTTGTATAAGACCCCCTCACCCTTCAGAACAAAACCAGAAGCAAACCTATTGCCATCCTTCTTATTCCAACGCATGGTTGTAAACTTTAGGGAAGCAGATCATCAGGTCTTTCCACCTAGGTCAAACCACCAACCAGCTTACTGGTCAAATGCAAATCATTTTGTTACCCAGTGACCCCCATTTACAATAACAACAGTAATTTTAAGAACTTTAGACATAATTCTGGAATCCTGGTGGGGAGCTATAGGATAAGCACTGGACTGATAACCTCAAGGTTGGTGATTCAAACCCACCAGCCACTCCTTGGAAACCCTTACAGGGCTGCTATGAGTCGGAAGCAACTCAACGGCACTTAAAAACAACAAGAGACCTAATTCTAAGATGCACTGGTGGCACAAAGATTAAGCGATTCACTGCTATCCAAAAGGTGGGTCATTTAAACCTCCAGTCAGTCACTCAGGGAAAGAAAAACTGGTAGTAGGCCCCAATAACAATAAATAGCTTATTGTTGTTTTGTGCTAATGAGTCGGTTCTGACTCATAGTGACCTTGTATAGGTTTCCAAGGTTTTAAATCTCTGTGGGAGGAGCACCTCATCTTTCTTCTGTGGTACAGCTGGTGGTCTCAAGCTGCCAATCTTGTGGTTCACAGTCTTGTGCTTATCCCTACAGAGCCACTACGCTTCCCCCATAAATATGTATAGCCTTGGAAAACCCTGTGGGGCATTCTACTCTATCCTACCGGGTCAGTATAGATTGGAATCGATTCCACAGCAATGGGTTTGGGGTAGACATAATTCTAACAAGAGGTCCATGACGAGTATGAAAAAACTTACAAAACTTTACTGAAAGACAAAAAAGAATAGCTAAATAAAAGGGAAATTGGCAATGTTAATGGATAGAAAGATTCAATGTGGTAAAAATTTCAATTAGCCTCTACTCAGTCTATAATTTTGGGTTCCTGGTGTGGCACTGTAGGATAAGCACTGGACTGCTAACCACAAGGTCACTGGTTCAAATCCACCAACTGTTTCTTGGAAACCCTATACAGGGTCCCTGTGAGTTGGAACTGACTCCAAGGCACTTAACAACAATCTAAAATTTGATGATTAGTCATTAAATTAATCTTCCTCAATCTTGTAATCCATTATAGATAATAACCCACTTCTTTCTTTCTTTTTATTTACTTTTACACTGTCATTATATATTTATTAACATGGTGGAGAAACACTGGCTATTCTTAGCATAGTGGCCTGAAGATTTCTCTGACCAAGAGCTCAAGATCCCATGATTTCACTCATGTTAGAGAGAAACTTAACAAAGAATGAGATCGTAGTTCTTTAAAGTTGCCTTTTATCATTGTCCTATGGCAAAATGGGAGCAGGGTGGCTCAGCCCATTTCATATCTCCATCTTTCCTTTTTCAGCTAGGCGTCTTTACAGAGGCTCCTGATTACTGGATTCAAAATTGTCTACAAAATTTTTGTACACTGTTTCTGCAGATATTTACTATTTTTAATTACAATATTCCTATAATTAGTTATAACAGCAAAAAACGTTTTTGTAAGCCCATGTATCAATATACTTACAAGGGTAAAACGCTATGCTAATTTACTTTTTGACCCAGAGTCCTGGGTGTGGCACTAAGGGCTAATGTGCTAGACTGCAAGGTTGGTTTGAACTGCAACATCAGTGGTTCAGCGTAGTGGTTAC
>NW_006408572.1:3878801-3882128 GCF_000296735.1 Chrysochloris asiatica | reverse complement strand
AACAACAACAACAACAACTCGGAAACCCTATAGTCACTATGGGTCGGAATCAAGTCGACAATGCCTAACAACAATGAATCCTAGGATAAGCTCAGGAACACAAGGTTGGTTTGAACCACAAATGCGGCAGTTCAAACCCACCAGCCGCTCCTCGGAAACCCTTTACATGGTTGCTATGAGTCGGAACCGAATCGATGGCACTTAACAACAACAACAATGTGCTCTGCTCAGAGCTGTCATTATTACCCAGTTAGTGTTGCTTCAGATCACCTGACTTCATCTGCATGCACGACAGGCCTGCTCTGTTGTTTTCATCACTGCCCTTGTTTTTAGGTGTTAATTTTGTTAACTGATCTGGTGTTTTAGTTACAATATTGTGGAAGTTGGTATTTGTGAATCTAAGTCAATAACTTTTTGAGAATGAAGTAGTAATTAAAGGAGAAAAATCAAAAAGACTTCTACTCAGTTACTAAACAGATTGTGCTAATAATATTATAATTCCATGTAGAAAGAATTTGCAAAACAATTTTGTTGTTAGTATTCATATAATCTATGAAAATGTCTATTTAAGCTCTTTGCAACTATATGATTTATTATTCAATGACTGAAATTGATAATAAACATGACTAAGGAGTTTATGGAGTCCCGGTGTGGCACTGTGGGATAAGTACTGGACCTAAAGGCTGTTTGAATCACAAGGTTTACAGTTCAAACCAATCAGCCACTCCTCAGAATCCCTATACAGGGTCACTGTGACTAGGAACCAACTTGACGGCACTTAACAACAAGAGGGATTTTGTACGATACGATCTGGTACAGGAAGAGGTTCATGGGGTGGAGGTGACACCATGAGTTACTGCACTGGCTGACACCAACCATAGTAATGCACTTGTCACTGTCTGCCCATCACCTAGCAGATGAAGTCTGAGTTCCAGATCATGGAGAAACACTCAAGGACAGAGTTCAGACACTGAAGTGTCATTTCAGACAATGGAATGAGTTGTCTTTCTTTAGCAGAAGCAGAGGGTACAGGCAAGGGAGGAGGAAGAAATCAGCCTGGAAGAGAAGTTTCAGGTGATATCGTGGAGGGTTTTGAGCGAAAGCAAGGACTTCAGACTTTATTCTTTAGGTACTAAGAATGAACACTATGAATTTGGGTTGTAGTATCCTTTTCTGGCAATACAGATATGAACTCTTCTGCTTAATATAAACACAAGTATTTGGACATATAAATTAAATTATTGATCAATAGGGTGACATTTTGGAGTGGCAATCTAGTGCAAGGACAACTACAAGTTGATTTTGAAAAAAATCACATTCACACATTCATTCCTTCAGTAAGTCTGAGAAACCAAATCAGAACTTCCCCTTCCTGATTCTCCTTTGATGGCCAACAGCCCACAGAGAATTGTCGGGAAAAAATCTAAAGCTTTGTTTGTATCTTTGTTACATTATTATGGCTATTGGTACAGCCCTGTGTATGGAGGTGGTAGAGCAGGATACTCTGAGAAGGAGAAGAGAAAGAGAGGATTGTTTCTCTTTGTGTTTACCCCATCTTTCACTTCTTTGAGAAGCTGGGTTCTAAATTCAGTCCAGAGTTATGGTCCTAGCTTTGCTACTTTGTCTCTCTGTGACATCAGACAATTCATTTAACATTTACTTTTAATCCATCTGATAAAAATAGCATACTGGTTCTACTTACCTCTTGGTGGTTTTGTGAGAGTCAGTAGAGACAAGGCATGCAATGTAGTTGCTGGCTCATAGTGAATACTTGGTTAGAAACTAGCTATCCCTTGATGTCATAAAGATTCTGCTTTCCAACATCCACCACCCCGTCTGTGCTGAATTTAAATGTTGTCAAAAAGGGTTCTGGCCACGTGGCCTTCACTCTTCTTTCACAAAAGGGAATTTACAGCCAATGGGCCACAATGCTTTGTGGGCAAACACTGGGAAAACGGCCAGTAATGAATGTGAGGCATGCATGTGTCCCTGATCTTCTGTTTCTGAGGTGGCGGGAATCGGGCTGCGCTGGGCTAGAAACAGGAGCCCTGGGTTTCCCAACCTCAGAGGCTAGTGGGATTGAAGCTGTTCTGGATGAGTCCTCTAGTTTCCTCCTCAAGAGAGCAGCATAAATCCTAGAATACAGTTAATTTTGAACTATCTACCAGGTTATAAAATCTCTTGAAACACTACTCCCTAAGGTTCAGGCCAAAATCAGAGTAATTGTTGAGGTTCATTTTCCTCCTCCTCCTCCAGCTCTGCCCTGAAGGGACACAGTGGCTCTCAAGAGTAATTGTTTGCAGAGTTCTTTTCCAGGAGAATGGGTGTGTCTCCACGGTTGGAGTTTGGGGGATGATGTTAGCGGGAAAGTGGCCATTATCCTCTGCAGTTTAGCCAAGTCCTAGAACCATCCCCTTGTATTACATGGACTATATGGCTCTATCGAGCTCCTATTATTTCTTTCAGCCCATGCTGAATCCTTCCTGGTGTTCAATATGGCAAAGAAGAATTATACTTCATCTTTGCTCTAGAATCTGACACAAGAGTATTAGGGTGGGAATTATATTTTCTTGGTTTTGAAATTTTTTATTGTGAATTGAGTGAAGGTTTACAGAACAGATTATCAATTTTACATTCAACAAATGATAGTTTGTTTTATCTCAATGATTGCAATCCCCTTCATGTAACAGCAGCTACCCACTTCCAACCATTGGTTCTTTTTTCCATTCCACCCTCCTTCTGACCTTTGTCCTTAAGCAAATGTTGCCCTTTTGAACCTGAATGGTTGACCATTTCAAGGTGCATACACCTTACTAGTGCTGTCCTCCCCCCATATAACTATCTAAGGAGCTCTGGTAGCATAGTGGTTATGAGTGAAACTGCTAATCTCAAGGTCAGCAGTTCGAAACTACCAGCTGTCCCATGGGAGAAGTATGAGACTTTCTGCTCCAGTAAAGATTTACAGCCTTGGAAACCCTATGGAGAGTTGCTATGGGTTGGAATAGACTCCACAGCACACCACCACCATCACATGTAACTGTCTGGAGTCCTGGGTGTGGTGCTGTAGGATAAGCACTGGACCAAAAAATCGATTTGGACCACAAAGTGGCAGTTCAAACCCACCAACCACTCCTCAGAAACTCTATATAGGGTCACTATGTAAGGACCAAACTGATTTTGCCTACCTAGAAACTGCTTGACTAAACTCTAGTCAGGCTCAGGAAAGCATTTTAAATAGACAAGGCCTCAGTTATTAGTTCCCTCCAGAGGCAAGGTCAATCTCCATTCTGTACATTAGCCTGAACACGTACTCTAGCTCCAAGAATA
>NW_006408572.1:3867740-3872470 GCF_000296735.1 Chrysochloris asiatica | reverse complement strand
TGTTTTCTTCCAGTATGATGTTCTTGATGTCATCCCACGACTCTTCTGATCATCACTCGTTAGTATCTAATGCGTCAAATATGTTGAGATGAACTTTAAATTCAGGTGTGATATGTTCAAAATCATATTTTGACTCTTGTGGACTTGTTTTAATTTTCTCCAGCTTCAGCCTGAACTTGCATATGAACAATTGATGGTCTGCCCCTGGCCTTATTTTGTCTAATGATGTGGAGCTTTTCCACCTTCTCTTTCCACAGATGTCATCAATTTGATTTCTGTGTATTCCATCTAGTGAGGTTCATGTGTATAGTCATCTATCATGTTGTTTATAATAGAGGTATTTGCAAAGAAAAAGTCATTCATCTTGCAAAATTCTATTATGTCATCTCCAGTATCATTTCTATATCCACGGCCATATTTTCCAACTACTGATCATTCCTCTTTGTTTCCAACCTTTGCATTCCAATCACCAGTAACTATCAATACATCTTGATTGCATATTTGATCAATTTCAGACTAAAGAAGTTGGTAGAATTCTTCAATTTCATCCTCATTGGCTTTAATGGTTTGGGCATAAATCTAAAAATAGTTGTATTAACTGGTCTTCCTTGTTGCTATTGTTAAGTGCCATTGAGTCCATTCCAACTCTTTATAGAATTTCTGAAGAGTGGCTAGTGAGTTTGAACCACCGACCTGCAGTTCAAATGTCCAGTGCTTATCCTACAGCACCACATCAGGACTCCTATCTTCCTTGTAGGTGTATGGATATTATCCTACCACAAACAGCATTATCTTTCAAGATAGATCTTAAAATGTTCCTTTTCATAATGAATGAGGTTCCATTCTCTTCAGTTTATCATTTCCAGCATAGCAAACCATTTGCTTGTCAGATTCAAAATGGTCAATACCAGTGTATTTCAGCTCACTAATGTCTAGGATATCAATCTTCATGCATTCAATTTCATTTTTGACAAATTTCAATTATCCTAGATTTATTATACTTCATAAATTCCGTGTTCTGATTAATAGTGGATGTTTGATGGAGGCAGAGATGATGACATGGAGAGATGGAGCAGTTGGGGACTTTAGACACAGAGAGGGAGAAGAACTGTGTGCTGACGACCGGGAGGCAGGTTTGTAGTGTATACCCTTTGGTTGGTTGATGATGCATAGAGGGGATTGTAACCATGGCAATGAAATGATATGCGATAGGATGAATATAAAAGTAATGTTCTCCCATGTAAACGATCACATAAGTCACAATAAAACATTTAAAAAAAGAATAGTGGATGTTTACAACTGTTTGTCCTCATTTGGATTTGTGTTCCATCTGCAAATGAAGGTCCCAATATCTTTACTCCATTGCTCCATTATGGTCAACTCTACTTTGAGGAGGAAGCTCTTGCCTAGTCGTATTTTGAGTGCTTTCCAACCTGAAGGGCTCCTCTTCCATCACTATATTTGACAGTATTCTAGTGCTATTCATAATGTTTCAATATTCGATATTCTGGTGCTATCTGACAGTTTTACACTGCTATTCATAAGGTTTTCAGTGGCTAAACATTCAGAAGTGGGCCCCCTCTCCTTTTCCTAGTCTCTATCTTAATCTGGAAGCTCATTTGAAACCTGTCCACCATGGGTGACCCTGCTGGTATTTATAATACCAGTAGCTCAGCTTTCAGCCTCACAACAACATGCAAGCCACCACAGTACAACAAACTGCCAGACTCCTGGTTACTGTAGGATCAGCACTGGACTGCAAATCACAAGGCTGGCAGTTCAAACCCACCAACTGCTCCTTGGAAACACTATACAAGGTTGCTATGAGTCAGAAGTGACTCAACAACACTTAACAATAACAATATAATGGAAAGCACAGGGGGCATAGTCATGAAAACCTCTTAACCATAAAAAAAAAAAAAAAAACACCTTCCAGAACTGAGATGCTGGCCTTAAGGGCTAAGGATCATAGTCTCTGGGGACATCTAGATGAACTGACCTAATAGTTTATAATGACAGTGTTCTAAATCCCACTTTGGTGAATACTGACTGGGGTTTTAAAAGCTTGTTAATAACTATCTAAATTACAAGTATTGTCTTCTTCTGAAGCAAGGAAGAATGGAGAAAAACCAAAACTCAAGAATAATTAGCTCAAAAGCCTACTGAACCACATGAACTATAGTTTCCACTAACATGAGACAAAGAACTCCATGGTGCCAGGCTACCGACACAACCACTCTAACTGGGATCATAATAGAAGGCACTGAATAAGTAAGAAAAAAAAGGTAGACTACAATTTAATTCATTAAAAAGGGCAGATTTACTAGTCTGATAGAGACTTATGGAACCTCCAAGACATTGGCTTTTTGACACCCTTCTAACATAAAACTGAAGCCACCTCCAGAGATCTTTCAGCCACATAAAAGACAGACCTACAAAGTAACAGTAACACTGGGGAGGAACATGTTCCTCAGAACAATCAACTCTATGAACACAAAGGGGCAGAATTTTCCCAAAAACAAAGTTAGAAAGTCAGGAAGGGGAAGGAACACTGGGTCAATAGTAACAGGAAACCGAAGATAGAAATGGGGAGAGTGCTGATATATTGTGGAAATTGTAACCAAGTCATGGAACGATCTATGTATAAGTTGTTGAATGCAAAACTAATTTGCTTTGCAAACTTTCACTTAAACCACAATAAAATATATTTAAATGTACACAAAGGTTCATAGCAGCATTTTTCATAATTGTCAAAAGTGGCAGCAAAGTCGGCGGTACAAACCCAATCATATAGGATCACTAAGAGTTAGAACTGACTCAGCAACACTCAACAACAACAACAGCAGTGTACATTTTTGTTTTATTATAAAGGCATACTCCATCTATTAATAAAATATCTTTGATCACATTTCTCCATTTGATTTTTCTTCATTCAGGTTCACTTTAACTCACTCATCTACATTACCTGTTTGGACTCCTCGGGAATATGTATTTAAAACCCGGTCTCTACAGTTTCTGACTGTATCTAAAGAAAATTATAACTTATGACCGCAATGAAAAGTGTGAATTAGACGTTAAAGGAATCATCATGAATAAGTGACAAGTAATTGGAACTGGACAGGATGCACAATTATAATGGAAGGCAGTAAGAGCCTATAGTCTTAAGATGCAGTACAGTGTAGTCGTGAGGGTCTTGAGCTCTACAGCCAAACTTGTTGATTGTTGTTGTTGCTGTTAAGTGCCATTGAGTCAACTCCAACTCACAGCAATCCTGTATAGGGCTTCTGAGGCTCAGCTGGTGGGTTTGAACTACCAACCTTATGGGTCATAGTCCAGTGCTGATCCTACAACGCCACAGCAGGAGTCAACAATTGCCATCAAATTGGCTCCAACTCATGTAAACCCTGTTTAACAGAACAAAACATTGTCCAGTCCTGTTCTCTGTAGTGTATTTGAGTCCACTGTTGGGGCTATTGTGCCAATACATCTCATTGAGAATTGTCCTCGTTTCAACTTTGCCAAACGTGGTGTCTTTCTCTAGTGATTGGGCTTTTCTGTTGTGTTCAAAGAAAACAGTTTCATTATCCTCAGTTCTAAGGAACATTCTGGCTGTATTGATTTATTTGTTCTTCTGGAAGTCCACAGTATACGCAATATTCTTCACCAAAACCACAATTATCACACCCCAAAATCAGTTGATGGCCATAAATTGAGATCAATAATTTATCTGTAAAATTGGGATAATAATAGGAGTTGGTTTGCATGGATGGGTAAAGTGCCTGATATATAGAAACCCAAACAAACAAACAAAAAACCAATGCTGTTGAGTCAATTCTGATTTATAGGGTCCTTATAGGTCAGAGTAGAACTACCCCCATAGGGTTTCCAAGGCTATAAATCTTCCTGGAAGCAGATTGCCACTTATTTCTCCCATGGAGCAGCTGGTGGATTTGAACCACTGACTTATCAGTTAGCAGTCAGTGCTTAACCACTATACTACCAGGGATACTTAACCATAGAAAAGCACCCCAAAATTGTCCCCTATTTTTTACCCCTTTTATGCATAAACTATTCTGCATCTACAAAGTTATACAACAATTAAAGGGTAGAAAGATGTGATCCTATGAATGAAGAAAAGGAATCAGAGATGTTTTTATTCAACAGTGAAGAGTGGGGTATATTGAAAGCAGACAACTCCAGGAGTCTATATATGCCATAAAACAGAAAAGCCTGAGTGTTACTCTTTCACTTGAGAGTGACACAAATTATGTGGATTTTTTGTTTTTGTTTTTGTTTTTAATGTTTTATTGTGAATTATGTGATAGTTTACATGGAAGAACATTAGCTTTACATTCATCCTATTGTATATCATTTCATTGCCATGGTTACAATCCCCTCCATGTATCATCAACCAACCAAAAGGTATACCCTGCAAGCCTGCCGCCCCGTCATCAGCACACAATCCCTCTCCTCATCAGCACACAGCCCCTCTCCCTCTCTGGGTCTAAAGTCCCCAGCTGCTCCTTCTCTCCACGTCATCGTCTCTGCCTCCATCTCTGGCATCACTGATTCTCTGGGTAGGGTCCTGCACTCCACTCATCTCCCTTGATGGCCCCAGAGACCTCCACTCCTAGACTGCAAAGTCAGTCACTCCCCTCCTTTTGTTACAAAATGTCCACCTTTACATTTCCAACCCTCACAGTCAGTCCTGATAACAATTATTCACTATT
>NW_006408572.1:3864618-3867640 GCF_000296735.1 Chrysochloris asiatica | reverse complement strand
GAAAATTCTATAAAAACCCTGCAGACAATGAATTCGGGGCTCTTTCCCTATTCCGAAATGTCGGATAAGGTTAGAGACCTGGCTCGAGCTTGATTAAACAACCCTTATGTATTTGCATCGGTACACGGCTCCTGGGTGGTCTTTGGGGACCCTGAATTCTGGGCATAACAACTATAAGTCGGAACTGACTCAATGGCACTTAACAACAACAACAACATATACCTATCTACCACTTTGCTTAAAATCGGGCCAAGACGCTGAGTTCCATTCCAGACCTGAAGGGTGGTGGAGGGGCATAGTCTCAGGTTCCTCTAGTCTCTTTCTGACCAGTAAGCCCAGTATTTTTTATAATTTTGTGTTTTGGTACACTTTGCCTCGCTCTCTATCTGGGACCTTCTAATGTGATCCCTTTCAGAGCAGTTGATAATGGTAGTCAGGCACCATCTACTTCTGATTTCAGAGTTGTGGAGACAGATGTTCACCTGTTCCATTAGTCCATTGTTGATGCCAGACATCTTTAATTTTCACCATTCTTCTTTCCTCTGACAAGACCGATAGCTGCACCTTGGATGTCTGCTCATGAACTTTGAAGTTCCCCATCACTCCTCACCAAAATAGGCTGTAGAAAATTGTCTTTGTGGACTGTTACGCCAACTGACCATGGTGTCCCCTGAGACTACAGTCCTTAGTCCTCAGGACCACAGTCATTGCCTCAAGGGGTTTGGTAGTGTCTAAGATGTTTCCATCATCTGTCCCTTGTTTGTTCCACCACATTAATAGTTGTGTTTGCAGCAAAGGTCAATACCCATGTACAAATATCATCTTTCAAATTTTTATATAGTTTTGGGTAACCTTTGCATTCCTCCCAGCATCTTCACCTGTCTTCATCATTCTTTTGCCAACCTCCCTCTTGTATATGGTCTTCGTCATCACCCGAGTTAATAAGTGTCTACCTTCCTCCCTTCCTTCCCACCCTTGGCAAACATCAATTTTTTTCTACTTTTAGCATAAAAACTGTTTCTTGAGTTTTTACTGTAGTGTTCTCATACAATATTTGTGCTTTTGTCCATTGACTAATTTCACTCAGTGTAATATCCATGTTATGAGATGTTTCACACACTCATCATCATTCTTCAATGTTGTATATTATTCCATTACATGTATGCACCAAAGTTTGTTTATCCATTCTTCCACTGATTGGCATTTAGGCTGTCTCTATTTTCTTGCTATTGTGAACAGTGCTGAGATGAACATTTGTTGTTGTTAGGTGCCATCGAGTCAGTCCTACTCATAGGACCTTAGGCACAACTAAATGAAACACTGTCCAGTCCTGTGCCAACCTTACAATCATTGCTACACATGAGCCCATTACTGCTGCCACTGTGCCAATCCATCTTGTTGAGGGTCTTCCTCTTTTTCACTGGCCCTACCCTTCACCAATCATGATGTCTTTCTCCAGGAACTTGTCCCTCTGATAATATGTCTGAAGCATGAGAGATGATGTCTGGCTATCTTGGCTGATAAGGACCATTCTGGTTGTACTTTTTCTAACACAGATTTGTCTGTTCTTCTGTCAGTCCATGGTACTTTAAAATTATTTTCCAACACCATAATTCAAATGCATCAATTCTACTAAGGTCTTCCTTATTTATTGTCCAACTTTCACATGCATATTTATTTTGTCCTCAAACCGGTGTCTTTGCTTTTGAACACTTAAAGAAGTCTTCTGAAGCAGATTTACTTAATGTAATACACTATTTGATTTCTTGACTGCTGCTTCCTTGAGTGCTGATGGTGGATCAAAGCAAAATGAAACCTTTAACAACTTCAATCTCTTCTCTATTTATCATGATGTTATTTATTGGTCAAATGGTGAGGATTGTTGTTTCCTTTACATTGAAATGTAAGCCATACCAAAGGCTGTGATCTTTAAAATTGTTTATTATGCATAACACAGGTTTTTAATTAGTCTTCCTGCAATCCTGATGTCCAGTTCTTCCTCATATAATACAATTTCTCAAATTATTTGCTCAGGATAAATATTGACTAAGTATGGTGAAAGAATACAACCCTGTCATACAACGTTCCTAATTTTAAGCAATTCAGTGTTCCCTTGTTCTGTTTATTCTTGGTCCACGTACAGGTTCCTCATGAGAACAATTAAGTGTTTCAGAATATTCATTCTCGGCAATGCAGTTCATAGTTTGTCAGGATCTACACAATTGAAATCCTTTGCATAGTCAGTAAAGCACAGGTAAACATCCTTCTGGTATTCTCTGCTTTCTGTCAAGATCCAGCTGATGTCGGCAATGATATATGTCTTTCCACTGCCTCGTCTGAATCCAGCTTGAATCTCTGGAAGTTCTCTGTCAATGTACTGTTGCACCTGTTTTTTAAGTGTCTTTAGCAAAATTTTACTTGCTTGTAATATTAATGAAAATGTCTGATGATTTCCACATTCCATTTGGTCACCTCTCTTTGGAATGGACACAAATATGAATCTCTTCTAATCAGCTGTCTTCCAAATTTCTTGGCATAGATGAGTGAATGCCTTCAATGCCACATCAGTTGATTAAAAGATTTCAATTTGTAGTCCATCAATTCCTGGAGCCTTGTTCTTTGCCAAAGTCTTCGGTGCCCCTTGGATGAACACAGGTGTGCATGTATCTACTCATGTCATGACTCTTGTTTCTTGGGGATATATAATAAGTAGAGGGATTGCTAGGTCATACAGTATTACCACTTTTTGAGGAAGTGTTGTTGTTGTTGTTAGATGCCATCGAGTCGGTACCAACTCGTAGCAACCTTATGCACAGCAGAATGAAACACTGCCCGATCCTGGGCCAACCTCACTACTCTTGCCACACTTAAGTCCATCGATGCTACCACTTGGCCAATCCATCTTGTTGGGAGTCTTCCTCTTTTTCTTTGACCCTCCACCTTACCAAACATGATATCCTTCTCCAGTGACTGGTCCGCCTTGACAATATGTCCGAAGTATGAGAGACGAAGTTTGGCCATC
>NW_006408572.1:3846452-3857076 GCF_000296735.1 Chrysochloris asiatica | reverse complement strand
CCCCCCCCCCATTTTGGGTAGCCAATGTGACATAGAGTTTTGCACAGGAAAAAGGTATGATTTCAATGGTGTTTTTAAAATATAACTCCTAAGCTGATGTGGATAATAGAAGTTGGCACAAACATATTTAAATCTTATTTTCAAACTTCAAGTCTGCTGGTAAGGGGGTAAGCGATAAAGAAGGGAGCTGACCTCCCAGCACTACATCAAACACAACTCTGTTGTCTCCACTTTTCCATAGACCCCTTTAGCATAAGGTTTTGTGTGAACAAAAGGTTTGGTGACTTTAAATTTGACAAAACTCCACTGATTTAGAGTCATATTCCATTGCCAGCATTACTTCATCTACTGGATTACATAAAGCTAAAATCCCAATTGTTGCTATTTTAGAGTGAAAGAAACTCTCTCCTAACAAAAGACTCTTCCCAGGGCTCCTTTCATGTCCCTTTTCCTCAGTCCATAGAGGAAAGGGTTCAGCATGGGGGTCACCACAGTGTACATCATAGCCATTACAGTGTCCTTCATAGTAGAATGATCAGTTGATGGGCATTAATAGAGACCAATAATTGTCCCATAGAAGAGAAACACCACAGAGAGGTGAGAACCACAGGCACAGGTGGAGAAAGCCTTGAGGATGCCCCCAGCAGAGGGAAACTTGAGGATGGAGGAGACAATTCGTACATAGGACATGATGATGAGTAGGAATGGGACAACAAGAATAAGCCCTCCCATGAAAAATAACACCAAACCATTGGCTGTAGTGTTAGAGTAGGCCACCTTCAACAAAGTAGATATGTCACAGAAAAGATGAGGGATCACGTTGTCAGCACAGAAGGACAGCCTGGCCATGAGCACAGTGTGCATCAGTGGTCAGTACCCAGGACAGCGCCAGCAGAGCGAGACAGAGCCTGGGACTCATGATGGCGGTGTAATGCAGAGGAAAACAGATGGCCCCATAGCCATCATAAGCCATGACCACAAGGAGGAAGCTCTCCAGAACTCCAAAAAACAAGTAAAAATGCATCTGGGTCAGGTAGCCAGCATAAGGAATAGATGGGATTCCGCTCTGTATGTTCTGCAGGAATTTGGGCATTGTGACAGAAGAGAAGTAGAGATCAGAGAAGGACAAATTGCTGAGAAACAAATACATGGGTGTGTGGAGGTGACAGTCCAGACGAATGAAGATGATGAGGAGGAGGTTCCCCAGGATTGTGGTGAGATACATGAGTAGGAACATAGCATAGAAGAGGTTCTGCTGATGTGGTTCAATAGGCAAACCCAAGAGGAGGAACTCTGAGACAATGGTTCCTTTTTGTCATGCTGTGATTCTATTGTCTTTATTAAGAAAATAATGCACCTTAAAACCCGTGAATAATAAATAGGCATATTTTATATGGCAGGAAGCCTATTTTTGAATGGTGAATTAGTAAGAATTTAGGTACCAATGGTAGATTAGATCTTACACTCACCACTCTATTGAAATTGCCCCAAAAAAGTCATCAGTAACATCCACATCTCTAGCTCCAACTGCACTTGACATTAATGACCTCTCCCTCCTTGGTGAAACATTCCCTTCTCTCAGCCTTGACAACACATCGCCTTCCTTGCTATTCGTTCTCCTTTGAATACTGGTGTCCCTCAGAGTATTGTCCTTCTATACTTTCCCCAGATATGTCATGAATTCCAAATGTTTGGTGGGGCTTCAAGAAGTTCATGGAAAACTCTGAAGGGTCCACCATCAGCCCAACTTACCCAGTATGTCTGAAAGGGACTCCAGGGCCCTGACTGAGGATCTTACTCCCCTTTACTCACTACGGAATCTAGAGACAGAACCCCAGTAGTCATCACCTGCGTCTATATCCCCCCTTCTCACATCCGTTTCACACCTTCCTGGGCCTGAGGGACACTGCTCCCCAATGGAACTTAGGTTTAGAAGAAAGTCATTAATAACTAAAAAACTTAATTAGCCACAGGCTCCCTGAGACAAATCTCCTGGGAATTGTAAGGCAGGGATTTCTTTATGACAAATCATCCTTAAGGGTAGGGAAACAGGCAACAGGGGAAGAGAATTCATGCTCTAGCTCCACTGGGGATGCTTCCCTGACTACCCCACCCCATAGGATCTCTTCCTTGTCTGGTTTCTTCATTATTTTTACTCCTAAAGCACTTACATTCTTTATAATACAAGTGCTTTAGGAGTATATAAGACTGGTAAACTGTTCATCTTTGTCTAATTCTTGTTTCAGAAATATTGTCTCAGAAACAGAGAATTCAATGTTCTTTATTGATCAATGGCTGCATTTAGTCATATTATTTACCCATACTACATTTAGGAAGGAGTCCTGGTGTGGTGCTGTAGGATAAGCACTGAACCACAAGGTCTGTTTGAACCACAAAGTCAGTGGTTCAAACTCACCAGCTGCTCCTTAGAAACCCTACACAGAGTCACTATGAGTAGGAACCAACTGGACAACACTTAACAATAACATCAGCAACATTTAGGAAGAGCAATTTGGAATCATAGTGGAAAACTTAATTCACCTCTTATAGCTGGTAACACAAGCAGACAGAGAAAGTAAAGATGTAGAAAATCGGAATAACTAAATTGATCTGAATTATATATCTGAATTATATACTATTTACAATGACAATATATATATTCTTTTCAACTTCACAAAGACTATTTTCCAAAAATCAACCATATTGTTTAAATTATTATATATTCCTGAGTTTTTTTGTGTGTACAACCTCCATGCCCCCCCCAAAAAAAAAAAAAAAAAACAAGAAGGACTGGAATCAAATACTGTTGAATGATGCACAGGAAAAATAAAAGGTGGACATTGCATATTTGTGGTTCAAATAACACAGGCAATGGATGGAGTAAGCCATGCACGTCCTCACTAACACACAACATTGCAGCAATTAGAGATGGAGAATACAATTACAAAAATTTTCACACAGTGGGAAAAAAAACACCATATGATGGGTCATAAAGAAAACATCAACAGTCTAAAAAGATTAAATTCATGCAGAGGATATTCTCTGACCACCATGATATAAAGTTAGGAATTAAAGCAAAGAAATAATCAAAAAACACCAACTACTAACAATTTAAACAATTCCCTTCTAAATAATCTAAGAGTCAAAGAAGAAATAAAAATAAATATTAGAAGATATTCAACTGAACAATAGTGAAGATACAACACCAAAACTTGCAGGATGCAGCTAAAGCAGTACTTAGAAGAAAACATACAGCCTTAAATGAATAGCAAAGAAAAGAAGAAGGCTTTCATCTCAGAAAACTAGAAAAAAGAACAAAATTAATCACCTGTTTGCTATTAAAAGCAACTGGAGCAGCCATCTAAGATGCAGCCATTCGTCTCTTCTGCATCTGGAGAAAGAAAAGTGAAAAAAATTAGATGCAAAGAAACAATTCATCCGGTGGACGAATGAACAATATGACCCCAGCCTCTATGACCCTGGGAACAGAACTAGCTGGTGGCTAGCTACCTCTGCAGACCACTCTGAAAGAGATCACAATAGGACATTTGTGGATAGAGTGGGGAAAATAGTGAAACAAAACTCAAAATTATGAAAAAAGACCAGGCTTTCTGGTCTGATGGAAGTCCTCAGACTGTGGTATTTAGACACTCACCCCTGTAACTCAGTTTTCAGCCAAATAATTGGCCTACAAGGTAAATAATAACACTAGGCAAGTACACACTCCTTAAAACAATCAAAGTCCCAGGAATAAAGCTCAGAAGGCAGAAAGGGAGCAGAAAGGAAAAGGAAGGGAAACAGCAAACACAGGGAGGAAGTGAGAGGGAAGAATGTTGTTATATTTGGGGGAATGAAATCAATGTCACAAAACAAAATGTGTATGAAGTGTTGAATGGAAACCAATTTGCTTTGTCAACTTTCACACAAGTCACTAATAAGTTTTTGTTAATGCGTTCTTTTAATGTATGTGCTGGCTACACAGGATTGTTCAGTCTGCCAAAATTTTCAGACTTGGTTTTATTTCCCAAAATATTATAAGCATCGGTCAGCGGTCAAAACATCAATCAAGAATTTCCGAGTCAATGACGGGGATTGGATTTGCCCTGACAAAAAACAAAACAGCTGAAGCCAAGATAATGAAAGCTGGTGGCACTGAAACAGGAAAGACACTTGCAGAAAAGAGTTGAGGCCTATTTAGTGCTAATGATTGACAGTGTAATGCTTACAATAATGTGAATTGGGCCAGAATATCAGAATGTAACATGTGCAATAGTCCAAAGTATGCTAAATTAGAAGAAAGAACAGGATATGGTGGTGGTTTTAATGAAAGAGAAAATGTTGAATATATAGAAAGAGAAGAATCTGATGGTGAATATAATGAGTTTGGAAGTAAAAAGAAAAAATACAGAGGGAAGGCAGTTGGTCCTGTGTCTACTTTTTTTTTTTTTTTTATGTTTTATTGTGAATTATGTGATAGTCAACATGGGAGAACATTAGTTTTACATTCATTCTATTGTATATCATTTCATTGCCATAGTTACAATCCCCTCCATGCATCATCAACCAACCAAAGGGTATACCCTGCAAGCCTGCCCAACCTCCTACCCGCCCCCCCACCCCCCAGTCATCAGCACACAGCCCCTCTCCCTCTCTGGATCTAAAGTCCCCAGCTGCTCCATCTCTCCACGTCATCGTCTCTGCCTCCATCTCAGGCATCACTGCTTCTCTAGGTAGGGTCCAGCTCTCTGCTCTTCTCCATTGATGGTCCTAGGGACCTCCACTCCTAAACTGGAAAGTTAATCAATCCCCTCCTTGCTATAAAACATCTACCTTTACATTTCCAATGCTCACAATCAGTCCTGATAACAATTATTCACTATTGTACCACAAGAGATCTATATGTATTTCATTTCATCAGCCCCTGCCTAGACAGATTGGACACTACTCACTGGAGATTCTACCTTCCTCCAGGCCCTCTGGATCGGGGATCCCTATTGAAAGCTTGTAAGCCAGTCACTTCTTGCCTTTGTAGCCTGTGTTTATTTTAAAGGAAGCTGATGATAAAGAATCAGAGGGAGAAGAAGAGGATGAGGATGAAGACCTTTCTAAATATAAACTGGATGAGGATGAAGATGACGCTGATCTCTCAAAATAGAATCTTGATGCCATTGAAGAAGATAGTAGTAATAAAAGGAAATCCAATAGACGTAGTCATTCAAAGTCTCGATCTTTACATTCACAATTTTCATCACGCTCATCCTCCCCCTCAAGTTCAAGGTCTAGGTCCCATTCAAGTAGTTCTTCCAGCTCGCAGTCAAGATCTAGTTCCAGTTCCAGAGAACATTCCAGGTCTCGTGGGTCGAAATCAAGATCCAGCTCCAGGTCCCACAGGGGCTCTTCTTCCCCAGGACAAAGATCTTATTCAAGTTCATCATCTTCTGAGAGGGGCAGAAAGAGAAGTCATTCTACATCTTCTTCATCTGGTGACTGCAAGAAAAGATGAACAAGATTATGGTCACCCAAAAGGTACCACAGGTCATCTTCTGGATCATCTCATTCTGGTTTCCATTCAAGTTCAAAAAAGAAATAATGTTTTAAAATTTACATCTTACAAAAAAAATCAGTACCATGCATGAAGCACATTTTTTAAGAAGTTGATGTCTTACTTGATCAGAAGTGCAAAATCTGCTAGTAGAGGTACATGCCTTTCATTGCTTTTCAGAACAATACAGCTGTGTTTATTTGTAAAATTTAAAGTAAATAGTATTTTAAGCCATAATGTCCCAAAATAGATGCTATATTTAGCATTCATTATCTAAAACCATTTGCTTTATTTAAAATCTCTTGGCTAAAACAGTACTAATTTGAACTGGTCTGTTCACTAAGACCAAATTTACTAGGCTTGCCTGAGATTTAAGCATGGAGGCGAGGACTGGTAAATTAGTTGACAACAGGCTGTTTATTTTAACCTGGAAAAAGAACATAACCTGTTTGTGTTAACTTACGTCTATATGATTCTCTTAGAAAAAAAAATTAAACTAAATTGCAAAACGGCCAACCAGAAGCATCTTTATTTTTTAAATTCTTTATGTTAAGAATTCCTTGGAATCATTGTCTTTCTTTTATTCATTACTTTTCATACCACCACATTTAATGTAAAAGTATCTTGTAAATTGCGGGAGGGAGTATTGCCCATATCTATTTCTCTCTTACTGACACATAATTTGGGGCAAGAAAAAAATTCAGTCTAACAATTCATCTTTTCTCTATTAATATTATTGGCTGATGAGGAAAGAAAATCTTGTTTTGAGATGTTTATCTGAATATTTTAAGAAGTTTTGTGTGGTATCCTTAAGTGTAGTTGTCATATGTGATGGGGTAAACAAGACTAAACCATAGTTGTTAATAGACAGCAAATTGTAGAAAGTTGAAGTATATTTCTCTTTGGATGAAAAGCCAACAGGGATGTTGTGAATTTAAGTAAATATTTACCTTGAAATGTTAAAAACAAAACAAAAAAAAACCAACATTATAAGCATCATTGTTTTTCAGTCTGTGTCTGATAATTATCTGGAGGACCTGTGCACCTTTTATCTGTTGGTTGTTGCTTTGGGGGATCTTATAAGCATGTGGGCTTATCTTCGGTTTCGTGCTGGATATTATGTTTGAAAAATTATCAGGATCAATAAGTTGAGGATGATGTAAAAATGGCAGGGCATTGTCTGGCCTCCTCTAACTTCACAAAGGGATGGAAAGAGAATCACATCAACATCAGTCCATGGCTGGTTTCTATGGGATGGAAATCAGACATACCTCCTCTCTCCAACATCTTTACCCATTCTGAAACCAGCCACCCTCCCATCTTTTAGCACTCTGCAGTTTTCCAAGTGCTTTTACACAGCCTGCTGCATGTGATCCTCATAACCTGCATGAAAGGCTTTGTTGGTGAGATGAGGAGGCTCAGAGGTGTGTGTGGCCTCACAAGGTCATACAACTAGAGAGCAACAGAGGAGGTATAACACCAGTTTTCCAAGGCCAACTATGGGTTTCCTACCACCTCAACCTCCTCTCTATTCTCCACCCAGCCACACAGCAGAGGGTCTTGTGTCTCTAAGGTTCCCTAATCATACAAGTGTCCAAAACCCAGTGACTCTAACAGATTCAGGAAGGTAAAGCACAAGATCTGAATTACGTAGGTGCTTGCTACAAAGGTCCTGGTCCTTAGGCCCAGTATATCAAAGTAAAATCCACTTTAGTTTTATAAGCATCCCAGGTTATTCTGATGCTCACTGAAGTTTGAGAGATAGTTACCGTACAGCCTAGGAAGCATATGTGCTAATTTCTCTGAGTGTCTTCTGGCTTTCCCCAGCCCTGTTACCTGCCTCCTACCCTCCCTCCTTCAGGAAGATGTCCCAGAGGGTCAGTTCTCTCTGCCCATCTGCTGGTAGCCACTTCTTTGTACCCTCCTTTACCTTCTTTCCCTTCTAGAAACACTCTCTTTCTTTGCTGAAGAATCTTCTAAAGATCCAAATTCTGAGAGTCCAAAGCCCATTCCTGAAATGTCTCTTAAGATTTGTTCTGCAGAATCTGGAGTGGGTATCAGAGAAAATCCAGAGTCCTTTTTCTTTTACTTTTACTCCCTGGACTCATGCAAAATTACAGCATTGTTAAAAGATTTTCGAAAATGTCATGAGGAGCCTTATAAATTCATTAAATAATTTAAAGTCCTTATTGAAACTGATCAGTCCAGTTTACCTTGTTTGGATCAGATAGTCTATATATTAGCTACCCAGGATATGGGAAAGGCTAATTATGGTTAATAATTACCAAAGATCTCTGGTAGCGTAGTGGTTACGAATCGGGCTGCGAACCTTAAGGTCAGCGGTTCGAAACTACCAGCCACTCCGCGGGAGAAAGATGAGGCTTTCTATTCCCGTAAGGATTTACACCCTCGGAAACCCTGTACAGGGTCGCTATGGGTCGGAACCGACTCGACGGCACTTAACAACAACAACAAAATTATGGTTAGAATGTGCTGAGTAGAAAGATTCTGCAAAATAGTCTGGACTTGGATACAGGCAAAATAGCCAAAAATCTCATCACAGAAGTTTGCAGTAGGGACCAAAATGTACTTGGAGCAATCCTTCAGGTCTTTCCCCCAATGATTGATTGGACAAAAATCCACTCTTCCATACAAAATAAAGACAGAAGATTAGATTACTATCAAGTCTGAGTATTTCAGAAGTTTTTGGAACTTTCTGGGTTTAGATCCTTTAGGCAAAGGAACTATTGATGCTGTGAAGTACCATCAAGTCAATTCTGACCATGTGATTAGCAGTTCAGGGCTTAACCTACAGGGGGGTCATTAATGCAATATTTTCATCTGTCCTCAAGCCTGAAATTTCAGTCTTATTTAAAAGACATTGCTTACATTGGAAGGTTTCTTCCAACTGCCAAACTGATCAGGTTGGATCCTGAGCTTGCCCAAATGTTAGAAAGAAAGCAGACCTGCTAAAGCTGAAAAGTCCATCGCACTTTGATTACAGCAGCCACAAGGGCCTATCCAAACAATAAATCTAAAACGCTTCTCTGAACCTAAAACTTGTCTCTGCCACTATTGCTAAAAAAGCTAGCCATTGGAAGAATGATTTAAACTGAAGACTAAAAGGCTTCCACACCGTCCATCCTTCTACTCCCCGATTCAGAATGAAGAAACCCTGGCAACAATACAGGGACTTTCCCCATGATGACTCTAAGCCCTCGAGGAGAAACAACTGTGTACATTAATAGAGAACCCCACCACGTTTTAATCAATGCAAGAACTACTCTATCTGCAATTAGCCCCACATGTTTACAAAAGCCCCTACTGAGAAGTAAGTGTTGCTGTTGTTAAGTGCCCTAGTTGAATCTGTTCCAACTCATAGCAGCCCTGTATAGAGTTTCCAAGGAGTGGCTGGTGAGCTTGAACTGCCAACCTTGCCGTTCAAACTGACCTTGCAGTCCAGCACATTAATCCACAGTGCCACAAGAACTCAAAAATAGTGGAAGTTACTAATACTGAACAAGCATGCTTCAACCTGAGCAAATAGCTCATAGCCCCATTGAAGATTTACACCCTGTTTTGCTTAGTCCTGGCACTCAGTTAATTTAATGTTGTTGTTGTTATTAAGTGCCGTAGAATCAGTTCTGACTCATAGTGACCCAGTATATGGTTTATGAGGAGTGACTGGTAGGTTTGAACCACCAATCTTGTGGTTCAGACTGACCTTGCAGTTGAGTGCTTATCCTACAGCACCACTAAGTGAAATTACCATTTGCAATCTAATAAACAGGGGAAGTTTTATTAATTTTGGCTGACAACCTAAGCTTAGGGATAAATAGTATTCAAAAAGAAGAGGGTTTTGCCACATGCAAACCATTACTGCTCCCTTTCAAAGCTCTTCTTGTTCAGGTTCCACCCCCTGTAGTTAACTCTCAGAATCCCAAAATGTTATGCACTGCAACATTCACAGACATTGACAGAGTATTGTCCTCGGACTTTGTTAAAATTCAAGTGAACACATCTAACCCTTTCCCCAAATTCTCCAATCCCCACTTAAATGAAAAACAAAGGAAGGACTAACAACAATTCAAGATTTTTGTTTCTAAAGGCTCAATTGGCCCTTCCACTAGCACTTGAAACACACTTATCTTTCCAATTAAGAAGTCACACAATAAATTTGGAGATTTGTTCAGGAATTATGTGCAATTAACTGCATTGCTCATTCCTAGATTACTGGATGTACTGAACCAACATTTGTTATTTTACAATGCTCCTCCTGATGTGGCATTCTTTACTGTCATAGATCTTTGTACATAAGTACCTTCTTCAGTATTCCCCTAGACCCTGGAAGACAATATTTATTTACCTTTACTTGGGACAGCCAACAATTCAACTGGTCATGAAGCCTCTGGTTTCACTGAGTCTCCTATGTATTTTTCTCATATTAGGTACACAGATTTACAAAATGATTATAACTTGTTACAATATGTCAATGAACTTGCTGGTTTGCTCCACCTCTTGGCAAACTTGCCTAGAAGGCAGTATTATTTTTGTTAAAGCATTTAGCTACTGATTGACATAAAGTTTCCAGAAAAAAGTTACAATTGGTTCAGACTTTGTTAAACACTTAGGTCATTTAATCGCCACAAAAGTCATTTATATTGACCCTAAGAGAAAAGAAGCTATATCAGTCTTCCCTTTACCTAAAACAAATAAACAATTAAGGACATTTTTAGGGCTCTGTGGCAATTGTTGAACTTGGATTCCTCACTTTCCTCTCATTGCTTAATTAACCTTTATACAAATATTTTAAAACTTCTGAGCCTGATCCATTCTATCTTACTTACCCCAGAACTTCAAGGGTTGATATCGAAATTAAAAGCTTTCACTAACTTGTCTACTTTAGAGTTTCCTAACCTGGTGTGGCACTGTGGGTTAATGCACTTGACTACAAAGTCATTTGAGCCATGAGGTTGGTGGTTCAAGCTCACCAGCCACTCCACAGAAGCCCTATACAGGGCTGCCATAAGTCAGAACCGACTTGACAGCACTTAACAACAACAACAAACCTTAAAGTTAAGG
>NW_006408572.1:3840902-3845494 GCF_000296735.1 Chrysochloris asiatica | reverse complement strand
TACTCCCGTTAAGATTTACACCCTCGGAAACCCTGTACAGGGTCGCTATGGGTCGGAACCGACTCGAAGGCACTTAACAACAACAACAACAACAAGTAAGATGATAGTATTTAAAATAAGATATAGACTTTAATCCTATGATATTGAGTATGCCGGATTAAGGCAAGAGCCATAATTAATTAAGGAATTAAAATGAATAAATTGAGACATATTAATCGAGGAATTAAAATAAATAAATGAGACACGAGGAAACCTGCGCATGAAGAATTCATTGTTTTTGCAGAGCAACAATGAATTATTTTCCTTGGATGGCAAAGCTACAAGGGAAGATAATATTCTATACACAGGCCCCTAGTTTTTTTTTTTTCCTTTTGAATCATTTTCTGATTTATTCATGATTTTATTAGTATCCCTTTACTTTGGATTTTGACTCTCCTACACTTTAGTATATTTTTATTAAAAGTTAGAAGGCATATATTAGTTACATTTTATTCTACTTGTAATCATAGGTAGTTTTAATACTTATATTAACAATGTTCTTAAGATTGCTAGGAGACAAGATTTGTCAATTGAATTACTACCAGTTTAGGCTTAGTGATTATAAACATTCTTCCTTGTAGCCTTAGTTTAAGGCAATAAAGAATCCCTAAAAGCAAGTAGGCCATAAATAAGGGCTGTGGGTACAAGAATTCCTAAAAACAATTACACTATAGATAAAGGCTATGGGTATATACAGATACTAAATTAAAAGTCTGACTTAGATGTTCTTAAATTAATGATTAGTAAAATAGAGAAGTTGTTTTTCATAGTCTCAGTTTCCCTGATAAGTGATGTTTTTGTAGGCTATAAACAGACAGTGTATGGAAGAAGTTAATGGAGAGTTAATTGCACCTAACAACTAAAATTAACAAGACTTAACAGACAAAGGTTAAGAAACATATGTGAAGGTTAACTTGCTTCTCAGAGAAAAGAATAGATTTATGTAGGAACAAATGTTTAACTAAAAGGTTTCAAGGCACCAGAATGTCTCGTATGACTTGAGATAATGTCTCTTTGCTGTAACTTTTCATCCTTGTTGTAAATCATGAAGAATGTCCCCCAGACTTGATTGTATTTTGATGTCATTGATTACTATGAAAGCAATGTTTTTTGTAATGGTATATAAGGGGGTTGTAAGAAAGAATAGAGGAAAGTAGAGAGAGAAGGGAGAAAGAAGGAAGAAGGAATATGAGGTAGGGAGGAGACTGAAAAGGAGTGCAGGAGTGAAAGAAGTAATGTAGAGGACAAGAAAAGAATGGAGGGAAGATAGAGGGAGTAATGTAGAGAAGGAGAAGGGGGAGTGGAGTAGCGAAAGAAGTAAGGTAGAGAAAAGAGATGGAAAAGAATGGAGGAAGAAGGAAGGAAAAGAAGAAGTAATGTAGAGAAGAAGAATGGGGAAGAGGAGGAGGTAAGAAGGAGTAGTGTAAGAAGTAATGTAGAAGGAAAAAGAGTGAAAAGAGTAATGTAGAGAATAAGAAGGAGTGTAAGAAGAAATGTAGCAGGAGGGGAGAAGGAGAATGAAGGAGAAGAAGAAGGAATAAGTGGAAGGATAATAAAGCATGTAAGAAGAAGATTAGAGAGGGAAAGCAGGAGAGGGGGGAGTAAAGAAGTGGAAGGGGATTAAAAAAGCAGGAGGGGAATGAAAGCAGGAGCCGGGCAAGACAGAAAAGAAGCAGAAGAGATGAGCAGGAGAGCAGGGGAGTAAAGAATGAGCAGGACAGTAAAGAATGAGAGAAGAATAAAGCGTGTAATAAGATTTTGAATTCATTATGACTTATTGACTCCATGTAATTCTTTCCGCTGACGCCGCACCCACCTTCGGAAAAAAACCTTGAAATAAATTTGCTGGGGCTGGCTCCCGGCAAGATTAGAAATTGATAGAATGATTAAATTGTATACAAGATTTACATATTCATTGTGTTTTAGGATGAGTTATTATTTTGTTGATTGTTTGAAAAATCATAGTCTAGTTTAAGGTATTTTCAATACTAATAAAAACTTGATTTTGTTTATCTGAATGTCCTTAGCCAATTGAGGACACTTGATAAACATTTGTTGGTGATAACGTTGCAGACTATTGGGAAAATGGATGGAGACAACCAGACTGGAACCTCCGACTTCCTGCTTGTTGGGCTCTCAGAGAATCCTGAGCATCAGAGACTCCTGTTTTGGATGTTCCTGACCATGTACCTGGTCACAGTGGTGGGAAATGTGCTCATCATCCTGGCCATCAGCTCTGACTCCCATCTGCACATGCCCATGTACTTCTTCCTGGTCAACCACTCCTTCACCGACCTCTTCTTTGTCACCAACACAATCCCCAAGATGCTGGTGAACCTTCAGTCCCAGAACAAAGCCATCTCCTATGCAGGGTGCCTGACACAACTCTACTTCCTGGTCTCCTTGGTGGCCCTGGACAACCTCATCCTGGCAGTGATGGCCTATGACCGCTATGTGGCCATCTGCCATCCCCTCCACTACACCACAGCCATGAGCCCTGGCCTCTGTATCTTGCTCCTGGCCTTGTGTTGGGGCCTCTCTGTCCTCTATGGCCTCATTCACACACTCCTCATGACCAGGGTGACCTTCTCTGGGTCCAAGAAGATCCACTACATCTTCTGTGAGATGTATGTCCTGTTGAGGCTTGCGTGTTCCAACACCCAGTTCAATCACATAGTGCTGATTGCTACTGGCTGCTTCATCTTCCTAACCCCCTTTGGGTTCATGATTATGTCCTATATCCAGATTATCAAAGATCTTCTCCAAATACCCTCAGTCACTGGGAAGTACAAAGCTTTCTCCACTTGTGCTTGCCATCTGGCTGTAGTCTCCCTCTTCTATAGGGCACTTTGTATGGTATATCTGCAGCCCCTCCACACGTACTCCATGAAGGATTCAATGGCCACAGTGATGTATGCTGTGGTGGCGTCTATGATGAACCTTTTCATCAACAGCCTAAGGAAAAAGGACATGCATGGGGCTCTCAGAAAACTCTTTCTTGGCAGTCTTTCAGAGGTTACCATACGGGAAATTTTTGAAAGACACTTTAAATAGAGACTGGGCATTCGTCTGTGGAGTACACAAGAGTGATTAAAATATAGATGCCACTCAGAATGAGCTGATAGATCTATGTTGAAGTAAATACATGTGAGTGGAAACCAATGTCTCCAAGACCTTACCAAACTTGGCCATTAATAATGTCACACTAACACTAATGCCAAGTCCTGGTGGCACTGTGGATGAAACATTGGACTGCTAACCCAAAAGGTCATTGGTTCAAGCCCACCAGCCGCTCCACAGGAAAGCAATGAGGCTGTGTGCTTCAATAAAGATTGACAATCTCAGAAACCCTAAGAAGCAGTTCTCTCTGTCCTATAGGGTCACATAACTCAAACTAGACTCAATAGCAGTGGATTCACTCTAACACCAGAATTTTGCATGATCAGATCCTTCAACTCATCTGTCTACAGGACCACAGTGCCACCATCTAATCCTTATCAGAACATATGCTGTCATGGTCTATGGGGGAGAGGTCGCTCATGTGCCCGAGCACATGCCCACTCGTGTTCCTGAGCTCTGGCATTATCTAAGAAGTTTGTCTCCTGTAAGCCATTTGGCGAAAGTGCCCTCAGTAAGAATGCCCCTTTCCTGATGCGCCATTGGGCATGGCGCCCACTGCTTCAGTGCTGATCCACACTCAACTGGACTCAACCCTGTAGTCTATGAAAAAATGGCAAGAAGATACTTCTTTTGAGCTCTGGGTTGATTCTATCCCTTGGGTCCCAAATCAATACTGCCTTTATTGCCTTTTTCTTACACTCTTTCTCTCTTAAAGAAGTCATACCTTGCCCTTGGGGTGCCCATCCTATACTTTTTTTCTTTGACTCCTTACTTCTCATCTCTTCTTCATACAACAACCTTGTCCTTCACTCAAAAGAAAATGATTGCGCCTATCCACATATTCTCATGAATAGGAGTGATGTTGGAGGCAGTAGAGGGAAAGAAGGGAACTGAGAGGCCCAGTCTCCTCTTAGGTTCAACTAACCATGGACTGAAAATCATAGCTGATGAGATGGTTAATCACCAGCACCATGATAGTCTGAAGAAAGGAGCAATCATTTCAGACGAACAACAACCAGTAAGGACAAGTAGAGTTGAATTAATTTAATATTCATCCAGTTATTCATTAATTCAATTGATAATGACAAGTTTCCTATTAGAGACCTCAAACTTGGTTACTAGCATGACTATTAAGCTCACAATCTACTGGGGGAAGTAGCCAATGATTACAGTAAAAACAACTGGACCTAACTCATCAGATAACAAACAATGTTTATCAGAGTGATTTGAAAACTAAACTACAGACATATGTTATATAACAGAGACACGCTGAAAGCATAAGAATATACAAAAGTTGAAAGTAGAAGAATAGAAACAGGCATATTGGGAAATAGTAATCAGAAGAAAACTAAATATGACATCACATCAAAGAGAGATCAAAAAGCATTGAGAATGGGGCGTGCTATCTCAAAGTAAATTTGAAATTCGCCATG
>NW_006408572.1:3810321-3811628 GCF_000296735.1 Chrysochloris asiatica | reverse complement strand
TAATGGGTGTATTATTGTTTTTATCATTAACAAATATTTTAAATGTCTAATTGTTGTAATATTGGAGTCCAGATGTAGCACTGTAGGATAAGCACTGGACTGCTAACTGCTAGGTTGGTAGTTCAAACCCACCAGTCACTCCTTGGAAACTATACGAGGTTGTTATGAGTCAGAACTAACTAACCCAACGGCACTTAATAACAACAATATTGTAAGACAGATAGATAAAACCCGCATTACAAAAGCTCTTTGATGTCTTCAATAATTTTGAGTGTGAATGCATTTTGAAACAAAAACTTTGAGAATGTTTTCCTAAAGCACAAACAAACTTGAAAATGATTCCCATCGAATTTAGTGAAAATTATTTGGCGGGGAGGGGAGAGAATAGAATGTGGTAAAGGAATGCAAGTAGAATTTCAGTGGTATCATTAACATTTTAAATGTTTTTCAAGAGACAAGTGACAAAATAAGGACACACAATAATATTAATTTTTATAGTTCACCAGTCATCTGTCAGTTTGTTGTACTGTGGTGGCTAGTGTGTTGCTGATGCTGGAAACTATGCTACCAGCCAGTATTTTAAATACCTACATGTCCGTAGTATGAGACACAAAGTCTTACCATCTAAGCTTCTAAGGCGCATTCTGGCTGTACTTCTTCCATGGCACTTTTAGTGTTCTCCTTCAACATCCTAACTCAAATGCATCGATTGATTCTTCTATGGTCTTCCTTATTCACTGTCTAACTTTCACATGCATATGAGGCTATTGAAAATGCCATGACTTGGGTCAGGCACACTTTAATTCTGAAACTGACATCTTTGTTCTTGAATACTTTAGAGAGGTTTTGTGCAGCAGATTCACCTAAATGCAAGATGTCGTTTGATTTCTTGACTGCTGGATGTTTACAACCATTTCTTTCCATTTTGAGTTGTAACCCATTAGCAAATGAAGGTCCTGAAACCTTTGCTTCATTCATGTTATTATGGTCAACCCTACTTGGAGGAGGCAGCTCTTTTCCTGTCATATTTTGAATCCCTTCCAACCTTAGGGGCTCATCTTCTGGCACTATATCCGACAGTGTTCTGCTGCCATTCATAAGGTTTTCAATGGCTAGCCATTCAGAAGTGTGTTCGCTTGCAAGTTCCACTGAAATCTGCCCATCGTGGGTGACCCTGTTGGTAGAATTCTTCTATTTCATCCTCACTGGCTTTAGTGGTTGGTGCGTAAATTTGAATGATAGTGGTACTAACTGGGCTTCCCTGTAGGCGCATGGATATTATCCTATCACAGACAGCATTGTACCTC
>NW_006408572.1:3808445-3809985 GCF_000296735.1 Chrysochloris asiatica | reverse complement strand
ATTTTGAGTGCCTTCCAACCTGAGGGGCTCATTTTCTGGCACTATATCTGACAGTGTTTCTCTGCTATTCATAAGGTTTTCAGTGACTAAAAATTCAGAAGTAGTTTATCATTCCTTCTTCCTTGTCTGTCTTCATCTGGAAGCTCATCTGAAACCTGTCCACCTGCTTTCAGAATCACAGCACCTCACAAGCCACCACAGTATGACAAACTGACAGATGAATGGTGGTGACGAATGCTGTTTTTGAAAAAATTAGGATAAATCATTTGAAATCTTGTTGTTAGGCACTATCAAGTCGTTACCAACTCATAGTAACCCTGTGTACAAGAGAACGAGAATACTGTGTGGTGATGTTATTTCCTACAGATACTGATTTACAATTGCTTTTACTTAGCATTTGGGATCACTAACAATCTGGGATCACCCTAATCCAGGTGAGTGTATGCGATGTTCTAGACCACCAGTGGGTGGCTCAAAACTAGGCTGCCGTATGTGTGAAGTCTACTTTATTGCTGGCTTACTCTTAATCTGAGGACACTTTAAAGATTGTTATCAATATGGAGTTGGTTTCCTCCTTGTAAACAAGACTCATTTCCCAAGGCCTTAACTTGTAGATAATAATATTGGAAAAATTATCCATGTTCACCTCAAGAAGCTCTCTTGGGATTTTCTCCCCAAGGCCTCTCCCAAACTGATGAATAGGCCTGAAATGGCCCTAATTCTGCCTCTTCCTTCATGAATTTAGGGTCTAAGCATCAGTCTTCAGATCTCCCACTCTCAGCAGGTTCCCTAGTCCTCAGGCCTCCCACTCACAACCCTTATAGCCCCCTCGCTTTCTTTGCATGGACAGAAGATCCAGGCACCACTTCGCCTGTTTCCCACCTTTGTCCTATTCTTGCCAGGAGTCCCAAAATCCTATTCAGAAAATGATGTCTCAGGGTGCTTTATGTCCTGAGTTTTCACTGGGATGGAAGAGTGGAAGCCACAGAACCAGTGACCTCTGAGAGCAACACAGAACATCCAGGTACGGTCTGGGCTGCCAGGCTTACTTCATCTTTCTTTTCTCCCTCTCATCTTTCATCTCTATTATCTATCTGCCACAAATAGACTTACATACTTTGGAAACTCTTCATACAATCTAACCCCTTCATGTTTACAAGTAATACAACAACTCCTCCCATCAATTTGAGTGTATTCTGCAGTTTTCAAAGTGCTTTTACAAGTCCCTCTAGATTGGGAGTGGGGTGGGGGGCAGACAGAAAGTTTCTGAGTGGCATCTGTGCTCCAGGAGATGAGCACTTGATGAGGAGTGATGGAAAACAGCCCGAGGTTGCTTCAACCTACCTCTCCTAGAGTAGAACCACTGCTGGACAAGCAAGGACAAGGGTAAGTAGGGCTTCAATATTGTCAGCACTCTGCACCAAGGAGCAGCCTCTGTTCCATGTGTGGGGACTGGACAAAAGAAAATCCTTCCTTTTTTTTTTTACTTTTTATTGAAAATTGAGTGAAAGTTTACAGAGCAGATCACCAGTTTTACATT
>NW_006408572.1:3800612-3807973 GCF_000296735.1 Chrysochloris asiatica | reverse complement strand
TTTGCAGATTTATCGTTATTCGTCAATGTTTCATAGTACTGTGTGTATGCACCAAAGTTTGTTTAACCATTCTTCTGTTGATGGGAATTTAGGCTGACTCCATCTTTTTGATGTATCTCTGTAGATAGCATATTGAAGGATCCTGTTTTATTATCGATTATGCTCTCTTATCCATCTCTGTCTCTTGACTGGTACATTTAATCCATTTACATGCAGTGCAATTATCGATAGGTATGAATTGATTGTGATCATTTTGCTATGCTATTTTTTGTGGGGCTACTGGTTTCTTTATTCCACATAATTTTCTGTGCTTTGTTCTTTTTATTTGTGGGTTTTCTTCTCATTTCTGTTGTGTTAATGTTTACTAAATCTTTGATTTTCCTATATTTGACATGAAGGTATATCATTTTATTTGAGGTAACCCTGTAATTTAATTTATGTCTATTTAAAATGGTCTGTTTTATCTTGAAATCTACTTGACTTCCTTTCCATATGGAAGTTCCGTATCTACACTATTCCATCTTTTTGCTCTGTAGTTGAATTCATTATAAATTGATATATCTAGTTCCCTATTTTCAATCTGTAGGTTTGTTTTACTTTAAATCCTTCTATATCTGGATTGAGTTCTGGGTGTTGTTACCATGTATATTAATCTCAGGTTGTTGTCTAGTGTTGTTTATCCAAAGAACACCCTTTAGTATTTTTTATAAAGATGGTATGGTTATTACAAATTCCTTTAGTTTCTGTTAAACTGAAAATATCCTAATTTTGCAATAAAAATTGAGGGACAGCTTTCCTGGGTGTGTGATTCTTGGTTGGCAATTTTTTTCTTCCTTCAATATTTAGTATATGTCATTCTATTGCCTTCTTGCCTGCATGGTTAATGCTGAGAAATCAGAGCTTAGTTTTATTCGTTCTTTGTAGGTAACTTTTCTTTGTCCCCCAGCTGCTCTCAAGATTCTTCCTTTGTCTTTGGTATTGGAAATTTTAATTCTGATGTGTCTTGGTGATTTGTACGGAGGGGTCTATCTTGCTTAGGGTTCATTCAGTTTCTTGAAAGGTTATCTTCTTGGTTTTCATGATGTTGTTGCTGTTAAGTGCCACTGAGTTGGTTCCAAGTCATAGTGACCCTATCAAGTGTATCTGAGGAATAGCTGGTTTGCAGTCCCACACACAGCACCACACCAGGAGTCATGATGCTAGGGAAATTTTCTTCCAATCACTCTTCAGAAATTTTCTCTGTGCTTTTTATTGTTTTGTTCTGGAATTCCAGTCACTCATAGGAGAATGATACTGAGATGAATCCAAACGTTCCACAGAAAAGTTGAGAAAATAAGGAAGAAGTCAGAAAAGCCCTACAGGAACAATCAAATAAAATAGATACAGCATTGGAGTCGATACAAAACCTGCAGAAAGAGGTCCAGACAATTAATGCTAAAATATCAGAAATGGACAGTACACTGAAAGGGCAATGAAGTAGAATTGAAGGAATGGAAGCCAGAATCATCAAGTTTGAAGATAAACCTCTCAATACATGGTTAATGCACAGGACTGCAAAGTCGGTTTGAACCAAAGGTTGGTGGCTCAAGCTCACCAGTCACTCCTCAGAAACCCTATACAGGGTCACTATAGGTCAGAATCAACTCAATGGGACTTAGCAACAACAACAGCTGCCGAAATAGAAGAACAGGCAGAAAAAGGAATTTAAAAATCTGCAGAAAGCCTACTATGCATGAAGAGGAATAACCTGAGGCTGACTGGAATTCCAGAGCAGGAAGACAAAGAAAACCACAAAGGAGATAGTCAAAGAATTGCTGGAAGAAAACCTCCTTAACATCTTGAAGGATAAGAAGATAAGCATTCAAGAAGCTGAATGAGTCCCAGGAGGATAGACCCCAAAAGAAAATCACCAAGATATATTATAATCAAACTCTCCAGAATCAAAGACAAGGAGAGAATCTTGAAAGCAGCTAAGAAAAACAGGAAAAGCCAATAAAATTAAGCTCTGATTTCTCAGCAGAAACCATGCAGGTAAGAAGACAATGGAGAGGCATATGCAAAACACAAAAGGGAAAAAGTGCCAACCAAGAATCATATACTCAGCAAAGCTGTCAATCAAACATGACAACAAAATCAGAACATTTCAGGATAAACAGAAATTAAGGGATTTTGTAAAGGTCAAGCCAGAGCTCCAAAAGATACTAAGGGAGTTGTTTGGACTGAGAACCAGTAAGAGCAGGAAACAACCAGAGATTGACATATGTGGCAACACCACCCAGAATTCAGTCCAGAGAGGGAAGAATCCAAAGTAGAACAAAAGTCAAGAATGAAATTAGGAGACCTGGAAAGTCAGTCTGTGATCAAGACAACTACAAAACAAAAGAAGGGAATGTACAGTGAGGAGGTCAGATGGCGAGGAGGTCAGCTGGCCTCAGAACAATGCACACTGGGCATTGAGATCATTAATTAGATTTTTAAGGATATCATTTGCTTGGCAATTTGGATAACGCCCTTCCTTTAAGTGTTTGTTCAGATGACGCATTTTCATGCTTATTTTGAAAAAGGCAGGTTGGCACTTACTATGAATTGCTCTAGAGGGATAGACAAGACTTTCCCAAAATGAAAATGAAGTGTATATCCCATCTATTATAGTATACATTCTAAGAAATAAATTCTTAGCTTGACAAACATTGTGCTAAATCAGATAAATTAATGAAAATGAAAACCAATGACTAGAGCTTGATAATTTTTTTATTTTAAGAAAAATAATACATGCAGAAATATAAGGTTTCTCACCCAGAGACAGGCAAGGGGGTGGTGGGGATTAGTAAGTGGCATTGTTGACTTGAAGAAGTTCCCATAGCAATTTGTTGAGTGAGTGAAAAAAAATGGTTAAGTGTGTTCATCAAAACATTAACAGTGGTTGCCCTAGAAATTCTGGAATAATATTTAGTTTAATTTCTGTGTTACTGGGGTTTTGTTGTTGTTATCATTGTTCTTTTAGTTATTTACAATAAAAATTTTTGTTGACAACCAACAGATTGAAATATAGTAAAAGGTTATTTTCTATTTGGAAAAAAAATCATAGGCTATCTTTCAAATTTTATGTTATATAAATTTCAGCAAACTCCAAATAGTAGAAATTAGCAACAAATGGATATGAATTTAATATAAATTATACCAAAACATTAATAAAAATGGGCATTGAAAAAAAATAAAACAGAAAACTTCTATTTATAAATGAGTAGAGATTTCATTTGTAAGTATAGCACAAAAGCAAATTTGTATATATATAAAATGTTAGCAAATCAATTTTAGTAATTTACATTGGGAATACGAGTGTGGTTCAGTATTAGGAAAGCTAGTAATGTAACGGCAAAAATATGGCCCCAAGGATTCCTCTCACAACCCTCTTAATGAGTTGGGTTTCATAGTCAGTTACAGTGGCCACACAGGACTCAGACAACACACTCACAATTATGGGGTTTATTGTCACTGTTGTTAAGTGCCATTGAGTCCGTTCTGAGTCATAGGGACTCTGTAAAAACAGGGTTTCAGAGAAGAGGCTGGTGGTTTTGAATAGCCAATCCTGTCGAGTGCTGATCCTACAGTACCACATTAGGGAAGTCCACTGCTCCATCTCGAGCTCTGATTCTTGGTCCTGCTGCTGATACTGTTGCTGTTCCTCTGCCATGCTTCCGGTATCACTGCTCTCTGGCCCTGGTTTGAGGAGGCTCAATGCACAGGGACCTCAAAGACCAAAGGATATGCTCTATTCCTGGTTCTTCTTCTCTGATGGTAGTGAGATCCCCACCTTCTGCTTCTGCAAGGGCTCATTTTAAACCCATGCGACAGTTTCAAGGTTTTACTATTACAACTAACTGTGCTGACATCCACAAATGAATCATGTTATCTTATCAGTATCTTCTCCTACCTTCTCTTACCCAGACCCATCGGGGCAGAAATGTTGTTTAGTGGGAGTTATAGACTTTGACTAGAAGAGACATTAGATAATTCACAACACTATAATAATATAATATATCCTGATTTGTTGTTGTTGTTAAATGCAATCCCTATATACGGTTGCAAGGATTGACTGGTGGGTTTAAACTGCCAACTTTGAACTTAACAGTCCAGTGCTTATCATACAGCACCACACCAGGATTCCAATCTCCTGGTGTTGTTACTGTTGTTGTTGTTCAGTGCCATTGAGTCGGTTCCAACTCTTAGTGACCCTGTATAGGGTTTCCGAGCCTTTAAAGCTATGCAGGAGCAAAAAGACTCATCTTTCTCCCATGAAGTGGCTGGAGGCTCAAACCACTACCTTTGTGGTTTGCAGTTCTGTGCTTATGTATCCTGATAGCATTTAGTCAGTGATTCAAACCCACTAGTACTCCTCAGAAACCCTATACAGGGTCACTATAAGTCGGAACAGACTCAACCACTCTTAAGGAGGCCTGATGTGGACCTGTAGGATAAGCCTTGGCCTGCTAACTACAAGGTTCATGGTTCAAACACACTAGCTGTTCCTTGGAAACCCTATTCAGGAAAATTGAAGGTCCTGCCTAATTCTGTAGGATAAGCACTAGTCCACAAGGATAAGTACTTAACAACAACAACAATGGATGGGACTGCTTTCCATTATATTTCAACCTGATTATTACTGATGGTTATTTACATATTGTAGTAAATACCAAAATCAAACTCATTGCCAATGAGTATACTCCAACTCACTGACTCTGAATAGGGGTTCCGAGGCTGTAAATCTTGAGGGAGCAGACAGCCTTATCTTTCTCTCGCAGAGCAACGGATAGGTTTGAACTGCCAACCTTATGGTTTGCCTACAACACCACTAGGACTCCCTTATCATAGTATTAAAGTGCGAACCTGAAGAGGGTTTTCAAATGGGTTTGAAGTGCCAGTTTTGCTATTAGCAATCCAGTGCTTATCCTACAAGTTATCCAGGACTCCACAAGTAATATTTTTTTAAGTATCACTGCATGCCAGCTCTTTGTTTTAAGCATGCTATTATTTAACATGAACATTTTCCACATGAATAAACTTGAGTCTCAAGGAGCTTGGGTAATCTGCCTGAGGTTTTACAGTGCTTAAGTGGCAGAACTCAGACTTGGATTCAAGCATTCTCATACAAGAGCCTCAATCATTGCATTATATCTCTGACTGTGAATACTTGATTTATTTGTTTGGTCATTGGTCACCTTATTGGATTTCCTTGTTCCAATTGATAGTCCTGGGTTTCCCAACTAGATCATCATATCAGCAAATCATGATAATTTTTCCTTCTCTTTTCCAGTATGTTTACTTTCTCTTCTTTGTCCAGCTGTGTAACAGTCATACTTATAGTATATTGTTGTTATTGTTGTTATTATAAGATATGACATTGTTCATATAATATATTGTTGTTATTGTTGTTAAAAGAGCTCTGATAGCATAGTGGTTATGAGTCAGGCTGCCAACCTCAAGGTCAGCAGTTTCAAACTACCAGCAGTTCTGCAGGAGAAAGATGAGGCAGCCTGCTCCCATAATAATTTATAGCCTCCGAAACCCTGTGCAGGGTCACTATGAGTTGGAACCGACTCCACGGTACTTAACAACAACAACAACAATTGTTGTTAAGTGCTGTCAAGTTGGTTCCGATTCATAGCGTTACTGTATAGGTTCCCAAAGAACTACTGGTGAGTCTGAATTACCGACCTTGCAGCCTTATGGTCAAGTGCTTATCCTACAGCGCCACACCAGGACACCTTATAATGCGTACATGTATTTAAAATATCATTTAAAAACCTGTAGAAAACTATAATATTTAAAGGCAATCTGTACATTTTAAATACTTCCACAGGTATGGCTGGAAAAAAAATAATAAAAAAAGATTTAAACTAAAGCATAAGCCGTAGTCCTGCAATACTGAGTATACCACATTAAAGTCACAGGACTACTTAAACTGCATAAAGAACTCCCATGTTATGTTCTTAGGTCTGTTAATACTTTGCAGCTTATTTGAAAAATATATAATGCCTAGTTTAAAATATTTTTGTATTTTTGACACTAAGAAAAACTTGATTTTGTTTATCTGATTGTCATTAGCCAATTGAGGACACTTGATAAACATTTGTCGGTGATAACATTGCAGACTGTTGGGAAAATGGATGGAGACAACCAGACTGGAACCTCCGACTTCCTGCTTGTTGGGCTCTCAGAGAATCCTGAGCATCAGAGACTCCTGTTTTGGATGTTCCTGTCCATGTACCTGGTCACAGTGGTGGGAAATGTGCTCATCATCCTGGCCATCAGCTCTGACTCCCGCCTGCACACGCCCATGTACTTCTTCCTGGTCAACCTCTCCTTCACTGACCTCTTCTTTGTCACCAACACAATCCCCAAGATGCTGGTGAACCTTCAGTCCCAGAACAAAGCCATCTCCTACGCAGGGTGCCTGACACAACTCTTCTTCCTGGTCTCCTTGGGGACCCTGGACAACCTCATCCTGGCAGTGATGGCCTATGACCGCTATGTGGCCATCTGCCATCCCCTCCACTACACCACAGCCATGAGCCCTGGCCTCTGTATCTTGCTCCTGGCCTTGTGTTGGGTCTTCTCTGTCCTCTATAGCCTTATCCACACCCTCCTCATGACCAGGGTGACCTTCTGTGGGTCCAAGAAGATCCACTACATCTTCTGTGAGATGTATGTCCTGTTGAGGCTTGCATGTTCCAACACCCAGGTCAATCACATAGTGCTGATCGTTACTGGCTGCTTCTTCTTCCTCACCCCCTTTGGGTGCATGATTGTGTCTTATATCTGGATTGTCAGAGCCATCCTAAGAATACCCTCCACCTCTAGTAAGTACAAAGCCTTCTCCACTTGTGCTTCTCACTTGACTGTGGTCTCCCTCTTCTATGGAACACTTTGTATGGTATATCTGCAGCCCCTCCACACGTACTCCATGAAGGATTCAGTGGCCACAGTGATGTTTGCTGTGGTGACACCCATGATGAACCCTTTCATCTACAGTCTGAGGAACAAGGACATGCATGGGGCTCTTAGAAAACTCTTTCTAGGGAAAGCTGTTCAGAGGTTGACATAAGGGTAAGTTTAGAAAGAGGGCATTGACATGGAGACCAGGAATTCCTCCCACTACGTGCAAAGCATTAGCCTATGGAGCACACAGACATGATTAAGATACATTTACCTAAGGACCAAGTTGAGATGGGGTGGGAAGGAGGGTGGAATGGAAACAGGAACCACAGGGAGGAAGGAGGTAACTGTGGTTGCCTGGAGAGGATTGTAATCATTGAGATGAAGCAAAGTGTATGATTTTGATGACTATAAAACTGATGACT
>NW_006408572.1:3796225-3798637 GCF_000296735.1 Chrysochloris asiatica | reverse complement strand
TTTCTCGCTGTCATCTTTACAGAAGTCCATTATCATGCATTTCTTTCTTCCATGGTGCTGCTGTGTGGATGTGAACATCATCTTTTCAATTAGTTGCTGTTGTGTCCCTATAAAGGGTTTCTGAGGAGCAGCTGACGAGTTTGAACCACCAATCTTGTGCTTATCAGTCCAGTGCTTATCCTACAGCGCCACATCAGGACTCTAGTAGTTAGATGCAAAACATTTACACCATGCAGGGACCTCCCAAGCCTTTACCTTATTTTTTATTGGTAATATGTATGCAAGACCCAAAACTATATAACTTCAGGTCTTCAAAACATGTGCATGCCTAGTCACTACTTAAGTCACTAAAATAAATCAATTTTAAGTCTGTATACACCTAAAAAATAATGTCAGAATATATGAAGTAACTTTGGCATAATCACAGACAGAAATTGGTAGGCTCGGCACCAGGCCTCTGTTGGTTACTGATGGGTCAAGTGGACACAGAGTTGGTGAAAATATGGAGGAGCTGAGCAGCATGGTTGGCAGACTTGATCTAGATTTACATATAGAGTTCTGTATCCTACAGGTGGAAAGTGAATATTATTCTTAGGCACATATTGAACATTTGTAAAAATTAATAATAAAAAAAACACCAAATTTCAAGGACTATAAGGGCCAAGCATACTTTCTAATTACAACTCAGTTGATTTGGAAGTTATTAACAGAAAGATAAATGGAGAGTCCCCCAAATTTTTGGACACTGGGAAGCATGTTATTAGATAATTCAAAGTTAGGAACGAAATCAAAATGGAAATCTGTAGAACTCAATGATAGTAGAGACACTGTAGGTCAAATCTTGGAGGCCAATGCAAGCATAGTGTTTTGAGGGACACTACAGTTTTAAGTGATTATAGAAGAAAGCAAGGAAGTCATGTTTATTGAGTTAAATATCTATCTTAAGATTCTAGAACAAATAAACAGTGAAATTATTCTCAGAGAACATGGAAAAAGGCCACAAAGAAATTGGGAATAGAAATCAATGAAATAGAAATACATTGGAGAGAATTTTTTTGAAGCCAAAGATTGAAAACATAATGAAGTGGAAATACATCTGGGAGATTGGTTAAGAAAAAGTGAGAGATAACACAAATAAACCCTACAATTAAAAAAGGGGTGAGGGGATAAAATCATGATTAGAACAATTACAAGAGAATATTGCCAACAGCTAAATGCAAACAATTTTGAACATTTCGACAAAATGAATTAATCCCTGGGAAAACTGGCCAGAGCTGACTCAAAAAGAAATGAAACATTACATAATACTATTACTATGACACGAATTGAAGAAGTGATTAAAGAAATACCCAAATAAAAATATATACATTCTGTTGTTGTTAAGTGCCGTTGAGTCAGTTCTGACTCATGGTGGTGGTGGTGATTATATGCGGTGGAGTCGGTTCGAACTCATAGCAACCCTATATAAGGTTTCTGAGGCTGTAAATCTTTACAGGAGCTAGAAAGCCTCATCTTCCTCCCCCGGAACAGCTTGTAGTTTTGAACTGCCGACCTTGAGGCTAGCAGCCTGATTCGTAACCACTGCACTACCAGAGCTCCTTTCTGACTCATAGTCACCCTATACAGGGTTTCTGAGAAGCAGCTGGTGAGTTTGAACCACTGCCCTTGTGATTCAAACCGACCTTGCAGTCCAGTGCTTATCCTACAGCACCACACCAGGACTCCATATACATTCTAGGGAGCTTCAAAAAGTTTGTGGAAAAATAGAACTAAAGAATAATGGAATTTTTCTATGGACTTTTTGAAGCCTCTTTGTATATACCAAACGTAAGTGAATTTACAAGCCAGTTTCAGCAAGTTTAGACCATCTAATTTTCTTACAAATAATAAATAAATAATAACTTCCCAATTCATTCTATATGTTGGTATAACTGATAGCAAAGTAAAACCAAAATGCAAGAAGTAAAAGCTTCTACAGGAAAAATACAAAACAATAGAGGTAGATGGACTGTTCCTACATGAACAAACAAATTGCTTGCCCAGGAAACATCAAGACAAGTGGTCGGGTCCCCTTAATGCAAACCCCCTTCCAAGACTAAGACTCAATGGAAATACGCGCTCTGATTGGTGACCACACACATCGCCGATAGGGGGATGAGGGGTAAAAGCAGCAATGAAGCGGCAAGCTAAGCCCTACAATGTTCAGTGGGCTTCTGTGGACCCAGATGGGGACTTGGTTGGCCAGCAGTGTGGGGAGACCTGGGGACTCCTGGGCCCAGAGTCAGCAGCGTGGCCACAGAGGACTAGAGTGGAGAGTGAAGCTACCAGCTGATAGGAAGAGAGGGCATACGCACAAGAACACCCACACCTGCAGATGGTACCCACGTGACCTGGCCCCAATGAATGGATGAT
>NW_006408572.1:3790194-3795658 GCF_000296735.1 Chrysochloris asiatica | reverse complement strand
GGGGGGGAGGGTAAGGGGCGGGTTTATAGGGTATACCCTTTGGTTGGTTGATGATGCATGGAGGGGATTGGAACCATGGCAATGAAACAATGTACGGTGGAATGAATGTAAAACTAAAGTTCTCCCATGTAAAATATCATATAATTCACAATAAAACATGAAAAACAAAAACAAAAAGAAGTAAAAGCTTCAAGGGTTGATTTCACTTAAAACTCTAAATATAGAAATCTTAAGTAAAAAGAAAAAAAGGAGCTCTGGTAGCATAGTGGTTACAAATCGGGCTGCGAACCGCAAGGTCAGCAGTTCGAAACTACCAGCTGCTCCGCGGGAGAAGGCTGAGGCATCCTGCTCCGGTAAAGATTTACAGCCTAGGAGGAAACCCTGTACAGGGTCGCTATGAGTCGGAACCAACTCCACGACACACAGCCACCACCAATAAGTAAAATACAAGAAGACTTCAAAAAGTTGTTGGAAAAAATCCATTACCTTTTCATTTTAATTCCATTTTTCCATGAACTTTTTGTAGTTCATAATACTAAATTGGATCTAACAGAGTGCTTTAATATTAAATGCATGATGGCAAATTTAGACTTAGCACAGGTATATAAAGATAATTTAGTATTTTCTAACCATAAATGTTTTTCACTATATTGACATAGCACAAGATAAAGCTCTAAGCAAAAGAATGTCCTTGATAAAACAGTAAAATTATTTGATTAAATTTCAACATATGAATACATGTCTTTTTAATATTTAAAATGAGAAGTGCAAATAAAACACTTCTACATCACAAATTCAGTAGTTATCTTCAAAGGAAATATTTGGGTAATTATATGAGTTTGAGCTAAACTAGCCATTTCAGTGGGGTTTGTTAACCCGCCCAATTCAATTATCTCAGCTAGCTGTTAACTTCCCACATCTGCTCAGCTAGTCTTAACCAGTTTTTGGCAAAGTCACAAAACATCATTGGGTGCCCAACATGGCACCTCCAGGTTCTCAAATCAGGATCCTGACAGAAGGACACAAACATGGACAATTATGTCAAGTATCCCAGAGTCCTCTGCAACAGAATCCATCTTGAAATCTTAAGACTCCATCTTGGACACCAGATGCATGCACAGCATAAGATAGAGAAACAAAGAAACAGCACACATAACCACGGGATTGTGCAAACAGGAAAGCTTGTCCCTTTGCTGAAATCCAGCGGAACTACCTCTGAATTTAACTATAAAAACCCCTTAGACTGTGAGCAGGAGGAGGTAACTGTTGTCTATGGCATGTCTCCCCTGCGGGTATTTCCATACCTTAATAAAACACTTTAATGTTGTATTTCATGACTTTATAGTCTTCTGTTACCCAACCTGGTAACAACATAGATGAACCATGAAAACATTGTGATCAGTGAAATGTCAAAAACAAAAGAACGAATAGTGTATGGCCCCACTTATGTGAAGGAAGGAGGCTGCTATCACAGCTTTTGCCAGCTAGCCATGAGTCACTGCCCACTTTGTGGACTGAGCACCCCTACTCATGGCTCAGGCAAATGGGACATAAAACCAGTTCGGGACTGGCTTACAGAACCATTTTTATCTTCAATGTTACTGTTTTGCAAGGCTCCCCACAATTTCCATTCAGTCTTTCATCTACATAAGGACAGTCAACAAGGCCCAGCTCTGCGCCTCTGCAAAGAGACTGGGACCATGTCTCCCAGGTATGTAAGTAACCATGGTCCTTTCCCATGAGCCGGGAACCAGAAAGTAAGTGGGGGTGGGAGGTAGGCGGCAGTAAGCAGGAGGGGGTAAGGGAAGCACAGCTTTATCGATAGCCACTAGACTGTATTTGGAGCCTACAAGCTTGCAACCTGGGGGTGGAAAATGTATTTTTGGCTCCAAAATAGCAAAAGAAAACGGCAAAATTGCAATTACTAAGTATTACTTTAAATGACTACAAACACTACATCAACTTTGAATGACTACATCAACTTGTCAACAACTCAAGTCTTTTAGAATCCACAACATAAGCACTGGACCGAGAGGTCAGTTTGAGCCAGATGGTCGATGGTTTAAGCTCACCAGCTGCTCCTTGGAAACCCAATACAGGGTCCCTATGGGTTGAAATCTACTCGGTGGCACTTCACAACAACAAAGAGTCGGAACTTAACTTGGTGGCATTTAACAACCACCACCAGTTATGGTGTTGGAGGAGAATATTGAAAGTGCCATTGGTTGCCAAAAGAACCAACAGATCTGTGTTGGAAGAAGTGCAGCCAGAGTGCTCCTTGGAGGCCAAGATGGCCAAACTTCGTCTCTAATATGTCATACGTATTGTCAGGAGGGACCAGTGGCTGGAGAAGGATATCATGTTTGCTAAGGTTGTTGTTGTTGTTATGTGCCGTCAAGTCGGTTCCAACCCATAGCGACCCTGTACAGGGTTTCCGAGGGTGTAAATCTTTATGGGAGTAGAAAGCCTCATCTTTCTCCCACGGAGTGGCTGGTAGTTTCGAACCACTGACCTTAAGGTTCGCAGCCCGATTCGTAACCACTACGCTAAGGAGGAGGGTCAGAATAAAAGAGGAAGACTCCCAACGAGAGGGATTAGTCAAGTGGCAGCATCGATGGACTCAAGCGTGGTAACAGTGGTGAGATTGGCCCAGGATCGGGCAGTGTTTTGTTCTGCTGTGCATGAGGTCGCTATGGGTCGGTACCAACTCGATGGCACCTAACAACAACAACCAATTAATTATTATTACTGTGGGGAGTAGATGCTCATGAATTTGACATTTTGTAAGGAGTCCTGGTGTGGCGCTGTGGGTTAATGCGCCAGATTGCAAAGTCATTTGAACTGCAAGGTCAGCAGTTCAAGCTCACCAGCAGCTCCTCGGAAACCTTACACAGGGTCGCTATGGGTCGGAACCGACTTCAAGGGCACTTTACAACAACAACAAGGTTAGACTGCCAAACGGTTAGGGGCTGTGCCAATTAAAGGTTGGCAGTTTGAATCTACCCAGAGAAGCCTCAGAAGAAAGACCTAGCGACCTCCTCTAAAAGGTCACAGCCACTGAAAATTATTCTGAAACCCAGTAAGTCGCCATTAATGAAAATCCACTAGAAGGAGGCTGGCCATGGGTTTTTGGTTTCTTAGGCCTCCAACACGAAGTGCCTCTGAGTCTCCAAGGTCTCTTAGGAGCCAGGTGGGAGGTGCTGACTTGGATGGGCTTCCGCTGGACCAGCTCCAGGAACAGGAGGAGGGCTGACCACCCTCTCCCTCTCCCTCCCCACCAGGACTCTACCTCAGATTCCATTCGGGGCAGAACATTCTGAAGGAAGGACACCTCTTCTCGTCTCCCGCCGTTTTCTAGTAGGGGCGCCGCTGCTGAACCCCCTAAGCCCACCCAAGGATCTCCGAGGAAGGTCCAGACGCTCCTCAATCCCTCCTGACAAATGGCGGTGGAGAGGGCTTCGAGCAGTCCGCGAGCTATGGGAAATCCCAGTCACCCCAAAGGAGAGCAGTCCGCACAGGGCAGCAGCCAATCGCAGGCCCTAGTAGGTCTTTCCTCATAAGGTCCTGGGTCTAGGGATCTGTTCAAGAGCCATTTTACGTTCTCGGCAGGACAACCAATGGGAAGAACTGAGATGTGAAACTCTTGCAAAACCAGCCAATGAAAAGTCCGGAAAATTGGCGCTCAAATTCCCTGTCTCGGGCAGCCTCTGCGCGTCCCTCTCCCTACTCTGCTGGTTTACCTCGCCCTCCACTGGCGGCCAGGTAAGGACTTGTAGTGTCTCAGCATTGTTCTAAGGTTCTGAGTAACTTAAAATTAAAATCCACAGTCGCTAAACTGTGCATGTGAACGGTGATGAAATGGCAAATGTTTTTACCTATGTTTTGTTGTTGTTGTTGTTAAGTGTCGTCGAGTCGGTTCCGACCCATAGCGACCCTGTACAGGGTTTCCGAGGGTGTAAATCTTTACGGGAGTAGAAAGCCTCATCTTTCTCCCGCGGAGCGGCTGGTAGTTTCGAACCGCTGACCTTAAGGTTCGCAGCCCGATTTGTAACCACTACGCTACCAGAGCTACCTATGTTTACCACACACACAAAACCCTCTGTACCAATCCCGGTTGTTACAGTCCGTTTCTGATGCAAAGCGATCTTGAATAAGGTTTCTGGTGAGCTGATGGTGGGTTTGAACTGCTGACCTTGAAGTTAGCAGTCCAGTGCTTATACTACAGCTCCACACCAGGACTCTGACAACCCCGGTAATTCTCCTCAATTTCAGAAAAAAGAACGATCCTGCCAACCTTTCCCATCCACCAAGGAGGGAAATAGCCCCTACCCAGCCCCTGTTTCTTAAAACTGCCTTCTCACACAGCCCGGGTATTAATGCAAGGATTCTACATGAAATACTAGCAAATTAAGTTCAGGAATAATTGGCATGATCTATCCTGGTGTGGCGCTGTGGACTAATGTGTCAGACTGCAAAGTCGTTTGAACTGCAAGGTCGGTGGTTCAAGCTCACCAGCTGCTCCTTGGAAACCCTATACACGGTCGCTATGGGTCGGAATCGACGCGACGGACTTAACAACAGCAACATCAGATTGATAGATGCCTGAGAAATACTTGACAAAATTTAATACCTATTACTGATTTTTTTAAGGAACACTGATAACGTGGTGAATTATGGGTTGGGCTGCTTAAGCCACAAGGTCAGAAATTCAAAACTACCAGTGGTTCCTCAGGAGAAAGATGAGGCTTTCTGATCCTGTAAAGATTTACAGCCTCACAAACCCTATACAGGGTCACTATGAGTTGGAACCGACACCATGGCACACAACCACAACCACCACTATTATTGATTTTAAAGACAAAAGTGAAATTCTAATAAACTAGGAATTAAAAGAAACCTTAATTTTAGTAAGATTTAGAAACCATAGCAAATCTCATACACCAGAAGCATTCCTGTTAACAAGACAAAATGAAATACCTCACCCCTCACTTCTGTCATTGGCGTCCTGGTGTGGTGCAGAAGGATAAGCATGGGACTGCTAAAAAAAAGGTTGGCAGTTCAAACCCACCAGCTACGCCTTAGAAACCCTATACAGAGTCACCATGAGTTGGAACAGCTTGATGATGGCACTTAACAACAACAGTAATATTGCTTTCATTTACAGATCTGGAGAGCCAGCCCGAACTGTAAGACCGTATGTACCAAACGAAGCCCACTGCCATGGATTCCTACTCACAGAGAGCCTATGTAAGGCAATCAAAACTGTAAGTCTTTAAGGAAACAGGCAGTCTCATCTTTTCCCCAGGTGGGTACATTGGACTGGTGGGTTAGCAGTCCAATGCTTATCCCACAGCTCCACCAAGGCTCCTTAAGACCTTATATGTTGTTGTTGTTGTTAAGTGCCGGCAAGTCAGTTCCGACTCATAGTGTTTTCAAGGAACACCAACCTTGTGGTTCAAACCAA
>NW_006408572.1:3789048-3789769 GCF_000296735.1 Chrysochloris asiatica | reverse complement strand
TCTCCCTGCCTCACTCCCCTCTGAAAGATTTAATATTCATAATTCTTAATGGGAACATGAATGGAGGGCACTGCTTGTGTAATTTTTTCAAGCCAAGTCAGGTCACATGCCCTGCCTAATAGAGTAGAAATCTCTCGCTGACTGCTCTTGGGACTTATGAGGTCCAGTATGTTTGTCTAAACCTTTGCAGACACAAATGCAACTATAAGCTTAAACAAGCATAGATCAAAAACTAAAGGCAAGAGGCTTACTACTAGGGGTCCAAAAAGGGTACGAACCAAGTGAGGGAGAGCATGTAACCCTCAATTTAGTACCAAACAGAAGAGACCAACTGGTTTCTATTTTCTCTGAATCATTTAACTTTATCTTAGAGGCTACTCATTCAGAACTCAACTTCCCCTGTGGAATTAATGTAAAAGCAGCAAGAAGTATTTGCAACCACGCAGACTCCTCCCTATTCAGCTAAAAAAAAATGGTCTTAGGCCAAATGGTTATCTATCTAGCACCATATTAAAGAGGGAATAAAGTCTCAAATTTTCAGTTACTTCTACGAGGGCTGAAATATTTTTGGCTGTGTGTGCATTGTAGACCACTCCTCCCATCAAGCCATCAGTAATGAGCATTGTTGTTGTTGTTAAGTGCTGTTGAGTCAGTTCTGATTCATAGTGACCCTCTATATGGTTTTCAAGAAGCAGCTGGTGAGTTTGAACTGTCGACCTTT
>NW_006408572.1:3782178-3783333 GCF_000296735.1 Chrysochloris asiatica | reverse complement strand
GTTGACTTTGCATTTAGTTAGCAACATAATGTGTAACCCACTACACCCCCAGAGTTCCATTAGACTTAAATACACATATTTTTCTATTCTCTGCATCATTAGCCTAGCCTTTTATTCAACTTTTCTTTTACATTCTGGAGCTGCTAACTTTACTCAAAAAAAATTTTTTTCATAGATAAAACACTTCTTGTAGTCTTGTAGTATTTAATATAAGTTGTTTGAAAAATTTTTACTTTAAAAGTTGTTATAAACACAAACGCCTTTGCTAAAATGAATTCACTTCGTTAACTCTTTACAATATTTAAACTTTTAACCTACAAGCACTAACTTGTCTTCAAATAAAATTAGAGTGATTATAAATGAGTACAAGAAGCAATTTTTTTCTTAGATAAGAATTGAGATTTTTAGATCCCCTTATGAAAAGCATTAGCCATTTCATTCAATTTGGTATAAAAATAGAAGCTTAGGCACAGCAAACTCTCAAAACAGAGTGAAACAAAAAGATTATACTTAATTTAAAAGTTGAGTGTATAAAACACTGTATAGCATAAACATATGGGAATTTAGTTGGTTTTGCATGTGTTTATCCTCTGATATTATCAATCCAATTGATATTGTGGTCACACAATGTTAGGGAGGAACTTAATTTGCTTTCCCCCAGAGGATTCTAACTGAAAAGCTTTCAGTTAAGATGCATCTAAGCCCTCACACCCACACTTAGCCTAACTCAGTGGTGGTGGTAGTGGTGGTATGCCCTCAAGTAGGTTCTGACTCATAGCAACCCTGTATAGAGTTTCCGAGGCTGTAAATCTTTATATGAGCAGAAAATCTCATCTTTCTCCTGTGGATTGCCTGATGGATTTGAACTGCTGATCTTGTGATTAGCAGCCCAACGTGGAACACACTACACTGCCACGTCTCGTATATAGTTGGTGCTATATATCATCTTTTATATGTACACTACTTCTTATTAATAGTTTGACTTTCTATTCTCATGGTAACAGTTGTTATGACAAAAATGTTCAAAACTTTGGGTGCAAAATTTTGTAAAGTACTTATAAAAAATTCAAAAATAGTAAGTCTGCTGATCCTATACCTAGCACCAAGCTCTAGAAATTATTTATACATATAATAACTGTCAAAATAGAGTATTAA
>NW_006408572.1:3768822-3782050 GCF_000296735.1 Chrysochloris asiatica | reverse complement strand
CTAAATTTTTTTAGGTTTTATTTTTAATTAGCCTGCTGTCAGCTAGTCTAGTTCTACTTATGGTTACTCTATAGGGCAAAACAGAATTTCTCCTTTGAATTCCTGAGACTGCATAACCTCCATGGAAACCAACACATTCTTCTCTGAAGAAAAGACTGGGGAGTTAAGAGCCCAATGCTCAATACACTGAGTCACCAGACTCTTGTCATGTCAGATGGGAAGATCTTCTTTCATCCTTCTTTAAAATTATCGCTGAACTCCTGGTGTGGTACTGTAAGATCAGCACTGGACTGTGAACCACAAGATCAGCAGTTCAAACCTACCAAGTGCTTCTCAGGAACCCTACACAGGGTTGCTGCGAGTCAGAACCAACTTGATAGTGCTTAGCAACAACAACAAAGCTATCTCTAAGTCTTATGCATTTAGATAGAAAGGAAAGGAGAAACTTTAACAGAAAAGAGAAGAAATAGTAAGTAGTCAGTTCAGACCTTTAAAGGGGTGGGCTGCAGTCCCACAAAAGAAGAAAAGAAGATGCCAAGATGCCTACTCATAGAGCATCTTCCTTACTGAGTCCTCCTGTTCATTGGAGGCCCAATTCTAATGGTCTGAATGCTCCCAACCTTTGAATTTCCTGGATGGTCTAGCCTGGGCAGCTTCAGTCTTTTGGTCTCCTTAGACTCTCACAGATTCCCAGGTATGTATTCTGCCTTTGCCCATTAGCCCAGTAAATAAAAAACCACTTCCCACTCACACAAGACAAGTTTAAAGAGAAAGGCTTTTGCTTGGGCGAAACCATGATGCATGTCAGTCTGTGAGAAACCCAGAAGGGGGCCATATCTTACTTACTCTGTGGAGGGACGCAAGAGTAAAATGTGTCCTGGCAGCTGCTTCATCTGTGTCTGCTGCAGTCAGACGGGCCTCCTCATGAGTCTCAGGGGTCGAGGAGGAAACAAAACTCATCCTTTTGTGGGTCGCCAGTTGTTACCAGGAGTATAGGGGGCCCTGTCCCTGTAATGGACAGGCCGGGTCTCTGCCAATCAAGAATGATAAAGTTAGACAAAGTTTCCCACAAGCAGAGGATCTGAAGGTTTATTGAGGGACAAGTCCTGGCCAGAGGCGACAAGAAGGGATCTGACATTAACCCCCTCTCCCTGGGCCTTTGGTTGGGGATTTTAAAGTATTCTTGGGCAGGAAAGGTGGGAAAGGCTTTCATGTTTATTTATGTTTCCTCTTGGAAAGGCGTTGGAGAAGTTGTGGGGTTAGAGTAATGATGTGCTAGTGAAATAACAGTTGGGAATGGAGTTGGTTCCATCCAAAATGAAATCAACTGTGAAGGTGTCTGAGTGGCACCTGCAGGACATAATATGGCGTGGCACCCATGTGCTCTCTCTCTGGACTGTAGTTTGAATCACAGGCTGGGTTCAAGGTGCTTGACTGCTCTTAGTGGGAAGTCATGCATCACTTAGGGCTGAAGACACTGGTGTTTGTTCCAAGGACTGGTCTGCAGCTGGTCACTCCTGTAAGACACTTCTAAGTGTCTTTACATAGGCTCATAAAACATTCTTACCTGATTCTTTCTAAGATCCAGCTGCTCCGCTGTGCACACTAGGCATGTCCTGCACCTCTTCATAATTGCTCAAGCAAGAAGGTTACTGTCCCCAGCATTTCTCAAGAATTTGGTCATAACATTTTAGTACTGTGTTTTGGACCTCCTTTTCTCCCTGCCTCAGTGGAACCACAAGACTATGGCTCTTGGTCACCCTTCAGGTCTGGAACTGAACTCACCCTCGTGGCTCGATTTTCAGACAAGCAATAGGGGGAAAGTACATAGGAGGAACCGCAACACTAGTGATGTGTGCACATCATAGACTTGTCAACCATTTGAGATCAAAGGATCAGCATTTACCTAAAGACAAAATTCAGAAGGGTTGGGAAAGAAGAAGAAGTGAAAACAAGAAACCCAGAGAGGAAGAAGGATCGGTGAGGATACATTGAGGGGATTGCAATTATTGCCAGGAAACAAAATATATGATTTGTTGAATGTAAATGGATGATCTCCTCTGTGAACCTTCATTCAGTTCAAAATAAAAAAAGTCTTCTATTGCAGCATCCACCTGAAGATAAACACCTCTGATGGATCAACAGGGAGTCAGAGCGTTTTGTTTTTATTTGGTTTTTACCTGGCTGTCTGAAAATAGCTCATCAGTTTTATTTCTTTCTCTTCAAAAAATGTTTTTTGTATGCCTGAATACCCATCCATAGACAAATGGATAAACATACTTGAATAATGGAATACTACTCAGCCAATTGTTGTTGTTAGGTGCCATCGAGTCGGTACCAACTCACAGCAACCATTATGCACAGCAGAATGAAACACTGCCCAATCCTGGGCCAGCCTCACTATTGTGACCACACTTGAGTCCATCGATGCTGCCACTTTGCCAATCCATCTCGCTGGGAGTCTTCCTCTTTTTCGCTGACCCTCCACCTTACCAAACATAATATCCTTCTCCAGTGACTGGTCCCTCCTGACAATATGTCTGAAGTATGAGAGACAAAGTTTGGCCATCCTGGCCTCCAAGGAGCACTCTAGCAGCACTTCTTCCAACACAGATCTGTTGGTTCTTTTGGCACCCCAATATTCTCCTCCAACACCATAACTCAAAAGCATCAATTCTTCTACGGTCATATGCAGCTTTCACATGCATATGAGGTTATTGAAAATACCATGGACTTGGGTCAGGCATGTAAAAGAATAAAGTCTTGATACGGTATGGCTGGAATTTGAAAACATAATGACTGAAATAAGTCAGTTACGAAGGACAAATATTGTATGATCTCACTTATATAAAAAGACAAGAAAAGGAAAGTGTAAAGGATTATTAGTGATACCAGAGACAAGAGGGGAAGGGAAGAGTTGAACAGGAATGGGATAATCGCATTGATAAAGGTAGGGCTACACAGCTGATTCTTGCAATTACTGTCATTAAACTGTATACCTTGTGAAAAGTTTTTTTTTTTAACTTCAAATCCTTTTACATTACATTCACTATTTTACTTTAAGTGGAGTTGCATTTCATTTGGATTTGGATATCATAGTTCATTTTCTCTGAACATTTTCTCAGATTTCTTATTGGTAATGTTGTTGTTGTTAAGTGTCATCGAGTTGGTTCCAACTCATAGCAACCATCTATAGGGTTTCTGAGGAGCGGCTGATGAATTTGAACTGCCAACCTTGTGATCCAGTGCTTTATTCCACAGTGCCACACCTGATTATTGGTAATCACGCCCTGTAAAGTCTAGCAATTCATATTTTAGTGCAAGGCTATGTTGTTGTTGTTGTCAGGTGCCATCGAGTCAGAACCGACTCATAGCGATCCCATGCACAGCAGAATGAAACAATGTCCCATCCTGGGCCAACCTCACTACCGCTGCCACACTTGACGCCATCAATGATGCCACCTGGCTGATCCATCTCATTGGGGTCTTCCTCTTTTTCTCTGACCCTTCATCTTACTCAGCATGACATCCTTCTCCAGCGACTGTTCTCTCCTGACAATGTGTCCAAAGTAGGAGAGACGAAGCTTAGCCATCTTGGCCTCCAAGGAGCACTCTGGTTGTACTTCTTCCAAAACAGATCTATTGGTTCTTTTGGCAGTCCACGGCACTTTCAGTATTCTCCTCCAACACCACAACTCAAAGGCATCAATTCTTCTACGATCTTCCTTATTCACTGTCCAGCTTTCGCATCCATATGAGGTTATTGAAAATATCATGGCTTGGGTCAGGCGCACCTTAGTCCTCAAGCTGACATCTCTGCTCTTCAGTACTTTAAAAAGTTCCTGTGCAGCAGATTTGCCCAATGCAATACGTCGTCTGATCTCTTGACCGCTGCTTCCACGAGTGTTGACAGTTGATCCAAGAAGAATGAAGTCCTTGACAACTTCAATCTCTTCTCCATTGATAAGAATGCTGTTTATTGGTCCAATGATGAGGATTTTTGTTTTCTTAACATTGAGATGTAATCCATATCGAAGGCTGTGCTCTGTGATCTTCATAAGTATATGTTTCAAGTCCTCTTCACTTTCAGCAAGCAAGGTTGTATCATCAGCATATCGCAGGTTGTTAATGAGTCTTCCACCAATCCTGACGCCACGTTTTTCTTCATAGAACCCAGCTTCTCGTATTATTTGCTCAGCATGCAAATTAAACAAGTATGGTGAAAGAACATAACCCTATTGCACACCTTTCCCAATTTTAAAACATTCAGCGTTACCATGCTCTTGGTCCAGGCACAGATTTCTCAGAAGTACAATTAAGTGTTCTGGAATACTCATACTTCTCAATGTTGTCCATAGTTTGTTATGATCCACACAATCGAAAGCCTTTGCATAGTCAATAAAGCATTGGTAAACATCCTTCTGGTATTCTCTGCTTTCAGCCAAGATCCATCAGACATCCGCAATGACCTTTCTCGTTCCACGGCCTCTTCTGAATCCGGCTTGAACCTCTGGAAGTTTTCTGTCAATGTATGATTGTAGACGTTTCTGTATTACCTTTAGCAAAACTTTACTCGCTTGAGATATCAAAGAGATATCTTTATAGCAAGGCTATAAAGACTTCCTTATTAGTCTTATATCTAACTTTTTTTTAATGTAATGCCTAGCAAGGGGATTAGTGAAATTCCTTGGATTCAATATTTGAGCAAATTTTGTACCATCTTTATCACAAAGTGTCTGCACTTTTCCATATTACAGTATTGCTTGTGTCTGTCTAGTCATTCATCTGTATAATGTTTTCATGAAGAGCTGTTTATGCCGCAACTTGGTTTTAGTCTTTCTTGTATTTTGGCTGTTTCATGTTATTATTTCTCTTGGTGGAGTCAATTCCTCAACCATATCTTTTGTGTATCTGCTGCAGCTACTAGATTTGCCTTTAAAATCATTAGCGATAGGGAACACTTCACCCATGGGTGTTAGCATTGTCGTCAGCTGGGATGAGAAGCTTGTCAGCAGGCCTTGGGAGTCTCGCATCACGCTTTCATCTTCTCATAATTTGTTTTGGTTTGGAGAGACAGGTTCTAGCTGTGTTTTATTTTCATTTCCTCTTCAATGCTCTCTGTAACTGATTTTTCTCTTCACCAAATTGCACTGCTTCAAACATGATGCTCATCTCTTTTCCCAGTGTTTCTTCTTAGAGCTTTCCTTTGTCATTCACTCAGCTAGATTCCCATCTTACTTTTCACCACACCTTATAAGCTTTACATCATATGTGTATTTCTATATTGGTTCTTTCCAGAAATTCCACTTCATTTTCCTGCGAAGTCCTGTCTTACTGAAGCATTCTCCTACATTTGTGATAATGAAGCTGGCACTTCCACTAGTGGGAGCCAGGCAACTCACGCCCCCAGCATTCTCAATGGGCCCTAACCGTCTCTCACTGAGACCAAGACTATGAAAATCGTGAGAGACTGCTATTGGGATTGTAAAAGGGATCAGACTGTATCAGAATCCCTCCTGTGCTTATCAAAATGCAGAATTCTGGGCCCCACCCAGATCAGCTGAATTCTAGTCTCTGGAAAGCTGCCCTGGAATTTGCATTTTAACATTCTCTTCAGGTAGGATTGCTGACAGCGTAGTGATTACAAATCAGGCTGCTAACCTCAAGTTCGAAACTACCAGCTGTTATATGGGAGAAAGATGAGGCTTTCTGCTCCTGTAAAGATATACAGCCTCGGAAACCCTGTGCAGGGTCACAATGAGTTGGAACCGATTCCACGGCATATAACAACAACACCATGACCATTCTCTTCAGGCGGTCTTTGTTTTTCTTTCTTTTCTATCCTACAGAGCCTTGGTGGCACTGTAGGATAGCACTGGACTGCTAAGCACTTTGTTGAAAGTTGAAACCCACCAACTACTCAGAGGGAAAAAGATAAGGCTTTCTGCTCCAGATAAGATTTACAGCCTTGAAATCCAACACAGGGTCTGTGAGAATGTCTAGGGCCATGTGGTTTTGTAACACTACCTTACAAATTTGCTCCGTTGTCAGCTGGTGTGTTACCATAGGATAAGCACTTGACTTGAAGGTGAGTTTGAACTGCAAGGTCTGTGGTTCAAACTCACCAGCTGCTCCTCAGAAACCCTATACAAGTTAACTATGGGTCAGAACCAACTAGACAGCACACAATAACAACAACAACAGCTGATAACAAGGTGAGAACCTGGTGCTTTGGCCTGTGTGCTACTCCAGGGCCTCAATTTGCCACTCCACATCTATAGATGCAGCCCAAGGAGGCAAGCCTACAAGGGGCCTTCCATGAAACCTATATTCCCAGAGCCCAGCCCCAAGGTGAAGGAAAGGGTCTCACCCTAATATTGTCCTGTGCACCCAACCACAAAAGGGAGTTAATTGAAATGACTTGGTGGCATGCTTGTTATGGGAGTCAACCCATCTCGTGGCTGTTATTTGCAGAAGTTCTTTCTAGCTCAATTGGATGTGTACTGCTGACAGCCACTCAGACCATCCCATAGAGCATAACCCGGAGCTGTGTAACCTTAGCTTGCTCCCATATCAGACAGGACGTGTGGGAGCAGTTATAGTACCAGGACAGAAGTTGCACAGAACAAGTAACTGGAAACTTTAGGAAGTGGTTGGAAGACTGTTAGTACCACTCTGTCAAGCAGGCCCAGGTGCTAGCGTTGGCAGGTGCAATTCTCCATGACATGCTAATGGTGGAAGAGATGGGAGCTCTCCACACACCCAAAAGTCTGACTGATTCTTCACATCTGCAGTCATGGTGGCCCAGCTGGCAAAAACATTACCACGTACACTAAGGATGGAAGGACAGAGAGGTGAGAGGTACCAATAAAGGCAGCTCCTGTCCATCCCATAAAACACAAGCCATAGAGTGGGAGGCACTTAAGAGGGTCTCCAGGTTGGGGATGATCCCTGGGTGTGCAATACCATACTACGTGTCCCTGAGGACCCTCTTTGGATGGGAGTCTTGTGTAGTTCAATGTGGGGACCACAGTGCTCCATAGGCTCAAAACAGGAGCCCTCCCGAGGGATGGGAAAACTGTTGGCTCTCAGGAGGTGCTGGATGAAATTTTGGAGCTGCTTGTAAACCTATCTCTAGCCCTATTCCCCATGAGGCCAAAAAGCCAAACCAATGGGGATCTCTTTGCCATAGCAAGGGAAGGGAAACAATGGACTTCTCAGGGGCTAGATCCAGGCACCATTAAGGGGCAGTCATATTTAGATTCTCATGGCCTTCTTGGATCCCTCGGTCTCATTTGTCATGGATATTCATTGTTGACACACTGTAGCGCTTCTGGTAGATGTTGGCTCCATTGTTGTAACGAGTGTGGGGGGGAGGGGTCATGCTGTAGAGTTTGTTTCAGGATTCTGCTCATCTACTCTACTAGTCCAGCCAAAGTTGGTTTGTGTGGGACAAGAAAATGCCACACGATGCCCAGTCATCTGCCCATTCCTGGACCTTGCATTCTGTTTTTCGATGTAGCCACTCAGCCACTTGCTCTGCAGGTTCATGTTGTATGGCATGCAGCCTAGTCAGTTCATCTACCTGAGCATTCCCCAGTGGAGAAAGAGGGCTATGAGTTGACACAAGAAAACAACAATATCTGTGCCCTGTGTTCAAACCAAATGTCTGTCCACAGCTCCATCCACCAGAGGGCTTGTTGGTTCACTAGCCACCCTTGTTCTTTCACTGTGTCATGCATAATGTTAGACCTTTGTACACTGCCCAGCTGTCTGTGCACAGGACTATGAGGCTGGACTCATGCATCAGCAGCATCCAAGCAGCCCTCAACTCAGCCCACTGCCCTTGTCCATCCACATACCTTCCATAACTGGATGTATGAAGTAACCCACCACGGGGGTTACTTCAAGCCAAGGCATCGGTGTACCAGGCTTCCTTGGGAATTTGCTCAACATCCTCTCATATGTGATGCTCCCTTGAGGGTGCTTCCACTGTGGGCAGCTGGTGGTTTCCATCAGTGGCATAAGTAACCAGTCCAAGAATCTGGTATAACTCAGCACTCAAGAGGTTGGTCAAGAGGACACTTCTTCATTGTAAGTATGCATGATATTTGGCCAACATGCTAGATTAGGACCCCCCCTGACTGGGCTTTAGTAAAGGTGTTAGCCCACCCCTGTATGGTGTAGTACATTCATACTGTTACAGGATCCCTTTTTGTGGTATCTTCTACAAGCTGTAAATTGTTATACATGGCACAGTTTCTTTTCTAAAGGGCTGTACTGGGGTTTTGCACCTTTCCACAGTTGATACTATAAGGGAATACATCAATGCTGTTGCCAATGCCACAGGCCCCAGCCATACTCTTTCAGGTAGCTGGTGACACCCAGTTCACACTTTACCCTACAGCTGCACTGGCTTTAGCCTCATTAAAGGACTGCTCAGCCGCAGGAGTTTGGCCTCAAATGTTTCTTTTCTTTACTAGATGGTACAAGGGGCACAAAATTTATGCTAGATGGGAAATAAAGGGCTCCCAATATCCCAGCATCCCCAGGAATGTTTGCAACTCCTTTGCCTTAGTGAGGCAGGGGTGTGCATTCACCTTAGCAAGTACAGCCTTGGGAACCACCTTTGTCTCACCTGATCACACAGCACCCAATAATTTGACAGATGATCCAGGACCTTGCAGTTTGGCATCATTGATGACTCATCCTCTACAGCAAATGCCAACACCGTCTGTTTGTTCTTGAGAGGTCAGTATACACACTTCATGTGGCCTCTGATCCACCAATAGTCTCTGTATTTGAGGCAAGGAGGAATCTTGGCACCACTCCTAATCCAGAAATGTAGGTATCCCCCATGCTGGTGCTTATTAGGGGTAGTGGGCTCCTGATGATCAGTATGGTTTGTCTGGGGGTCGGGCAAGACTGGGTAGCATTCATCCCACTGTGCCTGGGATCACCATGAGCAACTAACAACAACAAACCGTAGAATTGCCAGGCTGTCTGCTGGTAAATTCAAACCCCACAGTCTGTAGTGAATAGGAATCTCCTATAATGAAGGGTAAGGAGCTCTGGTAGCGTAGTGATTACAAATCGGGCTGTGAACCTCAAGGTCAGCAGTTCAAAACTACCAGCTGATTTGCAGGAGAACGATGAGGCTTTCTGCTCCCGTAAAGATTTACTGCCTTGGAAACCCTGTTCAGGGGCGTTATGGGTCGGAACCGACTCGACGGCACTTAACAACAACAACATAACATAACAAAGCGTCACTGGAAGCCGTGGTGCCCAGTTATAAGTGGAGTAGAGTGACTCACCATGGACACGTGCTAAACAACTAGGTATATTTCTACATGTCCCCAGACTACTAAAGGCATCACAGTCCTGCCCTTCTCAAACATGGGCAGCTGAGAGCCATTACATCTCCCTGTAGGAGTGTAGGAGTGTAACGTCAACCTCAGACTAAAGGAAACAGACAGATCCCAATGGAACCCAGGGTATGGTACCATCCCAGACCCAGGCTGACGCCCAACTTGCTTTCCACTGCATCCTCACCTGAGACTTGAAAGTATGGCTGCTCCAACTACAGACTTTGAAAGAGTCCAGATGAATGCTTTCCCCCTTGGTGGTTTTAGCCCTGGATCCCTATAAAACAGAATCCGAGACAAAGCTGGCCTGCTCAGACTTTTTGACAGCAGGTTTCTTAGCCACAGAGATGTCTCCAGACAGATTAGACCCACATCTCAGAATGGTGGGGACTGGGGAAAAGGAACAGGGTTGCCTCTCCTTGGTCATGTTTCACCCCACAGCACTTTAGCCTCTGGGACTTCCAGGTTATGAAGTTCAGTCTCAGGAGATGATAGATTCCACAGTCCTGGAAGCAGCCTGGGTGGGGTGGGCAGGAGGGCTGCTGGAGGGGGGGTGCGCTGCTGTGGCTCTTGTCTTGGTGGGAGAAGTGGAGGCAATGCCTTCAGTTGGGGGAAGCCAAACCAGTCCGAAGTGTTGAGAGATGTGGAAAAGCAGTAGCTGCCATTGAGCAAGCAGCTGAAGACCCAGGAGGCACATGGGGCTTGGGGATCTGGAGAGACTCATCAATGGGGTCAATGAAGACTCCTTCCTTGGATGTATTAACTAGTTCTCAGGCTGCCCCTCTTCAACTTCACGCTGGTTCCCATGACTAGTGCACAACCAACATGGAGAGGGAGAGAGCAGATGTCTGAATGAGCCCTACTGACTTGGGTTCCTGAGACTAAACCAGCTGCTGTCAAGTCAATTCCAACTCATGACAATACCCTGTGTGTCAAAGCCGAACTGGGTGTTTTAATGGCTCATTTTCCAGAAGCCGATCACTAGACTTTTCATCCTAGGCACCTCTGGATAAACTCGACCCTCCAGCCTGTCAGTTAGCAGCCCGTTAACCGTTTGTATCACCAGAGACACTGGAGCTAGCCCAAGGTTATTGACTTCCCAAGGAGAAAAAATGGGGCTGGGGGAATTGTATCTGATAAATCTTGCCTCCTGTGAGTCTAGAGTATTCTGCATACATTATTAGCTCTAGTTGTAGCGCTGCGGGTTAATGCAATAGACTGCAAGGTCAGTTTAAACCACAAGGTCAGCAATTCAAACTCACCAGCCACTCCTCAGAAACCCTATACAGGGTTACTATGAGTCAGAACAGAGTCGACAGCACTTAACAACAACCCAATGAAACAAGAAGAGGCAAAGGAAATAGAATGATTTACTAAGCCATCTTCCATTTCACTGTGTAACGGTAGAAATGGTTATTAAAGTGTTTTACCCGAATCCACAATGTTTTTATCTAGTCTGCCTGCAGGCATTCATGAGCCTGAAGGGAAATTAGGATATATTACAAAAGCAGTGCCAAGAGAAATGATCCAGTAATGTTTGTCCTTAAAAATGAACACAGGGACAAACAAAAACATTATTGCAAAGGGATTTTTCAGGCTTATTTCCTGCTTTAGCAGGCTATCACCAAACACAGAGCTCGCCTGAGGTATACAATAAAGTTTATCTGGGATCAGGAAGAGGAACAGGACTTAGAAGTAAAAGAACAACTGTAGGAAAAACCATGCAGTAAATGTCTTTTCAGATTTCAATAAGCCTGCATCGATAGCAGTTTCAAGGGTGGTTAATTCACAGGCTCAGCAAAGCTATTAAAAATAATAACAAACACACAAAGCAGTGCTTTGCATTTTTCCACTCTGGTTCAAATTCACCAGCCCCCCCCTCAGAAACCCTATATACAGGGTTGCTATGAGTCAGAACCGACTCGAGGCACTTAACAATTCTCCACTGCAGTGTCCTGGTGGGGTGCTACAGGATGAGCACTGGACTGCTCACCATAACGTCAGTGGTTCAAAGCCACCAATCCTCCTCGGAAACCCTATTCAGGGTTGCTAAGTCGGAACTGATTCCATGGCACTTACCAGCAGCATTCTCCACTGTTGACTTTGGTTTGACTTTTGTGGTCACAGGAAGGCTGTGGCTGCTCTAAGCATCACCTCCTCACACAATGAAATATAGAGGCCAGAAAGGAAAAGGGAGGATATGACTCTTTCTCATGACCTTTTTTTATTTTCCAAGAACTTCCCTCTGAAGACATACTTGTCACATAAGCTAATTAATTCTTTTTCCATGATTTTTTTGTTTTGTTTTAATCAATGATTTGAGGATAGAGAAGGTCTGAGATTCAGGAAACTGAGTAAAATAGTAAATAGAGAACATGGGGTGGCAGAATCAAGAGCGTAGACTGAAACAAATACGAGTTTTATTATGTGTTTGATATTTTCCCTTTTAGTTTTTGATAACAGTACCTCCTTTCCTTTAATGAGCTCCTCTCTCAGGTTATGTGGTCCTATTGGGGCTGTCAATCATAAAGACCCACTCCTATGGCCATGGGAGCAAGTGCATGACTTTGGCTGGACCCACAGTTGTACTGCATTCTCATAAACACAGCGATTGGTCCAAAAGATGAACATGTGACCTAAGCCTGGGAAATCTGTATTCTTCCCTGAAATTTTCCAAATTAGAGATGGAGAGGTTCTTTCTGGATCATAGAATGTAAACCTATAGGCCCAAGATGTTGGAGCCATCTTTGCTGCTATAAATCTTCCTCTTTATAACTCTGTCTGATGAAAGCCACCAGAAAGAAGAGCAACTTAGAAAGAACATACCTCTTTCCATCAAGCTGATTCTGACTTCTGGTGACCCCATGTGTATCAGAGTAGAAATGTTCTCCATAGAGTTTTCAATGGCTGATCTTTCAGGGGTTAGATTTCCAGACCTTTCTTCTGGGGAGTCACTGAGTGGACTTGAACCTTCAACCTTTCCATTAGCAATTAAGTATGTGTACCACTCAGGGACTCCCTGGACATTAGAGATGTGTCATGATGCTGTGGGGTTTACAGAAAGGACTCCCAGTAGTTTCCAAAGCATACAGACTGTAGCCACCATGCTCTGTGGGCTGCCTCCTACCAGTCTCCTGGTCCTGCTGCTGTTTCTCTGACACCACCTTATGCTATCTCCAGTGTTGTAGCCCTGTCTCCTGAGTCTAAGAGGTTCTCTGCACAGTGAAGGCAGGTACAAGTGACATGCACCATTCATGGCTCTTCTTCCTTGATTGGCTCCCTTTAAGCCTACTATGATGAAAAACTGAATCAATCCTTTTGTTAGGGTTGCTAGACCTTCAGAGCATACTATACAATGCACTTTATTTGCATTGTTTAGCAAACTATTCATTGCCCTTGGTGGGACACAAGCATCTTATTTGCATAGTCCCACCCAGTTATTCTGTGGGAGTCACAAGACCATGCATGATGGTTGTTGTTAAGTGCCATTGAGTCAGTTCCAACCCATAGCGATGATCCTGTATAAGATTTCCAAGGAGCAGCTGGTGAGCTTGAACAACTGACCTTGGAGAGCAAATCAACTTCAGAGTCCAGAGCATTATTCTACAGCACCACACCAGGATGTGTGCATGGTTAGAAGGACCGTATTAAGTAATTCACTGCACCATAAGGTATTACTGCTAAACTGACATCTGAAAGTTGTAAGGCAAAGTGTGCATAAAAAGGGACATTTGGGGAGTCAAAGAAGTATAGGAAGAGCGAGCATTTTAATCATGAGAGAACCCTGAAGAATTAGGAATTTGGGGAAGAAAATGGGCAAGAGAAAGAAAATTGCAGGATGGAAACAAATCTGAGAAATGTTG
>NW_006408572.1:3731528-3768682 GCF_000296735.1 Chrysochloris asiatica | reverse complement strand
AGGTCTCAAATTCAGATGTGTATAGGGGCCAAAGAACAGGAATGAGAGAAATGATCCAGGTGTGAACAATAGGGAATGTTGCGGGCTGAGGCACACCTGGTCCCCATCTAATGGGGTAGCTTCTTTGAAGTTCTAGCTTGAGGAGCGAATCCAGCATCTGATTTTTTGTAGAACCAGAAAATTGAGATCTTATGTTAAGTTTCCAGATTTTTAAACATTAGCAACTAGCTCTTCAAGTCAAAATAACCCATCTACAGTATGCCTGTGGGTTGCCAGAATGCAACCTCAGGTGAACTGAAAGGTGAAACTCAGGCCGAGGGCCCCATCCAAAGATGTCTGAACACGGATGGACACAAAATATGTTATTTATTGTCAATTTCTGCAAAGACACATTTAAGCAACAAAATATACATTTGTCAACGTTTTAGAATTTGTTTTATACATTAACAAATACAATATGCTACCATAGCAATAAATTAAATGTACACTATTTACATTACATAGGCAATCGGGCTCTACAAATCACCTCCTCACTAAGAGGAAAGAAAGAAAAATCATCATCATACAGTTCATCATTTCCAGGTTACACTTTTTAGATTCTATGACACAGAGGAATCTCTTCACACTTAAACATCCGCACCCCCTGGGTTGGAGTCTCCAAGGGGAACGTCCATAAAGGGAGTCTGCACACATGCTAGGGAGTGGGAAGGGAACAATGGCCTTCCAAGCAGAATGTCACAAAATCAAAGACAATGGCAATTCTATTCCGTTCTTCCAGCCAGACGTCCCCTCCCCATGGCTGGTAAGGCACAGGACAGAGCCACTGCTCCTACCCCCTCGCTGCTCTCAGCAGGGCTCTGCTGCCCTTGGTCCTAGTCAGGATTAACTTCTTCCTCTCAATGGGGTCCCGTGTGGACACCTCCAGTGAGCACCTGGCCCAGCTGACAGGAGGGAGGCATGGGGTTGGGGCAGGCAAGGGGCTAGTGAGAGAACACATCAGAGCTTCGTAGAGCATGCCTCAGCCAGCCCCCAAGCCAGGTTGCAGAGACAGCCTTGGCAAGTGTTTACTGACCCCACCACTGTCTTTGAGAAAAGGGTGGCTAGAGGCTGGGGCAAGGATCTGTGAGGTCCTGAACCTGGTTTGGCTTCGAGGCCCTGGTCTTTATTGGCCATCTATGACCAGAAGCTCTACCTAAACTCCAGCCCATTTCCCCATAACAGACCTATCTCTATTGGCTTAGAAATGAATGAAGAAGGTACTGTTTGTGTTGGCACCTTAGAGGGTCAGGATAAGAAAGTGAAGAGGCTCATGTCTTGCCTCTTAATAAGTCTTTATTAACTGCCTTTGTTTTAAAATCAGGGAGAACTGAAGAGCTTTCCTTTACCACTTTTTTTTAACTTAAAAAGGGACAGGTGAAAGTTAACTGTCTCATTGTCCTAGCCTCCACCCCCTTTACAAACCGCGGTCACCTGGTGACCGCCTGAACCAGAGAGGACCTGCTCACTGGAATCACATTCCCATCGTTTTCCAAGCTGCATGCCAAACCCCAAGAACTTCTTGGATTTTTCCATCCAAGAGAATCTCCCTGGTGGAAAGAAGAGAGAGGACCTACCAGCATTTGACTACATTGCTTTCAGACCAGAGCTGAGACACCAGCTTACTGGTTTCTCCAAAGCCACTTATTCACCAACGTATATGCGGTGCAGAGCAAAAGACTCCATCCTTGCCACTAGCTGGTTGGTTCTCTCTCTGGGGCTGAGTTTTCTTGTCTGTATGAGGATGTGGTTGGACTAGATGATATGTAAGGTCTCAGAAGACTTGGGCATCAAGAAAATCTTGACAAAGTTAAAGCACAGAATATCTCCCATTCATTAGCACAGACAGAAATTCCAGCTATGACTTTCGGTCTAGAGCTCTTTCTGCATCTGTTTTTAAGAATCACTTTAGCTGGAGGCATGTGTGTGTCCAACAGCACCTGGAAAATATAGCTTCTTCAGTGAGTCACTCAGTCCCCAGAGCCAGAGAGTATCCAGGAAATGCCCTTTTTATATGAAGATCATATATAAAAGTGTCTTAAATGCCAGCATGAACAAACACCCTCTAAGTCTCATAAACCACTTGGACTCATGTGGCATGAGCAAACTTTGTATCCTAAGCCTGGGAGCAGCAGTCAGAGGAAAGATTTTATGGGTCAGAGCAGACACAGACAGCCGGGAGACTGCCCACCAAGAACCCGAGCTGCCTGCCCTCCGACCCAAATGGCAAGGAGAGACTGGGCCCCATCCTTGTTTTCCTCAGGTGGGCTAGAAGCATGCATTCTAAAAGTTGTCAGATAGGTCTTCTAGAGACAATGTGGCAAGACCTAGAGAGAGGGACATTTGGGGCCTTGCCCAGAGCATCCCAATAGCAAACAGATGGTAGGGCCATTTTCAGGGCTGTGCATCTCAGGGAGTGCACCTCTGGACACATGTTACCATCCCGCCTACCACTCAGAATCAGAAGAAAAGGTTTGGTCACTTGCTGTTGAGTTGACCCATGGCGACCCTTGTGTGCAGAGTAGAACTCCTCCACAGGGTTTCCAAGGTGGTGACCTTTTGGGAACAGATCATTCAGTCCAGCGCTTAACCATTTGCACCATCCTGGGTCTCCACCTATCATTTGTAGGCAGGAGCAAAACCCACCAGGGAGGTGGGGGCTGCAGTGGAGAGCAGCTAGAGCTGTGGGGAGAGGGGACAGAGTGGGCACTACCTGAACACCTCCAAGAGTCCCCAGATGACCATGCAGCATAGCATAACCAACCACCAAGCAGCTGCAAATGCAAGCTACCCAGAAAGGCGAGCCAGACACCTGGAATATGTTTGAAAGAAATGCAGTTTGACCTTTCAAGTTCCTTCAGAAACCCAGCCGAGAGAGCGCTGCCAGAACCCACAGGCCTCGTTCCAGCAGTGGGTGCTACTGAAATGGTTTTGAATAGGATTCAATCAGGCTGAATAGCTCTTCTGTGGATCTTCTAACTGGACTAAATATTCTGGACTAATACTTTACAGACATACGTTTCCCAAGAGGGTAAGGGAGAGGTCACCCAGCCTGCAAACAGGGTCCCCCAATTGCCACAGAAGTGGTTATGAAGCATCAAGATTGTGCTGTCATGGAAAGAGCCATGGGGAAATTGTCACAACATCAGTCCAAAAAATATATATAACAAGCCCAGTTCCTTCTGTAAATAAAGCATTCACTTGGAAATACTTGTCATCTACTCATTAGAGCTGGCAGTACCAAGCCACCAAGGCACCTGGTCACTTCCCAGGGTCCAGCTCTCCAGACTTTTGTTTCACTTGGAGAACACAGCACCTGAAAGCCCACCACAGCTAGGTAGTGGGAATGGCCCAGACCGGGAAGAGGGGGCTGGTTCACTCCAGTAACGGTGACTCTGGCTGAGGCTGCAGGGCTCCCATGGGTGTGACTTCAGCTTACAGACCAGAGTCAGAGAGGGCAGGAAGATGGGGGGTGGGGGGGATAGAGCTCAGACACACTGAGGGACACAGTCACTGGAAAGAGCTCCCAAGGCAGCGCTGAGACCCTGCAGATGTCAGGAGCATAAGTCCCTGGTGGGTGTTGTACTCCCAGCCCCTTCCCCAACCTAATTTCCACTCTCAACCAAAGTTCCATTGGCTCAACCAAACCCAGACAAGTCACCCCCAACTGGTCTTTCATGCTCTTACCTGAGTAGTGAGCGGGTTATGTATGTTTGCCTTCCATGAAGTCCTACCACCAAGGACTTCCAGCCGAGCCCTTGAGCCCTGAGGTTTCCCTCAGTCAAAGCCCAGTGAACCCAAGCATCCCTCCTCCATGAATTCCTCCTCACTCCTGCCTGCCGGCTCTATACATGGGAAAGATATCTGTTCTAAGGGAAACACAATGACATGGGTTTCGCTCACAGCAACCATCACTAGGAGCCTGCATGAACTTTGGTGGCACAGAAAATTCCAGCTGTAGTCAGGGAAGTGTGCAGCGCCCCTCCAGTACACACCCAGCCCAGTCTCCAAGCTTCTACTGCCAGTGCTCCCCTCTAGATACACAGTCAGCAGGGACATCATAGAAGGGGAAGAAGTTTCTAGCACAGAAGCAAACAGGCATTTCCAAGCCCCAGAGATGGGGGAGCCATTGAGCTGGTTCTTGTCAGAATTGTCATCCTGCTGGTACAAAGTCTGGTTCCTGGAAAAGTGCTCCCTCTACCATCACTAAATGTGTTCACTGTGGTTCCAGCCTGCCGTGATCAAGAAGGAAGGCACTGTGGCCGGAGATGCCCCTGCTGCTGCTTTCTGGTCCCCAACAGTGCCCCAGCACACCCTGACCCCCCTTGAGCAATTCCCTTAACCTCTGAAGACAAAATAAGATGACAAATGGCCCAGACAGACATTACACCGAAGGAGATCAGGAGGAAGGGAGGTGCTTGCAGGATGACTTGGGAAGGATGTGGGCAGGGATGTGGTCAGAGAGGGGACACTGGGACAGACAACTGGTCTGGTGAGCAGGGGCCGAGTGGGACAGCGGGCCTGCAACGGTCAGAGTAATGGACGGCACCCCCAAACAGCTGAACAGGAGCCTTCTGCAGGACAGAACCGAGGCTTCCCTAGAAAAGACATGGAGGAGGGAAATGATGACCAAGTTCAGTGAAGGAAGAAAAAGCCAACACAAAGCCTGATGGAGCAGACCTCAGTGGGGACAGCTGTGCCCCTGGCCACAGCCCACTGACTACACTTAGGATGCAGAGGGGATCAAATACAAGGGTGCTAGATTTTAGACAACTGGGGTATTCTTTGTCAGCCCCAAGAAGTTGGGTACAAACATTCATTTGGTAAACTGAGGCCTCTGGGAGTTAAAATGGAATGCCAACATTCCCATTTCCTCTTTTGCTTTTCCTTCAAGTGGCCTCAGCTTAACCCCTCCTCTGGATTCCACGTGTCACTTATACCCCTGGGAATCCCTGGTAGGAAGAAGGTTAGGGATGGAGTCAGATGTGTCTCTCGTACCAGCACTAACAGGAGTTGAGGTCTTGATGGTGGTAAACGAGACCTATGCTCCTCTCTAATGAAAACCACATGAGCCCCCGAGAAAAGGTCCACCCTGGGGCATGGGTGCCTCTGGGCATAAGAGAGAGGACAAATGCCCTTGTCAAGAACTCCAGTGATACTTGCTAGGAGGAGGGAAGGGCTGTCTGGGAACAGGCAGACAAGGGGAGAAACTGCAGAATTCCTCCAGTGAGACAGGAAGGTGGGCTCTGGGTTGTTGCCATTTTCTGCCTACTGGGACGAAGCTCCATCCCAGAGGAAGAGAGACCAACCTATTGTGTGACCCAATCCCATGAGGCAACCCTTCCCATCTGCCCCCAAGGATATCCAGACCTGGGCCCATCCCCCTGGAGACTTCAGAGATTATTACCCCATTAATAATTGTTTAAATTAAAATGAATTTATTTTATGATTTTATGAAGTTTTACTATAATCTACTCTGCCAGCTGTTGATGTGGCTCTGTCCAGTCTCAAGGCCATGTAGCCTTTAATACACTGATCTTAAAGGGACACACCTCCCCTCACGGGTCCAGCGGGTCAGACACTCAACCCACCTTGAACAGTCCAAGGACTCCTCTTTCACATTAGTGACCCTGTTTCAATACAAACAAACAAGAGTTTTAATAGTCAACAACATAAGCCCAACGCCAAGAGATCCTGTGTGCAACTCTCAGATCTCAGCTCACCAGTGAGCTCAGGGAGAGATATGGCATCAGCTGATTGTTAAACACAGTCATTAAAATAAGAAATTAAATTAACTCACAGTTAAATCAATTATACTGAAACAAAGGTAAATATACTTGAAACTCATGGCTTCCAAATGATTTTACTACGTTTTACTGTTTGTTATCTAGAGTCCCAAACAGTTGAGTACATAACAGCTGGAGATTCAGATCCACTCAGAAGTAACTTGGAAGAAAGGGCTGGCAATCTACTTCTGAAAAAACCAACCATTGAAAACTCTGAGGAGCACAGTTCTATTCAGATACCCGTGAAGTCGCTTTGAGTCGGACTTCAAACCAGCTCCACCAAAACTGCTTTGTGTTTTTATCTGACAGTTATTTCTGTCTATTGTTTTTATCTGACAGTTATTTCTGTCTGTTGTTTTTATCTGAGTTATTTCTGTCTGTTGTTTTTATCTGACAGTTATTTCTGTCTGTTGTTTTTATCTGACAGTTATTTCTGCCTGTTGTGTCTGATGCTATACAGCCAGCAGCAACAGTTCACCACTCACATCGGAGCCTGTCTCAGTGACAGCGATGGCAGGCAAGCGCCAGGCTAATACACCACGCAGGCACAGACAGCATTGCCCCAGCGCTGACCAGAGCTCTCCCTCATGCTCCGGCCCCCACCTGGTGTGATGTCTGAGTCTCTTTGGCATCCAGCCTCCAAGGAAGAAGACTGGCTTCTGAGGGCAGTTGGAATGTGGGTTATGAAGGCTGCTCCCCATTTTCTCCCTCCCTCATGTTCTTACCGCACTGGAGCTGGCATGGCTGAGTTTATCAAAGCGGAATTTCAGGTTTGACCTCGGGGAGTTTCTGCTTTTGGCATCTAAGAAAAAAGACAAAAGTCCATGAAAAAGGGGTGGAGCTGTAGAGGTCATTGGCTGTGTGTGTGTGTGTGTGTGTGTGTGTGTTGGGGGAGGTAAGAAGGAAGGGGAACCTCTTCTCCACTAGACATGCACACTGAGCTTTCTGGAGGAGAAAGGTTAGGTGGCCTCTACGCTGCCAGGACAATTTCCTCATCTGTAAAATGGGCAATAATACAAGTTTCCTGGTTTTTTGGCCTGCTGGAGTTGACTCAGGGTGACTCATTAGAGATAACTGCTATGGTTTCCAAAGTGTTCCAAGCTGGTTATTAAGTATTGCCATTTTTGAAAATTAAATTTATAAGCTGACAGGTTTAGTAAATTATACTGAAACAAATATACTCAAATCGATCACTTCCAAATTATTTTACTAGCATTAAGCTCTTTTTACTAACATCTAAAGACATCACGCTTGATAGAATGGAACGTCAGTGAAAAAGAGGAAGACCCCCAGTGAGATGAATAGCAAGCTTAGCAATGATTGTGAGGTTGGCGCAGGACTGGGCAGCGTTTCCTTCTGTTGTATATAAGGTCCCTAGGAGTTGGCACCAACTCAATGGCACCTAACAACAATAACAACAGCCAGCTCTTTAGGTTGTTTATGTTTATTATATCTAAATGGTGACGATGCAATCCCCCAGTATGCTTCACTCAGCGATGTCACCTTGGTAGCTTAAATCAACCATGGTGGAAGTATTTACACCACAGAAACCAGGGAATCAGCACTTGATTTGCTGTTCCGGTGTTTAGACTTACAGTGATGGACAAATTGTTAATAATGCAGGTTAAACTTAAAATTATGTGTATCTATAGGAGCTCTGGTAGCATAGTGGTTACGAATTGGGCTGTGAGCCACAAGGTCAGCAGTTTGAAACTACCAGATGTTCCGTAGGAGAAAGATGAGGCTTTTTGCTCCCGTAAAGATTTACAGCCTCAGAAACCCTGTACAGGGTTGCTATGAGTCGGAACCGACTCCACGGCACATAACAACAACAACAACATAGTCATTATGGGCTCCTGGTGTGATGCTGTAGGGTCAGCACTGGACTGTGAACCAAAAGGTCAGCAGTTCAAACCCACCAGCTGCTCTTCGGAAACCCTATACAGGGTCACTGTGAGTCAGAACTGACTCAACAACACTTAACAACAACACCAAGAGTCATAACAGCATCCTGGTGTGGCACTGCAGGATAAGCACTGGACTACAAGGTCAGTTTGAAATGCAACTGTCGGCGGCTCAAACCCACCAACTGCTCTTCAAAAACCCTATATAGGGTCGTTGTAAGTTGGAACCAACTAGATGGTACTTAACACCAACACCAACATAGTCATTATATTGTGAAGCAGGAAAAAACTCAGTAAATAGTCTTTCAGTATTTTCACAGTAAAATCTGTGAAAGCTAGAAACTGTATTAGATGGAAACCTGTCAGATGAGGAAAACTCAAATATTCTCCACTAATAAAGAGCGGTAGCAAAGCTGTAATCTGCCAAAGGCAGAAAGCTTTTGCAACAAGGTAGTCCCACTGAGTTCCAGCTCCCACAGGGTCCACTGTATTATCTGATGCAAGAAATAAGTTGCTCACGCCCTTCACAACCATATAAAGTTCTCTTCATTCAGTTTCACTGCCACCTGGCTCATAACATTAACAAAAATACCCATCAACATTCATACTGGCACTACACTAGTTTGCCATTTGCCACCTTATATTGGCTACAGATGCAAGTCGATTCTAACTCACAGTGACCCTATATAGGATTTCTGAGGCTGTAAATATTTATGGGAGTAGATAACCTCATCTTTCTTCCACGGAGCGACTGGTGGGCTGGAACTAACAATCAGCCGCTCAGTGTTTATCTATAGCAACACCAGGGTTCTTTACAGATGCGAAAGTTAAGTAAAAACTAATAATAAGGCATTTTGTGAGAATTGATTAGCTGTATGGAATTTTCAGTAAAGAATGTTGTATATTGTATCATTATTTGTAAATTGTGTGCTTCAAATCCTTTCTATCGGTAAGATTTAAGATGAACATACACATAGGATGTGTGTGTAGAAGAAGAACCAACTGTTAAACCTTCCCCAGCTCGCCCTGGCCGGGGCCAGGCTTTCTCATTTTCCTCTGGTTAAAGGAAGCTATAGCTGGGCTTAGTTCCTCTGGAGGCTGCTAACTTGGTTCCTGGTGTTTCAAATCAGGGGTCCCACCCAGCACTGGGAGTGCCTACCTCTGAAGACATTCCCTCCTAGGCCACCTCCCTCCCCTCAGCCCTGTCTCTCCCCAGACTCAGCTAAACAGCCTACAGCAGTTTCTCCTCAGATTCTCCCCTCATGGGCGGGTACCTAGCAGGCTTAAATACTAAGGGGTCAGTGGCCTGAGCATGGTACCATTAGCACTGGAGACAGGACTCACTGGGTCTATTCCAGACCCACTTCTGCCCTGTGTGGCCTTCAGCACAGAGCAGACAATCTAGAAACTTCTCTTCACTCAAAACCTTATTTAGTCATACATTTAACAGATTATTTCATTCACTCGTTCGATATTTAATTAAGCCTCATTAAAAAAGAATTATCAGTGAGCTTGTATTATTACTCCATTTTACAGACAAGGAAACTGAGGCTCAAAGAGGTGAGCTTGTCAATGCTGCAGCCACAATGAGAAGCCAGTTCAATATTGCCTGCCCACAGGAGATTGGCCAAGAGGAAGGGAATGCACAGCTCCCTCCACTAGAAAGCATAGAGACATGAATGCAAAGCTGCATGAATGCAAAGCAAGGTTTTGTTTTTTTGTTACCTTCTGCCCTGTAGCCCCTGACATTGTATCTTTCCTTTGCTAACACACTGTGAGAAGCCCAGAAGCATTTTGGTTTAAAGCACCCTGTTGGCCCATTGGTTCTGTGTGTGTTTCTAGCACGTATACGTCCAGGGTTTCTCATCCTCAGCCTGTTGGCATTTGTGTTGTGACGGCTGCCCTGTTTATTGTAGGAGGTTTAGCAACATCTCTGGCTTCTGCCCACCAGGTGCTATTAGCATTTCTCCCACTACAATCATGACAAGTAAGATGTCATCAGACACGGCCAAAACCCTCTGAGAAGCAAGACTGCCCTACGTTGGTTTTACACTATTATTTGATTCCTGTTATTTAGCAAACACAAGCATAAGTGATAAAGTGATATAATCCTCATAAAACCAACCATGTGGGATAGAAACTACTATTTCCTATCTTCTCCCCCATTTTTAGCAGCTCTGGTAGCGTAGTGGTTATGAATCAGACTCTTAACCTCAAGGTCAGCAGTTCAAAACTACCAGTGGTTCCTCAGGAGAAAGATGAGGCTTTCTACTCCCGTATAGATTTACAGCCTCGGAAACCCCATGCAGGGTCACTATGAGTCAGGACCGACTCCACGGCACATAACCACCACCGCCAGCACTCCCATTTATGTTTAGTGGAACTGAGGTTCAGAAGAGACTAAGAAACTTGCCCAGTGTCACAGCGCTTGTAAGGAGTGGAGCCAGAATTTGGAACAGGCAGGTGGGCTCCAGGGTGCTGCCTTTGCCCCCTACCTGTGCTGCTATCCTTGAGGTGGGAGCCCAAGGCTTCTATTTCTGGACATACGCAGGCCCCTGCAATACCTATGGCTAAGGTCAAACTCTTCACCGTCTCCCTCTTCTTCTGCCCAAACCTACTAGCCACAACTGAACCTGGTAGATTTTACCTTCTAGACAGCTTTGACTACACTTTTTTCTCCCCATTTCCCATGCTACCACTCACATCCAAGGCCCTTCACCTGCACCACCTCAGTGTAAATGCCTCCCTGATCCCCCTCCCACCATTCCTCTTCTCCACTCCCTTCCTCTCCAGCATCACCCTCATTCTGTCTACACTGCAGCCAGAGCCATCAAAATACTCCTTCTCAACGCCAGATGGCGCTCTTTGACTTAAGAACTTTCAAAGACTTAGCTCTTTCCACTGCTGGCAGAACACCCAAATCCTCACCAGTCTTTCTGGGGTGGTCCCTGCTGGTCCCTCTGACCTCATCTATCCCCTCTCACACCTCTCCTCTCCTTGAACTCAGCCACTTGTGGTTCCCAGAGCACAGCTCTCTCTACTCCCTCCATGTTTCTACATGTACTGTTCCTTGTGTCTGCAACACTCTTCCCTCCTTACAATAAGGAATAACTGCTAGGACAAAGGGGCCCTGGAATAAGGGCAGGGGAGGCCAGTAAAAAGAGCCTTCACTTTCAAATCACACAATGACTCTGAGATCTCAGGCAAATGGTGTTACCTCTCTGAGCCTCAGTTTCCTCACTCGTAAGGAGAGGCTAAGAACACAGGCCTCTTAACAGCCAACAGACAGATAAACTGAGCTGGCAAAGCTGAAGGGCCTACCGCCACATAGGAGGAGTAGAAACTGACCGGTTCTGTGTGTCCCCCATTGGACAGTGGACAGCCCCTGGCCACCCAGACACCTCCTGTACATCACCAGAGGCACTGACCCGTGGGACTCCGGCTCATGATGATGGGGGTGGCTGCTGCCCCCAGGCTGGGACTCTCGCTGCTCGGGGACGGGCTGTAGACAAACACCTCCTGCTTGAAGGGTGAGGTTGTGGATGGCTGGCTGCTCTGGGGAGAGAGGCCGGGTGAGTAGGGCAGCCCCAACACAGCAGACTTCCTGCAGTCCCTTCAAGTCACAAAACCTGCTACCACTGAGCCAATTCTCACTCATGGCGACCCGTGTGTTACAGAGGGAGAACTGCTTCATAGGGTTTTATTGGCTGCAATCTATACAGACTGCTGGACAGGTCCAAATCACCAACCTTTACATTACTGGTTGAGCATGAACCTTTTTCATCACCCAGGGCCCTCCCAGTCTCACAGGGTGGCAGGGTGCTAGGCAGGCCTGAGACACTCTCTATCAAGCCCAGGGCAGCCCCTGCCTCCCTCCCACTCCCCACTCTGATCTGCTCTTTCATGCCACTGCTTTCAACCCTCTGGGGGGTCCTCGTCGGCCACCACTGCCCCCCGAAGGTGGCAATGGCTGACGACGTCACTTGTTGCTTGTCTAATGGGGCTCTGCCACAGTAGGGTCTGCTCATGTTCACAGGGTCTGCCAAGCTGGGCCCCAAGGTGGACGGGACCACACCTACCCCGCTGTCACACTCTTCCATGACCTCGCCCTCCCCGGCGGTGCTGCTGAAGCTGCTTGTGCTGGAGGACGAGCGAGAGATGTTGGCTCTGCCGTTCTCCTTCAACTTTATGAAGGGTCTGCAGGAAACAGGAAGCAAGGCAAGGCCTGTTCACACACGAGGATCTCCAGGACCCCCAGTGTAGGCCCGGGGGAGATCTGAGCTTGCCCACCAAGCTTCTGTCTATTGGTATTTGTGTTCTAGGGAGTTCCTAGGGTACGAAGGGCTCCCCTCAGCCTATTTGGAGGCCGTGAACATATCCAGGGTTTCAAAGAGCTAAAGCCAACTCTTCTGTCACCCACAGTCTCTTACTTCTCTTTGTTGGGGCAGATTTCTGGTGAGCTGGGGTTAGATGAGGTCTCAGACTTGATTTCCTGAGAAGAGTGTCCGCCATCTGGAGTCTTAGGAGTGCTGGATGCACTATCACTAAATTAATGGGAACAAAGAGGAGTGAGGTCATAGAGGTACCCCCAGATCCACCCCACTCCTAGGCCTAAGGTAGAGCCTGGCCAGTTCTTGGCATTCTATGTGTGACAAGGACCTCCATTCCTGCTCAAGCAACCCCTCAGAGACAACGGGAGTTGTCAGAATAGAGAGCCCTCAAAGCAAAGACTGATGCCCCCAACCTAGGTCTACTCCCTCACCCAGTAGGGTCATTCTGCCTGACAGAGCTATACATCAAGAGAAGGCTCTGGTTGAAAAACAGGGGGTCTGTGAAAGGTACCCCCATGACTGGGGAATAATCCAGCATACATTGATTCCTCCTCAGGGGCACCATTCATGGGGGCTACAATCAGCTCCCTGCGGGGGAAGCGGAGAGCTCATGCTGATAGCACTGGAATAATTTGGAAAAGGGGAGTTACACAACATGAAGTATGTAATCAATGCCATATAAAAGTGGTTGAATTGGCTATTGTTTTATTACTTATACTTGTATTCAATTAAAAAATTAAATTAATAGTAATAATAATAATTGTGTGTTGTGTGTTTCCAATGGTCAAAAAAAAGAGAGAGCCCCCTGGAGAAGAGTGGTGAGGACGCCCTGAGTGCTGAGAAAGGAAGCACAAAGGGTTGGTCTTAGCCTAGAGTCTGGGTGTTTCTTTCTTCTGTAGTTTAATTACAAAAGTATAATGTAAATGACAGTTGCTAAAACAAATAATAATTTAAATAGAACATTCTAGAAGCCCTAAGGAAGGCTTGATTAACTCTGGCAGAATGAATCAACAGAGACTGACACAAAAGAGGATATCTGAGGTGCACTGAAGAAAGCAAAGAATGAAGAAGAATCTAAGCAATGTGTCCAGTCTGGGAGAGAATGCTGTAGGAATGACTTTGGAGAGTCCTGTGAGGACTGCCCTCCTCAGTGTCCAGTGTCTGAACAATATAGAGGAGTGACATGTACCAAAGCTGAGCCAAGTCATCCCCAAGGGTGGGCAACTGGCGGCTGCTGTGGTAGAGAGCTGCCAGACCCCACAGTTAGACAGGAGTGGTGGGCCTCAACAGTTACCATCGCGTCCGGACGTCCCCCTGGCCTTCAGACCCAGTGTGCAGACGGGGAAAGAGCCCCGACCGCCGCTTGATGGGACTTCGTGACTGGTTCTTCACGGTCGCTGCTGCCACCGGAGGCTGCAGATGAAACCAGCAAAATGAATGCTCACACCCCATTCTTCCCCTCCCTGGTCTACAAATGGCTCTCTTGGACCCTTCAACTGGCTCTAGCATCCCCAGGTTGGAGGAAACACGATGGCAGAAAGGGTGGAATTTTTATAACAGCAGCTGAGTATACCCAAGTCCTTAAACATTTGCAGCCTGTTTTCTTGAGCTAATCCAGGTGACCACAGAAAGAAAAAATCCACTAAAGGCCAGGAACACAGAGCCAGGTCCACCACAAGGAAAGTGCCACAGATTGAGGGTGACAAGAAGTCTCAGGGCCATAGCTGAGAACCACAAAGAGCTCCTGAAAGAAGTGACCTGGTTCAAGCTGTCATTTTATCAATGAAGAAGCTGAGGGAGGACTGGAGAGGGAAGATATCTGGCCAAGGTCAAGTAGCAAATCACTGGCAGGCAGAGAGTAAGAACCTAAGCCTCCTGACAGACTCTGGACTTATTACTGTCAGATGAAGGATCCGGGCTAAGTGTCACCAATAGCAAGACAGAATGAGAGAAGGAAGTCCAGGTACACATGCAGGGACAGGTAGAAGGAAGACAGCCAGGAAGGGGTTTTAGGAAGACAGGAATCTTGGCAACCTTGAATCTGCGTAACCTTGGCAAGTGGCAACATTCTCTGAGTCTCAGCCTCCTTATCCACAAAAAGGAAATTAAGTGACGGCTACTCTTACCATTCTACCACTCTTCTGCCAGTGGCTTGTGTGTTGCTGTGATGCTGGAAGCTATGCCACCAGTATTTTAAATACCAGCAGGGTCACCCAGGTGGACAGGTTCCAGCATAAGACAGAATAGGAAGAAGGAGATGTGGACCACTTTTGAAGGGTTAGTCACTGAAAATCTTATGAACAGCAGCATAACATTGTTGGATAGAGTGTACAAAGAGGAGCCCCGCAGACTAGGAGGCAGTAAAAATACAACTGGGGAAGAGCTGTCTCCTCAAAGTAGAGCTGGTCTTAATGGCATGGATGGGGCAAAGACTTAGGGACCTGGTGGGCTTATGGGCTACAACTCAACATGACAAGACAAAGCTGCAAACATCCATTCATAATTGAAACATACAAAAAAAATCTAGGAAAATTGATGCTGTCAAAAATGAAATGGAACCTATAAAGATCAATATCTTAGGCCTTAGTGAGCTAACATGGACTGATATTGGACATTTTTAATCAATCATGTAGCTTACTATACTGGAAATGAAAAGTTGAACAGGAATGGCATCATATTCATCGTCAAAAATAGTATTTTAAGACCTATCTTGAAGTACATTGCTGTTTTTGACAGGGTAATATCCAAACTTGTACAAGGAAGACTAGTTAATACCACTGATAGTAAAATTTACAAATCAACCCCTAAAACAAGTGATAATGAAATTGGAGAATTCTATTACCTTCTTCAGTTTGAAATTGATCAAACATGAAATCAAGATGTATTGATAATTACTGGTGATTGGAATGCAAAAGCTGAAAGCAAAGAGAACGAATCTGTAGTTGCAAAATATGGCCTTGGAAATAGAAACGAGATCACATGATAGAATTTTTTGAGACCAATGAGTTATTTGTTGCAAATATCGTTTTCCAACAACATAAAAGGTGACTATATAAATGGACCTCACCAGATGGAACAGACAAAAATCTGTGGGAAAAGACCACAGAAGAGCTCAATATAATCAGCCAAAACAAAGTCAGGAGCCCACTGTGGAACAGAACATCAATTGCTCATGTGCAAGTTCAGACTGAAGCTGAAGAAAACTAAAACAAGTCCATGAGAGCCAAAATATGACCTTGAATAGCTCCCACCTGAATTTACAGACTATCTCAAGAACAGATCTGATGCATTAGACACTAATGATAGAAGACCAGAAAAGTTGTGGGATGACATCAAGAACATCATACATGAAAAAAAGCTAAGGTCATTAAATAGACAAGAAAGAGCAAAGAGAAGTTAACATGACTTTAAGAAATGATAAAGTAAAAGAGCTGAATTGAAAAATTTAAAGGTCAGCTTAAGAAGACAAAATAAAATATTATAATGAAATATGCAAAGACCTGAAGTTAGAAAACCAAAAGGGAAGAACACACTCAGCATTGATCAAGCTGAAGGAATTGAAGAAAAATTCAAGCCTCAGGTTACGATACTGTGGTCAAAACATTGAATAATACAAGAAGAATCAAATGAAAATGGAAGGGATACAGAGGCACTGTACCAAAAAGAAATGATTGATGTTCAATCCTTTCTAGAGGAAGCACGTGATCAGAACCAATGGTACTGAAAGAAGAAGGCCAAGCTGGACTGAAGGCATTGCCATAATATAAGGCTCCATGAATTGATTAAATGTAAATTGAAATGTTTCAGCAAACTGATGCAGCACTAGAAACACTCTGTTGTCTATCCCAAAAAATTTGGAAGACATCTACCAGGTCAACCAACTGGAAAAGATCCATACTGGTGCACATTACAAAGAAAGGTGACCCAACAAAACATGGAAATCATCTAATAATATCATTAATATTAATACAAGCGAAATTTTGCTAAGATAACTCAAAAAAAAAAAGTTGTAATAGTACATCAACAGGGAGCTGCCAAAAATTCAAATGAATTCAGAAAAGGATGTAGAATGAGGAATATCAGTTTACATCAGATGAGACTTAGCTGAAAGCAGAGAACACCAGAGAGATGCTTCCTTGTGCTTTATTAACTATACTTTCCTATATGAATTATAACAAGCTATGGATAACATTGCTAAGAATGGGTATTCCAGAACACTTGATTGTGTTCATGAGGAAACTATACAGAGGCTAAGAGGTAGTCATTCTAACAGAACAAAGGAATCCTGAATGGTTTAAAATCCAAAAGGTATATGCTGAACAAACAATCTGAGTAATGGATTACATGAAGAACAAGGCATCAGGATTGAAGATTTACTGACAACATTCTGTTTGCAGATGACACAATCTTGCTTCCTGGAAGAGAAAAGGACTTAAAAGACTTACTGATGAAGATCAAACAGGTGCCTTCAGTATGGATTGCAACTCAATGTAAAGAAAACAAAAATTGTCTCACCTTGACTCCATGGAGTCATGGAGTGATAAATGGAGAAAATATTGAAGTTATCAAGACTTCTTTTGCTTGTATCCACTATTAATGCTCATGAAAGCAGCCGTCAAGAAATCAAATGACATATTGCATCAGGCAAATCTGCTGCACAAGACCTCTTTAAAGTGTTGAAGAGCAAAGATGTCAGTTTGATGACTAAGGTGTGCCTGACCCAAGTCATGGTATTTTCAATAACCTCATCTGCATGTTAAAGTTAGAAAACGAATAAGGAAGACGGGAGAAGAATCGATGCATTTAAGTTGCGATGTTGGTGAAGAATATTAAAAGTATCATGGACTGCCAGAAGAAACGTATCTGTGTTGGAAGAAGTACAGCCAGAACGTTCCCTAGAAGCGAGGAAGCAAGACTTCATCTCTTGTTTTTTGGACATGTCATCAGGAGGAACCAGTCTCTGAAGAAGGACATCATGCTTGGTTAAAGTGGAGGGTCAACAAAAAAGAGAAGGAATCCCAACAAAGATGGACTGACCCAGTGGCAGCAACAAGGGGCTGAAACGTAACAATTGTGAGGATGGCGTAGGACCGGGTGGTGTTTGGTTCTGTTGTCACAGGGCTGCTATGAGTTGGAACCAACTTGACGACACCTAACAACAACTTTGACCATTAATTATCACAAAGGAAGTACACCCATCACATAGTCAGAGGTCTAAGCCTTTGGACAGAGAAATACACCCCAGGGCCATTTTACAAAGTTAGCCCCCAAAAAGGAGGGCAACTGTCCAGGAAGCTCAGAGAACATGACCACAGGAGGGTTTTTTGTGTGGGACGGCCCTAAAAGACCACTAACAGAGTAGAGGGACTGGGCTCTCCCGCCCCCCTGGGCAGCCTCAATTTCTCTCTTTTGCCCAGTTTACTCGTTTCGTATCATCTAATCTAAACCTGGGTTTCATGCACCCTTTCTCCCAGCTTCCACATGTCACCCAAAGCCTGCTGGCACTTACCGAGAAGGTGGTCTTGGTGACCTCCACGCTGTTGTGGGAGATGCCCCCACTGAGGCTGCCGGGGATGCCCCCACTGTGCTGTTTCTTCTGGCTGCCCACCATGGTCTCCATGGAGTGACTGCGTACCCGGATAGCTCTCTGTGGGGACAGTAAGGTGGGCCAGGGTAGCAGAGGCTGAGAGGAAGCACCATCCCCATGATTGTGCCCCCTTCATGGGGTCTGTAGACTCAGACCTCAGCAATGAGCGCGCACACACACACACACACACACACACACACGTAGAGAACCCGAAGGCCCCCAGTAGTCACTGCAATTTACAAAGAACACCCACATATTCTGTCCCAGGCTCCAGCGTGGAAACCTCTCTGCAGATAGAGGCACCGGCCAAATGGGTCTTGGGGGTCAGAGCCCCATCTCCCCTGTGAGGTGGGAAAAGGTTGTTATCCCATTTTACAGGTAACAAAAATGTCAGGAGACTTGGAGAACTCACTGCACTGATGTGAACCTGGTCTACTTTCCAGCCTCTCTCACATTCTTATCTGTAAAATGGGAGCAATAATACAGCCCACCACGGTATGCTGGTAAGGATCAGACACAGCCAGAAGAACCAGGAACCAAGTCTTTGGCTCCAAGTTGACTTTTTTTTTTTTTCCATCAGACTAAAATTCCTTTTGTTTGGTCACTGGATTATCCCTTCTGCTGGCATCCCTAAGTATTATGTTTTTCCCGGGCAAAATGGTGGGAGGAGCTCATAATCTCAGTGAATTTAAGTTACTTGGAGAGTCAGCTCTTGGGCTGGCAGGTGACCTAAGTGGCAGGTGCTGAGAGACAACATGTACACTCAGACTATGCAGCAGCATGTGGCCTTGGGGGTGTGAAGCTTCTTGGGCCACTTGAAGATTTTGTGTCTACATCGGGCCACCAAAGAGCAAGGGCCACAGTGGAAAAGGGTGTGGAATGTTGAGAGAAGACAAGGGACAACAGGTGTGGTCAGAGGTTGATCACAGGGCAGGTGAGGACAGGAAGAATAATGGGGGAATGGGCCTGGGAGGAGACGTTGTCCCCTCAGATGCTCTACAGGACTGCACTGCTCTGAGCAGAGGTCATAGTGAAGCAGAGCCCAGCTTGACCCAGGAGACCCAAGTGAAGATCTCAATGATTCCAGCTACCCATGGACAATGCTCTCTCTGGCTCTGGGGGCCTTCGTCGATGAAGAGAGAATTTGAGGAAGAGGAGGCGCTCTTCAGAGACTGTTCAAAGCCGAGCAATATCTCATTTGATCAGTCATCAAGTCCCTCAACACATGACCGAGCAGCAATGGGACTCAGATATGCAAGGCACACAAGCTTTCGTGTCAAACACCACCTCTCCTTAGCTGAGTGGCCCTGGTTAGGTGATGTAACTACTCTGAGCCCTATCTGTGAAGTGGGATGGAGGATATCTACACCATGGGAGAAGGCATACAAAGCTAACTGAAAGATCCACCCAGAAAGGCCTCGTGATCTACTTCCAAAATGTCAACCAATGGAAACCCTACAAAGTACAACTCTGTTCTCACATGCATGGGGTTGCCATGAGGCTGAATTAATTCAATGACAACCGCTTAGGATTTTTTTAAAAAAGAACACTTCTTATTGTGAATTGGGTGAATGGATTTTTTATTATTCTTACTATAATCAGAAGCCCTTTTTCAAGCTTTCCATGTGCCTAGCACTGTGCCAGGAACTGGGGGATTGCAGAGAGAGGATGTGAGGCATGGCCCCTGCCTTCGAGTACATGAGCCAACTGAGGAAAAGCCAAGTTCCTAAAATTGGGGCAATGCTCAGAGGACCAGGCAGAGCCTGTGGAGGTATTCTCTCTGCATTCATTAGTTGTCCAGAGGCTCCTCCGCCTTGGGACAAGAAGTAAGTCATAATCAGTCCACAGAAACATGAGATGTCTGGTAGGGGCTTTGGGGTACCATCTTCTCAAAGATTCTGTGAGGGGCATGTCTGCATAGGACACCTAAAACTGCGGTCTTGGACCATGGGGGAGCAAACCTTTGGGGTAAAACAGAACAACTGAGAAAAGTAGAGGAGACAGACAGGAAGAACCTGGATTCTGATGGCCACAGGCAGCCATGAAGACTTCTTGTTAAGTGAGTCAGGTGAGGTCAGAAGGACTCACGTGAGGGTACTGGACCTTTGCTCACGTGTACCTACTCACATACAAACGTGTGTTGGCTCAGGCCCCTCATGTGTCTGGTGTGGAAGAGCACATAAGTCCTTGTTCCTCCTTCGAAGTATCCAGAGAAGAGCTGAGTCTGTGCAAAGTAGTCCCACAGAACCCATTCACAACCCAGACAGCAGATCTCTGAAGACATGGAACCAGGAGGGAGGGCCCTTTGTAAACAGTGTTAAAATTTATGGAGCACTGAACTCATCTGTTGTTGTTGTGAAGTGCCCTCGAGTTAGTTCCGACCCATAGCGACCCTGTATAGGGTTTCCGAGGAGTGGCTGGGGAGTTTGAACCTCCGACCTTGGGGCTCAAACTGACTTTGTAGTCCAGCACATTAACCCACAGCACCACTCACATAGTCGGGGTCCTCAATTGCTAACCAAAAGGTTGGAGGTTCGAGTCAACCCAGGAGTGCCTTAAAAGAAACGCTTTGCAATTTACTTCTGAAATGTCAGTCCTTTTAAATCCTATGTACACAGCTCCACTCTGAAACACATAGGGTTTGGTTTTGGTTTTATTCATTGAAAGAGTCCCTTATGGTACAAATAGTTAAAGCATGTGGCTGCTAACAGAAAGGTCTGAGGTTCAAATCCACCAGAAATGCTTTGAAAGAAAAGGAAAATCTGCTCGTGAAAAATCCACCACTGAAAACCCTGTGGCATGAGGTTCTACTCTGACACACATGCAGTTGCCATGAGTGGAAATGCAGTCAACAGCAACTGGTTTTTCTGTTTTAATTCATTTAAAGAACCTCACTGCTTACCCGAGGACACCTTAGTTTGGCCGCTACATTTTCCCTGACTTCAGTTTTCCAAAAGGTGCAAGACTTTATGATTTTGGGGTGATGGAGTAAATAGAACATTCTGGCAACTCTAACCATGTTGCAGGAAACTGTTGCTAGGCGACTCTGTTCCGGGGTCTAGAGAGGGAGAAGGAGATGAGGTCTTGATGTCCCTCATGGGGCATCTTTGGCTCAGCCAAGAGGCCAGATGACATCAGAGGTACGAGGCTGGTGGGCTCCATGCGTCACTGGCAAGAGTGGCTTGTCTCCTGGGAAATCATATTTACAAGTAGCCCTCCTCCTGAATCTGCAGTCTTTGTCATTCCTTTGGTGCCTTGGTGTTTGCCCCACCACAATCGTCATCAACAATGACATTTCCACATATGTCCTGATATACCCCTCACTGTCGCGTTCCAAAAGGCATCCAGTGTGGGTAATAAGCCCTGGGGGGTGGTCTACCAAGCTTCACATGCATGAATTTATTTAACCCTCCGGATGCCAAGACAGAGATAGAATAGGCATTTCACAGAAAAGGTCTCAAAATGTAAATGATTATCCAAGGCTGCAAAACAGATAAGAGATGAAGGTAGGACTCAGGCCCAGGACCTTGGGCTCCAGGTGAAAGCATCCCAGGATCCCATAAGTGGTCCATATTGAAAATATGATTCAATTGGCTAGTGGACTAAGAATGATTCAAACTAAAGGGGTCTCAGAAACCCTCAAAAATGTCAGGGAGAAGCCTTCTCCTCAGATACTCTTGATGCTGCTGTCAGCGGCAGTGAGTTGACTTTGGTAATTCCAGGCACATGTGAAAGTGCCGCAGAAGAAGAGCCTCGTGATCTACTTCCCAAATTTCAGTCTATGGGGCAGATTTACTCTGACAACACAGGGCCACCATGTAACAGAGTTGCTCAACCGTGACAGCAGGCGGGAAGTGATCTGAGTCCTGGTTCTCCTTGCTCAGTGTGTGAGACTCAGTCTCTTCGTCTGTGAAATGCCGTTATGACCCACTACCATGAGGGTGACATGAGATGATGCATGCAAAACACCTTGCGTGACATCTGCAGAATCAGTGTTAGCTCTCTTCCCCTGTTCTAACAGAAGAAAGGAAAATGCCCAGTGGAGCCCACTACGCCCTAAAATAATGCGCAATTCGGACTAACTTAGTCTAAAGATTTCACTTCTGGGTCTGTGGTACAGCTCCGAGAGAGGCACTAGCCTCAAGTTGAATGACGGAATGAAGGGTGAAGACCAGAAAGGAGGGCTGCTGCTGTTGATATGTACCATCGAGTCAGTTCCGACTCATAGCAACCCTGTATAGGGCTTCTGAGGAGTTTGAACCTTGCAGCCCAGTGCTTATCCTACAGCACCACACCAGGAGAGAAGTAGGATGTAAAGCTGGCAAGATAAACAACATGTGGTTTATACACACAACGCAACCCTACTCAGCCATTAAGAGAAACCAAGTCCTGATGCATGCTACAACACAGGTACACCTTGAAAACATGACTCTGAGTGAAATGAAACAGCCGCAAAAGGACAAAAAAAAAGGTCTGACCTCACTTAAATACGAAATAAGCGAGCATCTAGGAACCAAAGATTAGTGGTTCCGAGGGTGGCAGGAAGCTGGGAAGAGGGACAGAGAACTTATGTGAATGGGAGTCGGGGAGTGGGTTGTGAAGGCTAGAAAAAAGTATGGCACAACTTGCAGAACGTAATCAATGGCACTGAATGGCACATGTCAAAGTTGTTGAGATGGCAGATGCTCTCTTATATATATTTTCATCACAATAATTTTTTTTTTTATTAAAAAAGAAAGAAAAGCAGGAGAGAAGAGTGTAAAGGGCAGATGGATGCAGCCTTGCACAGCATTCGAAGGTGTGCAGGGATTCTAGAAAACTTTCCCACTCAGCTCTTTCTGCATCCCTGCCAAAGCTTATCTCCCCTCAGCTTGATTCTTCCCAATAATGGACTACTCACTACTTGAGAGAAAGCCTCTTCTTTTGTGTGCTGAGAGGAAATTTTACCATGGTCTGATCTGCCCTTTGAGTTCTATCTCAATCTATTCCATATTTCACACCACTCTCCTTTACTGTCCTGAGTTGGCTCTCTTCTTGGCTAATCACCTCTGGTCCCATCAACTATCCTCAGTTGCCATGGTTGCCAATCCCTCAGCACACACAAAGGTGCTTACCTTTGCACCAGTTCTCCTTTGGGGGAGTGAGGAAAGAGACGGCATTGCCTTCTCATTATCTACTTCTATTGCTTTAAGTCAGCTGGGTTTCAGTTCCAGTTAGCTTCAAAGAGGGAGCTCTTACCTTTCCTGGTAACCACACCCCTTGCCTCCTTACAAATGGGTTTTGTGTTGTTTCAATTTAACAAACTCAATGTAAAGGATGATTTCATTCAAAGCCAGCGGTAAGCACTAAGGTCCTTGTGGTTCACACCAAGGATGGCCCTGTCTGTAGCAGGCAAGGGACAGAAGCAGGGGTCCTTGAAGGTAAGGCTGTTAAGCTCTTGCCTGCTGAAATGGCTCCTAATCTGAGGTCCAGAATGAGGTTGTCTGTCCCTCTGCTATTATTGTCAGCTGACATCTAGTCGGTCCCTGATTCGCGGCAACCCCTTGCACAACAGAATAGAACACTGCTCAGCATCACACCATCCACATGATCAGTTGTGGATCTGGCCACTGTGATCCACATGGTTCTCACTGGCTGGTTTTTGGAAGAAGATTGCCAGACCTTTCTTCCTACTCTGTCTTAATCAGGATGCTCTACTGAAACCCGTTGAGCATCATAGCAACATGTAAGCCTCCACTGACAGGTAGTGGCCATGCTGAGGTGCACTGGCCAGGAATTGAACCCAGGTTTCCCGCAAGCAAGGCAAGAATTCTACAGCTGAGTCACCAGAGCCCACCCATCTGTCCCTCTAGCAGGACAAACAAAGAAAGAAACTGACAGGGAGAGTAAAATATCCCTGTAGCTCTCACCTTCAACTCCATCCCCAGTTCCTAACTGGCAGAACCATTATCTGCTCCAATGTCTCCTCCTCCTCTTTGGGATGCAGGGTTAAGTCGTCATCAGTCCAAGGCAGGACACTAACCCACTGAGCTCTGCAGGCTGTGAGCACTCTCTCTCTATCTGTCTTTCTCTCTCTCAGTTGGATACCCAGACAGTGTCTCAAAGCTGGGAGTAGTGGGGAAGGGTGCCCAAGATGAAAAGAAAGTAGAGATGCCAAAGGCTTAGGGTTCTACCTGCGTCTGTCCTGGGCACCAGCCACCATCACTGGTACTGCTCCGGCACCACGGAGACTTCAAGAGACTTTGCCTGCAGCACCTGGAGATGGGTGCTTCTCTGCTGCCACTAGGTGTCAGGTCAGACTCATGCAAAACGATCACAGTCCCTCAAAGGTAGGAGAAATTAACCTGCCAACTGCCAGCTTCCTGTGGCCCAGATCTCCTGCTGCAGGAGACGACTTTTCCTCCCTGACCCTTCATCCCACCATTCTCCACCATGAGCCCAGTCAAGGTTGAACTAGGCTTGGGTTTCCCAAAATGTGACACATTCATGCTTTACGTACATACCATGGAGTCCTGGTGTGGCACTGTAGGATAAGCACTGGACTGCTCACCACAAGGTCTGCTATTGCAAGGTTGGCAGTTTAAACCTACCAGCCACTCCTCAGAAACCCTATACTGTGAGTCAGAACTGACTCAGTGGCACTTAACAGCAACAACATGAAGACACAGATACATCGAGTACCATCGATTTTCTTTCGATTTCATTGTTGCTGGTGTCACAGTGACCTTGTATAGGGTTTCTGAAGAGTGGCTGGTGAGTTTGAACCGCCAACCTTAGGGTTCAAACTGACCTTGTAATTCAAACCAATCTTGTGGTCCAGTGCTTATCCTACATGGCCACACCAGGACTTTCTAATTTCATTACAGGCCAACAAAAACTTTTCAAGGACTGGCAGTTGTTGAGAATGGCACTTGAATACAATAGAGTAGAGATCAGTAATTTTCAAAGGGTAATAATATACAGTTCCCACGAAGTTTAGAGACTTCAAAAAGCCAGTCCTATGGACTGCACTAGCTGACCTAATGCCCAACCCTTTTATTCCACAGAAATGTCTTGTAATTGTGCTATCTCAGCAAAAGTGCCACCTTTATAACTGGAAATATACAAACTATATTTGTTGATAATCATCTAAGTGAAAACACAAAATTTAAAAACATGTAGAGAACTGGCAGTATCCTGAGAATATTCCCAAAGCACCTCAGTTTGAGAAACAGGTCTAGATGTACATGAACCAACTGTTCTGTCTCTCATGGGGGAACAGAACTTGAGATATAGACAGCAGATTTTAAGCAAAGTATGAAGAAGAGCTACTCTAAGTGATACGAGGTGCCAGGCAACAACATGAGAGCAATGGTGGATCGCTTCTTAGGAGAGAGACAAAGAGTCCATCGTGCTCTAGGGGCATCTTGCAAGACCTACAGGGATGAGTTCACTTTTAGCCCAGAAAATTATCAACCCGAGAGGAGAACTTTGACAAGAATCGGAATTTCTTCCAGAAATGGAAGTTCTTTCAGATGGACTCCAATGGAACTCTGGGTAAACTTCATGAAGAAGGCCAATAATTGTGACACCATGACACTCTAAGACGTCCATGAACAATTGCCAAAGGAAGAGGCCATCTCCTGAGCTGGGCCGGACACAAGAATGACTCTCTCACCAACCCAGACAAGAGCCACAGAATCCACCTGGCCACGGTGTTCCATGTTGTTAAGCCTGTCTCCACCGTGCAGGTGACGAAACAAGTGAGCAGCAATGAAAGAGATGGGGAAACAGAGTTCATGTCCCCAGTTGGGAAGAAAAAAAACAAGTGATCATAATCGTCAGAGCTCCGAAGGTTTCCTCTGTGTGACTGACTGTAACAGTCCCCTCCCTCACCCGGCAGGGCTACCCTGGAGACAAGCATGAAAGCAGGTCTGTCTTCAACCTACCGTTGGAAGGACTTTGGGTTGAAAAGAAGAATTTCCTGGATGATTGGATAAAAGGCAAGTTCTTCTGAAGTCTTGAAGCATTTCCTCTCTTGGTAACCCCCTTTATAAACATGCCAGGCCCTCCACCCCTCGAGTCAAGTTTAGATTCATTGCTACTCCTGCCAGAGAAAGGGGACTGGACACAATGACCTTAGGGCATTCTCCTTTAGGCCTGTACCTGTACTTAGATGCTGGACCATTTTTTTTATTAGACACATCAGGCAAAGTCTACCAGCTCTTCCAAGCTATAAAAATATTTGAAACCTGAAAATACAATGGTTTGCTCCAAAATATAGTAAGTAACCCGCATACCTGAAATCAAGATATGTTGCATCAGTTGTCCACAAAATACAACACGGTGTTAGCTAGTCAAATGAACTCAGATCTTACATTTACGTTGTTGTTGTTAGTTGTCATGGAGTTGATGGCAACCACATGTATGCAAAGTACAACTGTGCTTCATAGACTTTTAAAGACTTTGTCGACTGGAAGCAAATCACCAGGCTTTGCTTTTGAGGCACCTCTGAATGGGTCCAAATCGACAAGCTTTCAGGTTAGTAGTCAAGTGCCTGCCTGTTTGCAGTACCAGGGGCACCTCTTGGAGTTACACATACTAGGGGGGTGGGGGTATTGTAATATGCTGGCTATGATGTGGGATGGAGCCACCAGAAATAAGAGAATCCAGAGCCCGCAGAAGCCTTTAAAAGGCCCTACTTATCTGCTTTCCCCAAACCCAAGCCCATTTCATTTAGTGGCTCTCACGTTCATCCCTTTCTCTATTGGGCTGACCAAGCTGACTCCCTCTTTTCCCTCTCAGCCTCCTTCCCTCGCTCCTCCCTCTTCCCCTTGGCCTCTCAATTCCTCCTGTTTCACCCTGACTGCCACTGTCCATCAGCACAAAAGCAGATGTCCGAGGAGGAATCTCCCACAAGCCTGGACAAGCAGCGAGTTACCTCCTCCACCCTTGGGAGGAATCTCACAGCTGGCTCCAACCAGGGCCAATTGAGATGTGTCCTGCTCTCTGAGGGCCAGCTGGGCAGCCAGGGAGTGACCCCAGGCCTGCCCAGGCCCGCGTAGGTGGAACCTGAAATCTCTGAATCAGAAGCTGAAAGGCAGTATCACATAGCTATTAAGAGCACTGGCTTCGACTCCAGCAGCCTTAGATGCAACTCCCACGTCTGCTGGGTGACTGGGAACCAATTACTTTGTCTCTTACTTTAGTCTTTGAGCCTTAGCTTCCTCATATGTAAAATTATACCCATCGTTATGAAAATCGGGCTTATGTTACTGTACCAAAATTACTACACCCATAATAATAGCCTTCCACAGAGGGCACTGCGAGGGTAGTTATGACCATGTAGACGGGATGAGGAGTGTGAACTTTTCCATTTTACACATCCAGACAAATGCGCTTTTACAGGCATTATTTCAATTGATTCTCATCATGACACTACGACAGAGGGCCTATCTAGCATCTTTGTGTTTGTGATGGAAACAGCGACAGCCCAGAGGCTTTACAGGGCTTGCCCTGCATCACACAGACAGCGGCAGAGCAAGGATTCTAATATAGGTAGTTTCAGCCCTCACCCCACACACGTCGTTGTTGTTGTTGTTGTACTGCTGTTGTTAGCTGCTGTCAATCAGACCTCACAGTGGCCCCGGGCACAACAGAACACAACACTGCCTGTTCCTGTGCCACCCTCGTGATCAGTTACAAAGCAAACCGTTGTTTTCAGTGGCTGGCTTTTAGAAGTATATAGCCAGGCCTTTCTTCCTAGTCCATCTTAGCCTATGAGCCCTGCTGAAACCCGTTCAATATCAGAGCCACACATAATCTCCACTGGGACCGGGAGGTGGCAGGTGTACTGGCCAGCAACCAAACCCCAGACTCCTACATGAAGGCAAGAATTCTACCACTGAGACATCAATCAAGTTCCTCAACTTTTTAAATAATTCTCGAATGGGTAACCCAGCCAAAAACTGAGCTAAGAATCAGAAAGCTTAGATGGAAAAGTGTAAGGTTTTGACCCTCCTCTGGTCTCTTAGTCTGTCTCCCATGTGTTAGTAGGAATAACACCCATTCTGCCAAACCCTCAAGATTGTGGCAGGCTCAGGTCAACTCCAGATATGAAAGTGTTGTGTGGACCAACAAGCTCTTAACAACCATGTGATAGTGAACCTTCTCTGCCCCATGTCAGCTAAGTGGCTGTCCAGGTTCCACTTGAAAACTCCCAGGGACAGCAAGCTCACTGCTTTCTTTAGTAGCTCATTTCAGTTAAAAAGGTCTTTGCTTTGAAAAGTCCAAATGGACCTGTAACTCCTTCCCACCAGCTCTAAGTACAGGCCCTCCTGTGCCCTGCCAATTGGGGGACAATCACTGCAGTAAAGACCCCGTGCCTTGTGCCCTTGTTCCTGCCACAGACACAGACAGCTGACAGCAGTCCCGTTCTTGGTCCCACTCCTGTAGCACAGTCATTACCAGGAGGCAGGTAGAAACCCTGCCATCACTGCTGCCATGCAGGCTGCCCTGGCTGCTGACTTTCTGATGTTCTTGCTCTTTGCAGATGCATTAGATGCCCCTCCTGGTGCTGCCACCTCTGGCTGGCACTTGGGTTCCAGAGTCAGGATCACCTGGACCTTGGATTTCTTTCTTTCTTGGCCCTGGCCCCTCCCTGCCCCCAGCAACCCCCAACCACTCTCATGCCCCTACCTTAAAGGATTCCAGGAACCCCCCATGGCCCCCATTCTCCAGCTTGTCCTCTTCGGGACCCAGTCCTAGCATGGCCTGTGTGTGGGCATGGAGTTCATCGTGAAGGTTGTCCAGAAGGGCTGCCCTCGTCCGGTCCTAGAAGGGGAGAGGGGAAGAGTCACGGAGCTGGCACCGAGGGCAGAGATGTCCCCTCTCTGAGAGGGCTCTATACACCTGGCCTTCCCAACCGTACCCCAGCGGAGGTATGGGTCTACAGCCATGCTGGGCTCCAGGCTCACAAATGCTGCAGTTAGCTCTAATGTTCAATGCTGGCCGGCTGCTCTCTTCCCTCTACCCCTTCTCCCTGGACCACCTCACCATTTCCACAGTTCTGCCAACCCCCTCTACCCTGGTGACTGCGGCTCAGATCTCTGTACTAAACCCCATCTCTAGGTCTTCATCACCCAGATGTTTGTCCTGGGCCATTCACACAGACTCCAGAGGGCGCCGTTCCACAGACCAGAGCAGTCCTTTCAGCAACCCAGCGTTTGTAAGCCCCTCCAGACCACCAGGTCTCAGAGGGAGCTTATCTTCTAGTGGTCCTAAGAGCCTAATCCAAAGACCTAGGGTTGCCCACCATTCTACATCCCCATCCCTACACCAAGGACTCCATCAAGTCTTACCGACTAACACGAAACCATTTTCTACCATGCCCTAAGCTTTCATCACCCCACCCCCAGGACTCCAGAGACAGCTTCTGACTGGTCTCCCTTCCTCCAGCTCCTGCCTTTAACCTACCCTCCTCACCACTGTCAGCCTAACCTTCCATCAAAACTTTGTTAAGATGCCATCCCTTCAGGCCTAGACCTCAAAGCCATCTCCCACAAGTGCTTTCATCAGGTCCCACTAGACATCATGCTCTCTGATTCTGTCCATGTCCAGTACCTGGAATAACCCTCCCTACTATTGCCTCCTGGCAGTAGGCTCATCAAATATCAAAATGCAGCATTTCCAAGGCTACCTCTTCCAAGAAATCTTCCCAGAACACATCTTCAGTCTCCCACCGGCAGCAGCATCACAACATCATCTGACCACATCCCCAGGACTGACCTCCATCATGTCACTGACATATGCATTGTAACTGTCCCTTCATTAATGTCCCCTACACTCCACAGCAGCCCAAAAGTGCAGGGGCTATGTCTTACTTATCCATGTATCCCAGACTGGTACACAGCAGGAACTCAGTAGATAAGTGATGAGTGGTTGACCAGATCTAAATAGTTCTCATATTGACAGAGCTAAGGTTTTAGAGGGGTAAAAGTAGCACTCACCCCACCCCACCTTGCGCATACCCCAAGAACAGAGCCCTGAGTGAGGGTGGCTAACAGTACATCAGAGGTCAGAGGAAGACCTTCAGAAATCTCACTCTCACCTCCAGCTTCGCAAACTTATCCGACTTGCAGCAAGCGTTCTCTGCGTTGGTAAGTTTGGTGAGCAGAAACTCTCTGAACTCCGGGCCCTGGAACAGACAAGATGCCCTAAGAAGACTCCCACCTTGAGCTGCTCCCAAAAAGGTTCCAGTTTTGGTTACAGGCAGGCAGCACAGGAGGGCTGAGGAGAGGCCCGAAAAGGTCCTGTTTCTGATATTTTGTCAGAAATAATCATCACAGAAAGCAGCTTCCCTGATCCTGGAAAATCAACCCTCCGTACCCACAAGGCATGTCTGTGTCTGAAGGCTCCTGGGATTGGAACACGGTCTAGATACAAAAATAAAACATAAAGCAGAAAGACATCCCCACCCAGCTTCCCAGTGTCACACCTCTATAAGGAAGCCTTTATTGGTCCAAACTGACCACCTGAGGTCCCAGGTAAAGAGGTTCCCAGCAAACCTGCAAAAAGATCACCCTAATGGTCTCAGCCCTGGTGGTGTTGCTGCAGGTTAGGCATTGGCCTACAAGTTCAGAGGTTCAAACCCACCAGCTGTCCATTCCTGTGAAGACTGACAGTCTCAGAGACCCTATACAGGGTCACTGTAAGTCAGAACCGACCTGATGGCAGAGGGTTTGGTTTTCTGTTTGTTTGTTTTAGAAGATTCCCAGCTCAACTGCTTCCGACTGCAGCCATTGACACTCAGGCAGTGAAACCTCCTATCCTAGCTGGCACCGGGCAGATTCTGCCTCATGGTGACTGTGTGTCTGAGTAGAACCGTGCTGCTCATGGGGTTTTCAATGGCTGGGTTGTTGGAAGTGCATCACCAGGCTTTTCTCCCAAGGTGCCCATTGTTGTTGTTGTTGTTAAGTGCCGTCGAGTCGGTTCCGACCCATAGCGACCCTGTACAGGGTTTCCGAGGGTGTAAATCTTTACGGGAGTAGAAAGCCTCATCTTTCTCCCGCGGAGCGGCTGATAGTTTCGAACCACTGACCTTAAGGTTCGCAGCCCGATTCGTAACCACTACGCTACCAGAGCTCCCATTGGGTGGACTCAAATCTCCAACCTTTCAGTTAGCAATTGAGCATTAACTGTTCCATCCAGGGGCTCCATGGGAACCTAGGGGAACAGGAAGAAGAGTTTCTTACCTTCTGGAAAACAGGGGGGCTGGGCAGAGGGGGACCGAAGGCAGGCACATCTTCCCGCGCGGTGACCGACACCTGAAATCCCAGAATGACAGTGTGGGTCCAGAGGGAAGAATAGTGCTGCAGGTGACAACATATTCCTTGCCTGGCCCAGACAGGAGTCATGTTCCCACCACAAAGTTGCTCACCGTCCCCATCTCCCCTTCCCAGAATGCTGGATGGAGTACACAAATGAAACACTCCCAAGAGCCATTGTCAAACCGGCATTCTGACAAGGGCCATTCCTAGAAGTGGGGCTGGGCCGGGCTGGGCTGGACCGTTCTCATTCTCTCATCTGTATTTCTGGAGGCCAGAGCAAGTGTTTGCAAGATGACTGGGCAGGGCTGAGGAGCTACCTGGGACCCTAATTATTACTGATAGAGAGTCCTAGTGGTGCAGTAACTAAGCACTTCGTTGCTAACCAAATGATTGGAGGTTCAAACACACCAGTCAGTCTGTGGGAGAAAGATATGGCAGCTGCTTCCATAAATACTATAGTCCTGGAAACCCTGTGGAGGCAGTTCTACTCTATAACATCCTTATGGGTCAGAGGTGACTTGGAGTCAATGGGTGTGGTTTTACTATTGCAGAAATAGATGCCCAGAGACATGGATCATTCCTCCCAGAATCACACAGCGGATTACACAAAGTAATGAACCAAGGATCCAGACCTCTCCCAAACTAGTTCTGAGATTCTTTTCCTATAACCCCCAACCGTGGCCATGCATCAGAAGACTAATTGCATGGGTTTTCTCTTCCCTAAAGGAGCTCTGGTAGCATAGTAGTTACGAGTCAGGCTGCTAACCTCAAGGTCAGCAGTTGGAAACTACCAGCGGTTCTGCAGGAGAAAGATGAGGTGTTCTGCTCCCATAAAGAGTTACAGCCTCGGAAACCCTGTGCAGGGTCACTATGAGTCAGAACCAGCTCCACGGTACTTAACAACAACAACCTCTTCCCTAAAACTATGAATCAGAAGCTCTGGAGTGGAGGCAGGAATCTACAGCTGTTCTAAGCTCCTGGGAACTTGTGTGTAGTCAGTGGATTGGTGTTTGGAGCCTGGGGCCCACACACAGGGGCAACCAGTCTGGGTGAGGCTTGGACAAACAGAATTCAAGGGCTGGGGCAGGAAGAAGCATTAACGTGTTGTGCATGGGGGTCTCTCAAGATGGAGACAGTGTGTGCACTTCCGGCCTGCCTGCATGAGGCCTGAACTGATGGAATGAGAGCATCAGCGTATCCTCCATGGGGTCTCCCAGGCTCCTCTCTGCATGGAAGTGCCCTGGTTTCACCTGCTCTTAGCCCTTGAGGCTGCAGAGTTCTCAGGAGACTCTGCCCTCTCCCTGTCCCCACAGCCACTGACGTAAGCCCAGCCTGGAGCGCCGCCAGCCTGCCTGGCCTGTGAAGTAGGGCAGATGCAGGGAGTCTGCCAGACTGGCTGAGCTGGCAGTGTGGATTCATGCCAAGGAAAAGCTCTGCCAGGGTCTGTAGGAGAAGGAGCAGGGGAGAGGCGGGCAATGGTTTTTATCCTCCAAGTTCCAGGTTGTCTGTAGGGCCCAAACTGCAGTGCCCAGAGTCAGGAAATGTGTGTGTGGCTGCTGTGATTTCTGGGAGGGTTCCAGCTGCTAAACACAATTCCCCACCACCCAGCACGTACCTGTGGTACCAGTCAAGAATTCCACCTAAAGGCCAGATTTGGGGAGGGGCTTGTGGAGAGGCCCCTGGAGGAAGGAGAAATGCCTGGCCCAGCTCTCAGCCCTTCCCAAGTTGCCCAACCCAGCCTCCCCCTCCTTTTCATGCTGGCCCTAGTGTGGTCTGCTCTGCCTGGGTAAATGGCTTCAGACATGCTCTTAAATCGCTGCCAAGTCTGCCAACCAGACAGCCATGCCACAGGCCATGACAGAGACTAGGAGCGCACCATTCATCTCCCCGCTCCAAGAGGGCCTCTGTGTCCCCTTCTCCTGGGGACATCTGGATGGCCGGCTGAAAGCAGAAGTGGTCTGAGCATGATGCCACCTTCCTGTTTTCTAAATTCAGTGAGAGGGCTAAATTAGGCCCTGTTGCAGAAGAAGGTGACCCCAGGGATGAGAAATCTTCCAAGCGGGACAGCAGAAGGAGGCCTGGGGTGCTGTGAGCCATAAGGACACACCAGGGGGGACCAGGAGAACCTCAGAGGGGTCCGAACTTGACAGCGCCCCTCCTTATGCCCAAGTGTGGCCTGCAAACTTCAGGGACCAGGAGAGTGGTTCAAGCAACACATCAATAGAAGGCCCCACCCTACATGGTCTGCTTTGCATAAATTCCTGAGACCTTTTTGTGATTTCAGAAGTGGAGTGACTTGTCCCCTGGAGGGAGGAAAGGAGCCTTGGAGTTGGCTGAGCTGGAATTTCCTTTCAATCTGGTGATGGGGACTAAATTCACTTCTGAAAGATATGTCTGCATACCTGAGTCTGTGTGCCACATGCCCACCTGCCCGGATGGCTCAGCGGTGAAGACCACAGGGGGACCTAGATGGAATGGCTCCAGCCCCACACTGCCTGACTCTGTGGTCTTAAGTGACCTTCAGTCACCTCGATCTCTCCCCTAAATATAGGGCAAATAGGAGGCCCTGCCTCACCAACTGATCATTAAGACCAAAGAAGACCATGACTCTAAGGACTTAGGGCACGAGCACCCAGGAAATGGTAAGCATTGTCACCCTGGGCTTTTTTTACTTTTCCTGATGACCTGTGTCCCGTAAAGGCCACCTGAAACCACTACAGTTCCTCCAACCACTTCTTAACCCACGCTCTAGCCCCTAGGAGCTCCTCTTTCTCAACTGCTCTTTGTCCCCTCCCACAGGATATGAGAGCTCAGAGGTGTGTAGTCCAACTTCCTCATTTCACACAGGAGAAAAGAGGCCCAAAGAGGGAAGGAATCGGTCCAAGGTCACACAGCCAGTCAGGGCTTCCCAGCCTTTCAAGCTGGGGCCCTTTCCTGCACATTTTTCCTCCTTGGTACTTCTTTCCCTTCCCGTGCTCCTTTTCTGTTGTTCTTTCTCCTCTTCGGAGCCTCCTGGGATATTGCTCAGCCCCCTGGAGAACTCGCCCCTTCCTTTGCCAAAGACGCTCTGCCTGCAGGGACAGTCAAGGTCCCGCTGCACTCTGGGATCCTCTGAGGGACCTGACCACACTCTCCTCCAGACTGCTTGGTACTGGGGGCATGGATGGACCTCTCTGCCAATCACACTTCTGTTTGCAGGGCAGGTGGAGCCCAAGTCCTCAGGTCCTGGGACTCAGCCTGTTCTTCCTGGAGGTCCTACTTCTCACACTTCTCTGAGGACGGTGCTTTTCCCTGGACCACAGGCTTTATAAAGACTTCTAGGATCAAGTTGGAGGTGGGTGGTACTTTATTTGGATCTCTAAGTTTCTCCGGATAGGCAGACCACTCCACTAGGTTATTTAGTTAGCTGAGGTTCATTTCCTACTAGAAACTGAACACAAATACTAAATGTCTGCAGGACATTTAGTCACCTTCCAGGTGACTTTCCTGACTCTACCAAAGAAACAAAACAAAAACAAAAACAAAAACTGAAAACAATGGGAAGCAGACTGCCAGACTTTTCTTCTGAGGCATCACAGGGTGGATTCAAACCGCCAAGCTTCTTGTACATAGTCAAGCACTTAACTGTTTATGCTACCCAGGGGCTCCTGTTCTGCCTCTGTTGTTGTTAAGTGCCACTGAGTTGGTTATGACTCATAGTGACCCTGTATGGAGTTTCCAAGGAGGGGATGGTGAGTTTGAACTGCTGACCTTGCAGTTCAAATCGCCCTTGTTGTAGAGCGTTATCTATCCTATGGTGCCACACCAGGACCCCTCTACTGGCTGTTAAAAGAACCAGTTGGCTGGCTGAGCTGCCCGGTGACTGAGCTGTATTCGCGGGGCCCTCTGACCTGTCTCAGGGCCAGGAGAGCCCTAGAGGCTGGTTCTTTCATCACCTGCATGTACCTCACTGCCCTGAGCATGGAGCCTAGCACTCCACAGGTACTGAGTGAGCCAACTGCCTTCTACCAACAAATTCATCACTTTGTTTAAGCAGAAATGGCCATTTGAGTCAAAACAGGTTATGCTGTGGTTTTCAAATAAATGCCCAAACTAGGGTTTCTCCAACTGCCCAGCTAAAATTACTCAAAGTCAGAGGATTATGAACACATAAAGGATTCAACTTGCTTCCACAGAAGGGACCTGTTTTAAAGGACTCATCTGCTTTTATAAATTGATGTCAATTCTACTCTCTGTTCCTAATGTATCTCGGCTTATACTGATACGACCATAACACAGCAGTAATTTCTGTTCTTGAAATCTTTGATAAAATTGGTATTTCATGAAGATGGCCACAAGGCACTGCGGCTTAGCAAGCCCTGGTTGAAGCAGCATCAGCTGAAATGAGTACATGGGAAGATTCACTATTTCCCATTAATGACAAAAGTTCATTTTTCTCACCCTTAAACCGGAGTCCCTATCACTTTGGGGAGCCAGGAGCTATGGCTTCTCTCCCCAGAAAATGCAAAGAAGTACGCAATCTCAACATTTTCCACATACCTTTGGGGAGGCGTCAAAGACCACCTAATATCCACCTAAAGAATTTAACTTCAGTCTATCTACCATGGATCCCGTGCTCCCCACCACACTGTTACTCAAGAGGTTGGGATTGTCTTGGATGCAGAAGGAGAGGTGATGATTAGCAACATAGCTCTCAGGAGAGGGTGGGCTGCTGGGGCCATGGCCACACTACCATTGTCTCGCCTGCACTAGACATGGTTTTGAGCCAATCTGACCAACCATCTATTGGTCAGGAGGCTTAGTCCCAGATGCTTGCAAACCCTGACTCCCAGGAAGCCTTCAAATTAAGACTGACCATTTGTTCAGGTTGGCAGGACCAGAAGGGTCCACCCAATGGTCAGGGTCTACCAGTATCCTCCTCCTCACCCTTCTCACCATCAACGTTTCTCCTTGTTCTTCCCTTCCTTTATCTGCTACCACCCGTCTTCTCTGCCATTTCCCGATCATCTTCTCCACCTTGTTTCTCTGTCTGCCTGTCTCCCTTCCAGCTGTCTCACTTTAGCACATGGCATCACCAGATTCTAAATAGGGCACTCAGGACTTCGAACCTTTGCATGAGATCCTACTGAGTCCAGAAGCAGCAAGATGGATGAGAGAACTTCAGAATGTAGAAGTACTCTCCACCAAGAGTCTACCTCCCAAACTCCAGAAATCTGAGAGCTTGTGGAAAACGCATCATCATATCATTGTAAACCAATGTTAGGTAGGAACGCCATTTTGGAGGATGGTCTGAGGAACTATTGAGAGCTGGTGCCCTTTGATATTGCTGAATTCAGAAAGTACGATGCGAGATCTGGGCCCACTGTTCCCTCCTACCAGGCATCTCCGTACCTTGTAGGTTGGGGTCTCTGTACCCAGGTTCTCAGCCTGTACAACAATGTAGGCATGCAGGAAATTGGAGGCAATCATATCTGGGACAAACGGTGTGTTCTCTTCTTGGAAGATGATGGCCACAATGTCATTCCCAATATGTCTCTTTCTCTGGAGCTAAATGAAAGGTGTTCAGTTGTTAAAAGCCAGATAAAAGCATCCTGGAAACAGAACAGATCTGTACCAGAAATTCCTCATTATTTATCTTTAGACATCAACCCTGTAACTCTCAGACCTAACTCTCCAGGGAAGTCCTTTCAATCTTCAGAAGCCACATACACACACACACACACACACACACACACACACACACACAAAGAGAGAGAGAAAGGGAATGAGGGAAGATGTCCACGTTGCTGGTTAATGGCTGGCAAGCACCTTACTGAGCTCTAGTGTATACAGAGCCCTGGCTCTGGACAGGGGAAGGATATTTCAAAGGTGAGGCCAGCTCTTGATTGGTAGAGACTGCAACTGGTCCAGTGGAGATGTAAACACAGGTGAAGTCACCTGAGAAACTAACAAAGCCATCAGCGAACAAGTGCTAAGTCAGCTGCTGCCCATGCAGTGCCTGTCAGCGATGGGGGCAGAGAGGAGGGTGACTTCCGATGGCAACCTGAGGAGACTTCCTGGAAGAGGAGACTGGCAGGGTCTGGGTATTGATAGAAATGTGGATTAGCAGAGATGAGGGGACAAACCATTCTACCAGACTGGAAAAGAGAGAGGGTGGGCAACTTGGCTTGGTGGAATTTCTGTGTGTGTGTGGGCTGGGGTGG
>NW_006408572.1:3720125-3731428 GCF_000296735.1 Chrysochloris asiatica | reverse complement strand
AGTATCCCAAACTATTCCAGGGGCTTCCACACATGACCCCAATCGCCAGCCACTTACTCTGTGTCAGGAGCCACTCCATCTGTCCAGGCTCTTCACACGCCTTGTTTCAAATGGTAAGCCACTCCTGTACAGCAAGTTCTGGCTAGTGCTTATCTACACATTTGTTCCTTTATTAAGCACCTACTGCATGCAGGCACTATGCAAGGCCCTTTCACATTGAGTTTCTCAGCTACATGCTGGGCACCTTTATACCAACTGTCACACTTAGTCCACACAGGTCGGCTCATTTTTTGGGAGAAAAAGATGCTATGTTTGGTCCTAGCCAACAGCTTCCTATTTAACACACAGGAGGGACTAGACTGAACAACCCTCAGGAGGGGAAGGAGGTACAGGGAGCTGGGAGGTAACACAAAGACAGAAGGTAAAACGCTGAGAGAAAACCTACTTTGTATACAAAAGGATTCCTGCTCCCATTTGTTTCTAAAACATTCCGTCATTATTTTAGAGCCAAATCGCAGTCTTGTGTGCCAATTTCCATTCTTCCTAAGAAGTCAGGCACTTTGTTTACAGTTTTACATCTACACTGCTTCCCCAGTTCTGTACTCAGAAACAAATGGGTCAGAGTTTGGGCAAAGGGCTACCTACTTGCCTTTCTGATTCTCCTAGACCACTAGGGTTCTGTGTCTAGCTCTGCCTCTCTACCTCCACCCCCATCAACTGTGAAACCTCAAAAAGGTCTTTTAACCACTCTCAGCTACAGTCTCCTCATTGGTCAAGATGGGATTGAGAGGCACACAGAGATACAGCTGTGCGGACTCGTTGATGAGACAGCACAATAAACTGAACAAGTTTTGAAGATGCCACAGAGCTCAAAATGGATTATGAAAGCGGGGAGGAGATCCATGTTTCTCAGGCAGGTCAGACAGAAGGTGGCCTTCACCTTGAATGCCCTGGGACTCCCAAACCCTCCCAAATCAGGTTACCTGCTGGGCGTCGCCTTCAGTAAACGGCAGCTTTGTGGAGACATGAAACATGATCTCCCTGTCCCGGAATACTGTGTACACTGATTCCACCCCTGTCTGTCCGTGGGTCACATCCAGGCCGCCTCGGAAACTGTCAGTAGAACAGGGCAGGAGTCAGGAGAGAAAGAGAATGAGAAAATGGTCTCGAGCCACAGTGAAGGCTTCAAAGTACATGGGGTGGGACGTGAACCAGGAGATGGGGCCGCTGAGGGAAGAGGGATTTAGGATGGGAGGAAGAGCAAGTAGATTTGCTCGACAGAACAGACGTGCCCAGGGTCTAATCATAAATCTGCTATTTAAAAGACCAAGGCAACCACTTCACACCCACAATGAGAGTTATAATAATAAGAGTAATTGGCAAGGACGCAGAAAAATGTAAACCCTCCTACGTTGCCTGTAGTACAGAAGTGAGAACCACATCTGTACTACATGGTTGGCGGATTAAACCCACCAGCCACTTCTTGGAAACCCTATAAAGGATCACTATTTGGAACACACTCAATGGCACTTAACAACAACAACACATTGCTGGTGAGAAGGTAAAATGGTGTCACTGCTGTGGAAAACAGTTTGGAAGTTCCTCAAAAAGTTAAACACAGAATTATCATATAATCCAGCAATTATACTGCTAGGTATAAACCGAAAGACTTGAAAAGAAGGACGCAGGTGAATACAAACATCCACGCCTCACTTATCCAAAAGAGGAAGCTCCAAAGACCAGGCCATGACGCAGAAATCGGCATCATGTAAAAATGGAGGATGATCACATCAGATCACAAAATGGAAGATGATCATATCATTGCATAACTATCAAATTACATCGTTACACAGCTGGCAAACCAATGAGACTCTGAGCCTTGCCAAGTTAACACAAAACCGTACCATCACAATAGCGTTACTTTTGCCTCCTCACCCAGGCACTTATTACTGCCAGATATAGGCCATTAATGCACAAAGTAGTCAGATAGATTTTTTACTATAGTTGTAAATGTAGAATAATGAGACAGTTGGTAAGTGAGGGGTGGGTATACAGGCATATGCATAGCAGTACTATTTACAATAGCCAAAAGGTGGAAGTAGCCCCATGGAAGAATTATTATTGCTGTTGTTGTTGTTATGTGTCTTTGAGTCAACTGTAACTCATAGCCACCCTGTTTCCACGGAGTGGCTGGTGAGCTTGAACCACCAACCTCGCAGTTCAAATTGACCTTACCGTCCAGCGCATTAACCCTGCATCACCACACCAGAATGTCAATGGATGAATGGATAAGTAAAATGTGGTATATCCATACAAGGGAATATTCCTCAGCCATAGAAGGAATAAAGTACTGACGCGTGCTACAATGTAGATGAACTCAAAAATATAAGTGGAAAACAAAACAAAACAGACCCAGAAGGTCATATATTATAAAATTCCAGTTATATGAAATATCCAACACAGATCAGTTCCTAGAGATAGGAAACAGACTGGTCATTACCAGGGATTGGGAAGGGGAAAATGGGAAGTGACTAGTTAATGGATGTACAGGGTTTTCTTTTGGAGTGATGACAAGCTTTTGGAACTAGATAGTGGTGGTGGGTGTATGAATGCCACAGAGCTGTACAATTTACAATGGTTAGTTTTATGTTATATGAATTTCACCTCAAAAAAAGACATAGGCAAAAAAACTCCACTTTAAGTCTTGGCTGTGTCCCCTCCTTACAAAAGGTCTTGTGGGAAGGTGAGTCATCCATCCACAATCCTAGGTAAATGCCCAACCCAGGGAACAGTGGCCCCTAAGGTTGGGAGTTCTGGTATGGCACCGTGGGTTAATGCACTGGACTGCAAGGTCAGTTTGAACAGCAAGGTTGATGGTTCAAGCTCACCAGCTGCTCCTCAGAAACCCTATACAGGGTAGCTATGAGTCGGAACCAACTCAACAACACTTAACAACAACAAGGACAAGGTTGGGAGCAGTCAGAGAGGCCTCTGCTCTCTACAAGGTCAAGTCCAAGTTCTCAGCCTAGCTAGTCCTCAGTATGGAGGCCAACCATGGCAATACCCGGTGGGGAGGCATCCAGGAAAGCCCCTTCTCTGGCTAATACCTCACAGCTGTTCTTTCTGCCTTTACGGGAACAGGGCTGCTAGTTTTGAACCCTATTCTTCATCAGGGGAGGAGGCATTGACATCAGAACTCGGATGTCAGTCCCAGCAGCACTGTTGGGAGTTAGCACTCTACGTTCTAGACCTGCTTCTGCGGCTGAAGTCAGCGCAAGACTCTGGTCATCTCACTTAAGCTTGCTAAAGCCTGTTCCCTTCATCTGAAAAAAATCAAAGGATGGGATTCCATGACCTCTGGGCGCTCCCCGACTTTCACATACTGCATTTCCTCTATCCTGACACCCAGGATGCTTCACATGTTAACATCGCTACAATCAGAGGCTCATGAAGACCCCGTGCATGTCAAAGCAGAATTGCATTCTGTGGGGTTTTCGGTGGCTGGTTTTTCAGAAATGGAACACCAGGACTTTTTTCCGAGGTACCCAGTGTGCACTCAACCCTCCAATCTTTTGGTTAGCAGGCAAATGCATTAACCATTTGTATGACCCGGGAACTCCAATGGCAGCCTAAAGTCAATGAAAGATGGTATAGCAAGAAGAGCAGCGTTCCCTCGTTAACTTGCTTCACATACATCATCTCATTTAATCCCCAAGGATCCTGCAGGACAGCACTGTAATTATTATGTCTTTTTTTAAACAGATGAAGAAACTGAGTCTTGCAAAGATTAAGTCATTTGTCCAAAGTCACAGAGCTAGCAAGTGATGGAGCTGGGAATTTAATCTATGTATGATTAACTCCAGACAGTAGTGATGACTTAGAGGGTGGAAGAAGAGGGAGAAAGAGGGGAAGGGAGGAGACAGAAGAAGAGGAGGGAAGGAAGCAAGAACTGAGCACCTATTACATGCCAGGCACTGGGCTGGGTGCTATGACACACGATGTTGAAAGATCCTGTTAACCTGGCTGCTAGGATCAGGAACTGTGGGCGATTTGAGCTGTGTGCCACCAAGTACACACCAGGCCTGAAAGTTCTTCCCAAATCATCTTTACCACATTTTCCTCCGGAAGGCTGCTAAGTGAGCATCCATCGTATGCTGAAAATCAATCCCATTCTTAACTCTCACACTCTCCCCAAGGAGCTGTACGTCCCTCACCCTTCCACTAGAACCTGATCAATGGACCCAGAGCCACTTGGGGCTGAAACCCACCCTTTAAAGTCCTGCAGTGTGATCGTGTCTCCCAGTAGGTCCAAGAACTCCTTGAAAGCCTGGCTTTCTTCATTATTCCCAAACAGCTCCTCCTCCTGGGTCTGCAAGAAAAACAGGAACCAAGGCAAGAGTTAGAAAAAGCCTCTTGGTGCCCAGGGAAGAATATGGTTTCCCCCATATTCTTTCTCCCCATCTCCCAACACATTTTCCATCCAGTGCTGTAGATTGCAGGATCAACTGATAGAGGCTCACTCTACAGAGCTGGCTCTTCGGGGATGGTTAACGAGTTATTTCTATTTGAGCAAAAGCTGACAGTCAATACAAAAGGCAAAGTTGAGACAAAGAGTTCTTTGACTTGATGTCAACATGACAACTGAACTCCAACCAAGGACTGATATCTAGGATATATACAAAATGCTCAAAGCTCAAAAGCAATCAAAAACACAAAGATACCACATGACACCCACTAGGATGGCTACATTCCAAAGGAAAGGTGATAACAAGTGTCAGCAAGGATGTGGAGAAATTAGAACCTTCATAAATAGCTAGTGAGAACGTAAAATGGTGCCGCCGTGTTAGAAAACAGTCCGGCAGCTCCTCAAAAGGCCCAGCAAGTCCACTCCGGATATGTACTTAGAGAAATGAAAGCGTAAGTCAACATAGAGCTTGTACATGAACATACATAGAAGGATTGCCTATAATAACCAAATCAAATGTCCAACTGCTGAGTGGAAAAATAGAATTTGGCACATCTATATCATAGAATACTATTTGACAATAAAAAGCAATGAAGTAGTTGATACATACTACAATATAGGTGAATTTTGCAAACATTACGCTAAGTAAAAGAAACCGGTCACAGAAGACCACATACGATATGGTTCCATTAAGAACACATTTCCAGAACAGGCAAATCTATAGAGATCTGAACAGTTTCATGGCTGCCCAGGACAGAGTGAAAGGCAAGGAGAAGGTTGGAAAGAAACAGAGACCAACTGATAATGAAACATTCTTAAAATTTCTTTCGGAAATGAAATGACTGCAACTCTGGGAATATACTAAAGTCATTAATAGATGAGTTTATGGTATGTAAAGTATATCTCAATATGTAAAGTATATCTCAATAAAGCTGTTAAAAAAAATAATAAAATAATCAACAGTTGTTGTTGTTGTTGTTAAGTACTGTCGAGTCGATTCAGACTCATAGCGGCCCCATATAGGATTTCCAAGGATCAGCTGGTGAGCTTGAACCACAGACCTTGCAGTTAAAAATCGACTTCGCAATCCAGCGCAGTAACCCACAGCACCACACCAGAATTCAACATCATTAATCGTTAAAGAAATTCATATTAAGCCCACAAGGTATCACTACATATCCATAAGAATGGCTAACATTCCATTACAAGCAGGACACTGACATTATTATAACTCATCCATCATACTCAGGTTTTGCCAGTTTCACATGAACTCATTTGTGTGTGTGTGTATCCTCAGAAACCCTGTACAAGGTTGCTATGAGTACGAACTGACTCAACAGCACTTAACAACAACAAAACAGTATTTAGTTAGTTATACATAATTTTATACAAGGAGTCCTAGTATGGCGTTGTAGTAAAGCACTGGGCCACAAGGTCAGTTTGAACCACAAGGTTGGCGGTTCGAACTCACCAGCCACTTCTTGGAAACCCTATGCAGGGTCACTATGAGTGGAACCAACTCAATAGCACTTGGCAACAACAACAACACAACAATTTCATACAAAAGACTCCTGGTAATGCAATGGCTAAGTGATGGGTAGTAACCATAAGGTCAGCAGTTCAAACCCACCAGCCACTCTGTAAGAGAAAGAAGAGACTCTGCTTCTGTGAAGATTTAGTCTCAGAAACCTAACGAAGAGTCAGTTTGAGTCTAAATCAACTTGATGCTGTGACTTGGTTTGGGGGAAGAATTTTGCAAGTTGTTACTAATGGGAAAAACTGGATGAAGGGTATGTGGATCTCTTTGTATTATTTCTTACAACTACATGTGACTGTAATGATCTAAAATAAAAAGTTTAATGGGGAGGGAGGCAAAGCTGAAAACAATGAGCTATGTAAACTGACAGGCTTAAAACACTGAAGAGTCTTATCAACAGACTCTCACCATAGTGGAAGGTTCTGCAAACAGCTGAAGGCTCTGCAAACATCCATAGACTGCAATCACTGGCTACAGATAACAAGAAGACACTCCAGTCGGCCTGATTACTTCAAGAGAAGGTCTTCAAAGATCTCCCTGTTATTGTTAAATGCCCTCGAGTTGGTTCCAACTCATAGCGACCCTGAATAGGGTTTCTGACGAGTGACTGGTGAGTTTTAACTGCAGACCTTGCAGTCCAGTGTTTATCCTACAGTGCCACACCAGGACTCCCTAGTTCCTGCTATATGCCAAAAGAGAGCATTCAGCAGTTTCCAAGCTTTCAATAGGTAACAGTATCTAGCTGGACTTCAATTTCAAGTGATTCTTGTATCTCATTACAGTAACAAAACCAAAAACTCACTAATGTTACGACAATTCTGTGTCAGGACCGTGTAGAAGTGCCACATAGACTTGGCCAAGGCTGTCATCTTCATGGACGCAGACTGCCACCTCTTTATTCTTCAGAGAGGCTGGTGGGTTTGAACCACAGACCTTTCAGTTGGCAGCCTAGTGCTCTAGCCACGGCACCAACAGAGTTCCCCTCAGTGTAGTTGTTGCTGTTGTTAAATATACTGTTGAGTCAGATTTGACTCACAGCAACCCTACGTATAATAGAACGAAACTGCCCAGTCTTGCACCATCCTCATAACTGTTGAGCCCAATGCTGCTGCCACTGTGCCAATTCATCTCATTGGGGCTTCCTCTTTTTCACTGACCCTGCACTTTTCCAAACATAACGGCCTTCTCCAAGGACTGGTCCCTTATGATAACATGTCTGAAGTATGAGAGATGAAGTCTGACCATCCTGGCTTCTCAGCACTCTGGCTGTACTTCTTCCAACACAGGTTGGCTTGCTCTTTGGGTAGTACATGGCACTTAAAATATTTTTTTCCAACACCGGAACTCAAATGCATCAAATCTTTTGTGGTCTTCCTATTCTCTGTCCAACTTTCCCATGCATACAAGATTATTGAAAACACCAAGGCTTGAGTCAGGCACACTTCAGTCCTCTAACATCTTTGCTTTTGAACACTTTTAAGAGGTCTTAACAACAACAACATGCAGCAGATTTGCCTAGTGCAATGCATACATGAGTGTTGTTGTTGTTGTTGTTGTTATGTGCCGTGGAGTCAGTTCCGACTCATAGCCACCCTATAGTAGCGATATAAAATTTCATTTTACAATAAATGTATTTACATCCTTTAAAGCATCATTTTTTAAAAAATTAAATAATTATAGGACGAGGACATGGGTGGTTCTGTGGTAAAATTCTTTCCTTCCATGTGGGAGACTTGAGTTTGATTTCTGGCCACTGGACCCTTTGTAGTCACCGCTCGCTCGTCAGTCAGTGGAGGGTTGTGTGTTGCTCTGATGCTAAACAGGTTTCAGTGGAGCATTCAGCCTAAGAGAGACTAGGAAGAAAGGCCTGGAGAGCTACTTCCAAATTCAACCAATGGGTCACAGTGGTCTGATCTTTTGTTCTGTTTTACCTGGGCTCTCTATGAGTCAGGGGCCAGCTTGACTGTGGGTGACAACAGTTAATAGGATAAGTGGTAAGCAGGTATGATAAAAACCGTAACAGTGGCAGATAATGGGATAAAAGACAAGACACTAATCCTGGATATAATCTGTGAATGTCTGAAGTCTGGAAACACTATTGCTGTATAGCACAGGTCAACAAACTACAGCTTACAGGCCAAGTCTGGCCCACTTTCTGTTTCTGTAAATAAAGTTTGCAGGAGTACAAGCACATCCATTCTTGCACACATTACCTGTAGCTTCTTCCACAGGTCTAAGGTTGGGCCGAATGATGGTGATGAACTCTGCATGACCTGCGAAGTCTACATTATTTGCTATCGGGTCCTTTACAGGAAAAGTTTGTTGGTCCCTGATCTATAACGTGCCAGGAATGGTATCACAACTCTAGCCAAGCAAGCATCCTGTTTGCTGGAGGCCAGGAGTGTGGGAGAACAGTTGCTCCCAGACAATCTAGATCTCCTGCTGGAAAAACAATTAATGCACATGCTCTGCAGTATGCAGCTCTCCTCCAGGACTCACACCAGCCTGCTTTAACAGTGCCATTGTTTTCACATCAGTCTTGAATTGACCACACACAGTGAGAGAGGATCTTAGTCATCACTGTAGTTCTCAGTGCCTAACACAGTGCCTGGCAAACAAGAGACATATGTATATCCCAGAACCAGCACAGGGTTTTTATGCAACAAATGTTCATACGAAATTATTCCCCCGCTGTAGATTTACAAAACAACAATCTGCCTTGTTTTTGCTTTGTTTTTTATAAAAGACTTTTCTTTTGTTAGCTTCTCCCCCCCACCCCCAAGTTGCATCAGATGCATTAACAACACACACAACTCAGAGGTGGATAGCTAATGTTCAATCATTTTAGTTTCGCTGGAACGTTGGTTTGTACTGATTTTATGAGAAGCACTGGAGCCCTGGTGGCACATGGGTTAAGTGCCCTGGCTGCTAACAGTAAGTTCAAACCTATTAGCTGCTCTGAGGGAGAAAGATGTAGCAGCCTGCTTCTGTAAAGATTACAGCTTTGGAAATCCTAAAGTACAGTTCTGCTCTGTCCTTTAAGTCTCTGTAAGTTGGAATGTACTCACCAGCAATGGGTTTGGTTAGAAAGTTAAGCAACCTACAAACTTTAATTAACAAGCTCTATTAGCAGAGCTGACAAAACAAAGATGCATAATGTGACAGTAATTAGAATGGCTACCTGAGTAATCTCCCTTAAGTCATTCCTTTCTTCTGCACTGGTCTTTCACATCTTAAACCTTTCACCTAATTAGAGTGTTTTTAAGTGAACACATGCTGATATTTCAGACAATGAAATGTGTATCACCTAGCCAAGAAAGACATCGTCATGCAAAATAAAACTCAGATAATACAGGATGATATGCTCAACCTACCACAATAGGGCCCAAAGTTTCATTCATTCATTCATTCACATAACAGTACAAAGATGAAATGGTTATGAATCCTTCTTTCATAGAACCTAGGTGAGGTAACATCACTGTTCTCAGGATGGTAATAAATGTCCATTATAGAAGAATAGTGGGATGATCGCAGCGTTTTGTGGTCAAATAAGTATGGGGAATGCTGAGTTCAAAAAAGCTAATAGAGCTCTTTACCTCGGGCATTCTTAGAGCCTATAAAATGTCTGCACATTGGAAAGCAATGTAATGGTTCCTCAAAAAGTTAAACAGAGAATTGTTTATAAGATCCAACAATTCCACTCCTAGGTATGACTTGAAAGACTTCAAAGCAGAGACTCAAACAGATACTTAGACACTTATGTTCATAACTGCATTACAGTAGTCAAGAGATGGAAACAACCCAGTGCTCATCAACAGAAGAATGGATAAGCAAACTGTGATGCAGATATACAATGGAATACTGAGTCAGAAAGAGACATGAAGTTCTGATACATGCTACCACATGGAAGAACCTTGAAAACATGCTGAGTGAAATAAATCCAACACAAAAGAACAAACATTACATGATCTCACCTACATAAAATATCTAGAATAGGCAAATATATAGAGACTGGAGTTTATTAGTGGTTACCAAGGGTAGACAGGAGGGAGAAATGAGGAGGCATTTTAGGGGTACTTATAGTCTCCATTAACAGTGATGAAAAAATCTGGAGACAAATAGTGGTTATGGTTGCCCAACATGGGGAATGTAATTAATATCACTGAATTGTACACAGGAAAATGATTAAAATGGGAAATGTTTTGTTATATATATTTCAGCACAATACATTTTTTTTTAACGTTTCCCTACAACTAGTTGTTTATCCACAGTGTGCCTCACCAGAATAACATCCCATGGAACGCACTTGCACTTGGAGAAACACTATTCTAGCCAACTAACTCCAAACAGCATGTTGTTGTTGTTGTTATGTGCCGTGGAGTCAGTTCCTACTCATAGCGACTCTGTACAGGGTTTCCGAGGCTGTAAATCTTTACAGGAGCAGAAAGCCTCATCTTTCTCCGATGGAACAGCTGGTAGTTTCGAACTGCTGACTATGAGATTAGCAGCCCAATTCGTAACCACTACGCTACCAGAGCTCCTTAAACAGCATGTAGATGCTAGCTATAATAGACAAATAGTATGTTGGTACATTTTTAACCAACTGACTCTTAAAAGAAGGAAAATAGAAGCCTTGATGTTCGCCGATTACCATGGTATAAATACTGATTACAAGTGATCCACATGACCTACTGAATGTACAATTGGGAAGAGATGGACACAGCTGGCTTTAGTATACCACTTAAGTCTGGGGGCAGAAAGTGAACTCCTAGATGGAAGACTGGTGGAAAAGGAGAGTACAGCTGTCCCGATCCATTCTGTCTACCAACTCAGATTTTTCTTATGACCAACAGCTCACAGAGAAACAAAAGCTGTGATTGTTGTTAGTTTTGGTCAAACTGACTGGGTGACCGGATACAAAACAGACTGAAACCTCGCCCAGGTCTGTGTCACCCTCAGAATCACTAGCATGCTTGAGTACATTACTGCGGCTACTGTACTAACCCATCTCACCAAGGGTCTTCCTCACCCTCACTGGGCTCTGCTTCCCCAAACATGATGTCTTCCTCTAGCAATTGGTCCCTCCTGAAGATGTGGTCAAAGCAAGCAAATCAGATAAGGATGAACTTGAGACAATCAGGCAGAATCGAAACATATTGTATGAAAACCTACAATCCCTTCTAAAGGATCTGCATCCCTTTTTGTGAGCAACCTACCTTAGAGGATTTCGTCACCCCTAAGCTCTGGTAGCGTAGTGGTTACAAATTGGGCTGCGAACCTTAAGGTCAGCGGTTCGAAACT
>NW_006408572.1:3716454-3719735 GCF_000296735.1 Chrysochloris asiatica | reverse complement strand
CAGGAGAAAGATGAGGCTTTCTGCTCCTGTAAAGATTTACAGCCTTGGAAACCCTGTACAGGGTCGCTATGGGTCGGAACCGGCTCCACGGCACATTACCACCACCAGGCTAATTTATGGAGTCCTGTTGTGGCACCATAGGATAAGCACTTGACTTCAAGGTCAGTTTGAACCACAAGGTCGGCAGTTCAAACTCACCAGCCAGCCACTCCTCAGAAACCCTATACAGGGTTGCTATGAATTGAACTGACTTGATAGTATTTAGCAACAGCAACAATAGGCTAATTTATACTTTAAATGTAGACTGCACTGGTCCTGTGTTTGGGGTGAGGCAAAAGAAGAGTTCTCTTGTGAGAAGCCATGGGGGATACTGACCAGTATGAATTCTTGAGGCTTACCTGTCTGGCTTTTTGATAAATGACCCCAAACTTGAATGTATTGTTGACATCATGTTCATCATAAGACACAATCATTTGGGAGGCCTGGAAAACATGGGAAGAAAAAATCAGATTGCTTGTGAATTTGAAGACACTTGAGGAAGTAAATGGAAGGGGAAAAAATATACCATTTAGAATGTGTCCCCTCATTTGAGACATTCACAAGTATGAAGAGAAATTGTAGAGAAATAAGTCGATGGTTAACATGCTATGTCAAAGGACTTAGTTGCCAGTACCTGGACTTCCCTCAGCAGTGGCTAAACCTCTGGGTCACCCATTCCATGTCTATCCAGGTGAGTTCGCAAAGATTTGGGCACACGGGGGTCTCTGCAGAACTCGGGGCACTGACACCCTGAAAAGTGAAGCCCAGAGTCTAAGAACTGACCAGCAAGAATGACACCAGTTCTAATCAGCAATGGTTCTGAGCAAGTCACTGTTTCTACCCAAGCTTCAACCCCCTCATCAGGCGGCATGGTTAGAGGTGGGGATACCAAAATGGTCTATAATATTTTGTGCGTTTTTACAGCCGACATTTTTTTTAAAATTAAAATATCCCTTTAATTAGTGACAGCAACATGAATATTTTTTTGTAAGCTCAGCTAACATGTGTCAATATACCTATAAGGCGAACATGCTGTGCTAATTTACATTTTGAAGCTTCTAATGTGCTCGGGTCAGAACTGGCATTATTAACCAATTACAATGGCATTTCAATCCACCTGGTTTCATCAGCACAAGTTACAAGCACATACTGTTGCTTTCTTTACTGCTGGTGTTTTATAGTCACTGATTTTGTCAATGTTCTGGTGTTTTAGCTACATTATTGTGGTAATTAGTATTTGTGAACCCATCCCAATAACTTTTTTGACAATGAAGTAGTAATTAAAGGAAATAGAGAAAAATTAAAAACGCTCACACTTAAGTTACTGGTCATGCTGTAACAAATAATGGTATAACTCAATGTAGAAAGACTTTGTAAAACAATTTTTGTTAATATTTATATAATCTTGTGGTGCTGTGGGTTAATGCGCCAGACTGCAAAGCCATTTGAACTGCAAGGTCGGTGGTTCAAGCTCACCAGCTGCTCCTTGGAAACCCTATACAGGGCCGCTATGGGTCAGAATCGGCTCAACGGCACTTAACAACAACAAGAAATACTACATTTAAGCAATATACAACTATGCCACATGTTGTTGTTAAGTGCCATCAAGTCAGCTCGGACTCATAGTGACCCTGTATAGAATTTCCAAGAAGCTGCTGATGGGCTTGAACTGTCGACCTCATGGCTCACAGTCCAATGCTGATCCTTCAGCGCCACACTAGGAGTCCAGGCCACACAGTAAACTATTATTAAAATTGATAGTAAGAATTATTAGGAATTTTCTATGTTCTGATATCCTGGTGTGGCACTGTAGCATAAGCACTGGACTGCTAGGTTGGTTTGAGCTGCAAGGTCAGTGGTTCAAACCCACCAGTCACTCCTTGGAAACCCTACATTGTTGTGAAGTGCCATTGAGTCGGTTCCAACCCATAGCGACTCTGAATAGGGTTTCCAAGGAGCAGCTGGTGAGCTTGAACCGCCAACCTCTCTATTAGTAAGAATCTAATGTAGTGGTTATGAATTGGGCTGCTAACCTCAAGATCGGCAGTTTGAAACTACCAGCCATTCCGCAGGAGAAAAATGAAGCTTTCTGCTCCCGTAAAGATGTACAGCTTCAGAAATCCTGTGCAGGGTCACTATGAGTTGGAACCGACTCCACAGCACGTAACAACACCAACTGGAAGGCACTTAACAACAACAACATGTTCTGATATGGAGGTCCACAGGGAGTCCATAAGTCACTAGGAGTTACCACACTGGGTGACACTGACCCTAGAGATGCCACTGCCTCAGATCTATAAAATGAGTGATTGCTAAGGAGACCACTCAAAGGAACATACCCCACAGCAATATAAAAAGGGAAAATAAAATTGGACCGCTGGTTCTATATGATTTTCTATTACATAGCTGGCATCTCCACCAGTCGTCTGTCAGTTTGTCCTACTGTGGTGGCTTCTATGTTGCTGTGATTCTGGAAGCTATGCCACTAGTATTTTAAATACCAGCATGGTCACCCATGATGGACAGGTTTCAGAGGAACTTCCAGACTAAGACAGACTAGGAATAAGGAAGGCAGACCACTTTTGAAGGGTTGTTGTCATTGCTAAGTGCCCTCGAATTGGTTCCAACTCACAGTGACCCTCTATAGGATTTCCACGGAGTAACTGATGGGTTTGAACCTCAAACTTTGTAGTTAGAAATCCAGTGCTTATCCTACAAATAGCAGAGCAAGCAACATTGTCTGATATAGTACGTGAAGATGAGCCCCCCTGATTCTGACAATCTTATGGTTTATTATGCCAGAAACAACAAATTCAAGAGAAGTGATGTCTCATTCATCATCAAAAAGACCAGGTTGGAAGACGCTCAAAATACAACTAAGGATGAGCTGCATCCTCAAAGTAGGGTTGACCATGATGATACAAATGAAGTAAAGCTTTTAGAACCTTCATGTGCTGATGAGTTACAACTCAAAATGAGGAGAAACAGCTACAAACATCCATTAATAATTGAAACATGGAATGCACAAAGTATTAATCTAGGAAAATTAGAAGTTGTCAAAAATGAAATGGAATTCATAAAGATCAATATCTTAGGCATCAGTGATGTGAATGGTACTGGCCATTCTGAATCTGATAGTCATATGGTTTACTATGCCAGAAATTACAAATTCAAGAATAGTGATGTCTCATTCATCATCAGAAAGACCATTTCAAGAACTACGCTGAAGTACAACACTGCCT
>NW_006408572.1:3700262-3716108 GCF_000296735.1 Chrysochloris asiatica | reverse complement strand
ATCCATATACCTATAAGGAAGAACAGTTAAGCAACAACCACTAAAGTAAGTGATGATGAATGTGAAGAATTCTACCAAGTTCTTTAGTCTGAAACAAATCCAACATGCAATCAAGATGCACTGATAATTACTGGTGATTGGAATGCAAAGGTTGGAAATAAAGAGGAAATATCAGTTGTTGGAAAACATGGCCTTGGTGATAGAAATTATACATGATAGAATTTTGGAAAAACAATAACTTATTAGAGTTCTGGTATGGCACTGTAAGATAAGCACTGACCTGCAAGGTCAATTTGAACAGTAATGTTAGTGGTTCAAACTCACCAAGCCGCTCCTTTTAAACCTTATATGGGGTTGCTATGAGTCAGAACCAACTCACCGGCACTTAAGAACAACAATGACTTATTTGTTGCAAATACCATTTTAATACAACATAAAAGTTGATTATACACATGGACCTTACCAGATGGAATACAGAGAAATCAAACTGACTACATCTGTGGGAAGAGATGGTCAAAAAGTTAAATATTATCATCCAAAACAAGGCCCATTGTGGAACAGAACATCAATTGCTCACATGCAAGTTCAGACTGAAGCTGAAGAAAATTAAAACAAGTGCACAAGAGCCAAAATATGGCCTTGACTGTGCCTCATCTGAATTTAGAGACCATCTCAAGAACAGATTTGATGCATTAGACATTAATGACCAAAGACCAGAAGATCTGTGGGATTACATCAAGAACACTATACAGTATGAAAGCAAAAGATCATTAGAAAGACAGGAAAGAAAGAAAAGACCAAAAATTAATGTCAGAAGAGACTCTGAAACTTGCCCTCCAGTGAAGAAATGCTAATGTAAATGAAAAATGAGAAAGTAAAACAGCTGAATAGAAAATTTCGAAGGACAGCTCAAGAAGACAAAGTCAAGTATTATAATAAAATGTGCAAAAACCTGGAGTTAGAAAACCAAAAACAAAGAACATGCTCAGCATTTCTCAAGCTGAAAGAACTGAAGTAAAATTTCAAGCTTTGACTACAATATTGAAGGATCGCTTGGTGTGGCGCTTCAGGTTGGCAGTTCAAACCTGTTGCTCCTTGGAAACCCTATACAAGGTCACTATGAGTTGGAACTGACTCAACAGCACTGAAACACAACCACATGGGCAAAACATTGAATCACACACACACACAAAAATGATGGGAGGAATATACAGAGTCACTGTACCAAAAAGAAATGGTCAAGGTTCAACCATTTCAAGAGGTAGCATATGATCAAGAACCAATGGTACTGAAGGAAAAAGTTCAAGTGGTTCTGAATGCACTCGCTAAAAAAAACAAGCCTCCAGGAATTGACAGAATACAAATTGAAATCTTTCAACGAACTGATGCATCACTGAAGGTACTCAACTCATCTATGCCAAGAAATTTGGAAGACAGGTACCTAGCCAGTCAATTACAAGAGACCCATATTTGTACTCATTCCAAAGAGGGGTGAACCAACAAAATGCAGAAATCATCAAACAATATAATTAATATCACATGCAAGTAAAATCTTGCTGAAGATAATTCAAAAACAGCTGCACATCAACACGGAACTTCCAGAAATTCAAGCCAGATTAAGAAAAGGGCATAGAATGAGGGATATCATTGCTGAAGTCAGATGGATCTTGGCTGAGAGCAGAAACTACCAGAAAGATGTTTACTTGTGCTTTATTTTACTATATAAAGGGTTTCAACTGTGTGGATCATGTGAAAAATGTACATTCCAGAACACTTAATTATGTTCATGAGGAAGCTGTACCAAGAGGCAGTCTTTGATCAGAAGGGGATACTGAATGGTTAGAATCAGGAAAGGTGTGTAACAGGGTTGTATTGTTCCACCATACTTATTCAATCTTTTTGCTGAGCAAATGATCTAAGAAACTGGATTATATGAAGAAGAATGCGGCATCAGGATTAGAGGAGACTCACTAGCAACCTGTGATATGCAGATGGCACAACCTTGCAAAGAGGACTTAAAATACATAAGTATGAAGGTCAAAGACTACAGCCTTCAGTATGGATTGTACCTCAGTGTAAAGAAAATAAAAATCCTCACAACTGGACCAATAAATAATGTCATGATAAATGAAAAAAAAAATTGAAATTGTCAAAGACTTCATTTTACTTGGATCCACAATCAACACTCATGGAAGCAGTAATCAAGAAAACAAATGACGTATTACGTTAGGCAAATCTGCTACACAAAGCGTTCAAGAGCAAAGAGAACTAAGGTGCACCTGATCCATGATATTTTCAATTGCCCCATATGCATGTGAAAATTGGACAATGAATAAGGAAGACCATAGAAGAATTGATGCAGTTGAACTACAGTGTTTGAGAAGAATAGTAAAAGTACCCTGGACTGCCTGAAGAACAACCAAATCTGTGATGGAAGATGTACAGCCAGAATGCTCCTTGGAAGCCAGAATAAGACTTCGTCCCTCATACTTCAAACAGGTTATCAGGATGGAGCAGTCCCTGGAGAAGACCATCATGCTTGGTAAAGTGGAGGGTCAGCAAAATGGAAGAACTCCAACCAGACGGGTTGGCAGAGTGGCAGCAGCAATGGACTCAAGTAACAGTTGTTAGGAAGGTGCAGGACCAGATAATAAATATTGTGTTCTATTGTATGTAGTGTTGCTGTGAGTCAGAACCGACTTGATGGCACCTAACAACAACAAAGACTGAGAGAACTTTCTGTAGCCATCCACTAATCACAGAGACATGTTTAAACTGGTTTCATTTGAAATAAACCCATGCATGTATAAACTGGAACCCTAGTAACAATACTTTCCTACTTACCCTGTGTGATACCCTCTAGAAAGATCAGAGCTGAGCCAGCTTCTTGAGAAAGAGAAGATCTGGGAAACTTTTGGGCTAACCTATGTGATGGTTACATCTATGTGTCAATTTGGCTAAGCTAATTGTTGCTCCATAATGTAATCCAATCATCTTCTACAATATAATGTAATGTCGTGTAACCAATCCATAACACAGGAGAGCGTCTAAGGGTGTGTCTGCATTCAGACTATAAAATAAATACATTGGTGCAGCTCTCTTGACTCCACACTCTTATCATCTGACCTACAGATCTTGGAACACAAGCTTGCAGATATCTCCAGCCTGCCACTTGATGGACTGAATCTTCTTATCACAGGTTCTGTATTTCTAGAGAACCCTAAGACACCCTCTGTAATAAAAATGATGGATTCAACCACATGTTATGCCAGGAGAAGAATAAATTGTTGTTGCTAGGCACACTCAGTCCATGTTGGTGACCATCCATTGTACATTTCTCTAAGGCTCTCAGCTGCTGCAGGAAATTTGTCACTTCTCAGCACCCCATGGTACCTACCCCCGCCTACCCCCGCCCCAAGAAAAAGCACTGCCACAGACCTGGGAGGAAGCCCTCCACTGCTGCCTGGGATGAACCAAAGGGGAGGAACAGCTGCCCCACCAGGGAGAGGCACCAGGCCATGGAACCCTTCCAAGGAACATTCTAAACCCTGAGAATTTTAAACACACACACATATATCTCAGCCAGATTAATGTCCCAGCCGGACTAAACAGTCCTTCAAATCTAGAAAACATGAAAATACAGCTGCTCCTCCATTACGACTGGGGCCAGAGGCTTTCCAAGTCATGGAAGGAACGAGGCAAATGAATGTCTTTTGGTTCTCTTAGTAGATATGATTGGACAACAAAAATGGCCAAATCTGCAGTTAAGTTAGGCTGTTATGATGGAGTTGTAATATCTGATCAAACCTGACTAATTCAGCTTTCATTATAAAGGGGACGTCAGTCTACATGATGGAAAAAGTTCAGCGGAGTGTAGTCTATTACTGGAAGAGCCTACAAACACTCAAATGGCTAAAAGTGGCATTTGCGAGAAGGGCTTTGGCACATCCTGTGTTCAGGGGAGGGCTCTACTGGTAGCTGCATCTGGATAAGTGGTGTTGGTGTTGAGGTGAGGCACTGTCAGGTCGGCTCCAACACACGGCAATTTCACAGACAACAGAGCAAAACGGTGCCATCCGATTCATGACTGCTGGTCTGCTCCAGTTCATTGTGGAGGCCACTGGGTGCTCTGAGTGTCTTCCAACCTAAGGGGCTCATCTTCCAGCACGATATCAGACAATGTTCTGTGTGCTCCAGACGATTATCGTTGGCTAATTTTTAACCATGAATCTCCAGGTCTTTCTTCCTAGTCTGTCTTATCTAAAGGCTCTACTGAAACCTGTCCACCACAGGTGGCCCTGCTGGTATTTGAAATATCAATGGCACGGTTTCCAGCATTATATCCACATGCAAACATCACAGTACAGCAAGCTGAAAGACAGGTAGTAGTAATATGGATAAATAGATAGGTGTTCTAAGAAACTCGGGGCAAATTGGGAACATTTCAAGCTTATGTTTCAGCAGGTTTGGAATGTCCCAGCCAGGACACTGGCCTCTCTTGCCCATTAAGCATGTCCCCTCATGGTTCCTGGCTGCCATTGTTGGTACTCAGGGAATTGATCATGAGCCAGCCCAAGCAGGCCTCAGCTGCCACAGCCTTGGGCCACAGCAGGAAGGTTAGAAGCGCAGCTCTACTATGATTTCGCTCTCAGACCCTGCTGGTTCATGAAGAAGCAGTTGGTACGCTGTGTTTTCTCTTGTGGCCAATTTAAAGCAATTCACTGTCCATGGTGATTAAAGTCATGCCATGCTGTAATTGTTCTTGAGTGGGTTTGTGGGTTCATTTTGTTTTTATTGCTCCTCTTGCCTACCCACACTCTCACAGCAGAATGGGGGTCAAGATCCAGCCACATCCTTAGGAAACAATAACAGAGAGCCAGCCAGTTTATTAACCAGGGCTGGAGCTGCGGTGACATCGGCAGTGGGAACTGGCTATCAAGCCTTTTATTTCTGAGTGGGTTTCTGCCTTCCCCACCCCTAATCCCCGATGGTGGCAGAACGGATCTGTACCAGCCCTTCAGCCGTGGGCAGAATCATCCCTACTCCAGCACTGGCCTCAGGGAAGTACATCTGGTATAGAGAAACCACAAGCTGGCTACAACTCTGTCACCGCCACGAACAGGCTGGGGCAAATTCAGCTGGGTTGGAGATCCAGGATGGGTTCCCAATGGGCCCATTGATGAAGGGGTGGCCAGGTGTATCACGGAAAGACCCACAAAAACCTTCCAAGATACAGAGATCCTCCTGGTGAGCCACAGGTGTGAAAACCCACATCCAGTTGCACAGTCCTGGATGAAATGAAAAGGGCAGGAAGGTCTCACCTTTGGGTACAGGATGGGGCTAAATTTTAGTCCCACTGCATCATCACAGAAAGCCTGGGGAGAAAGAGAAACATACAGTTCAGGCACCGCGTCCATAGAGCCTACCTGGGCTCATCTAGCCACCAAGAGAAGGCAGCAAGGTAGGGCAAGACACAAGGGGCCAGGGCCTGGGTTCAAATTCTGACTTTGCTGCTTGCTAACACATGCCCAGGCAAGTCAACTAACCTCACTGGGGTGTCCTGAGAAAGTAAAGAGAATGACAAGATGAAGCAGCAGGTTATTCTGACCCCAAGAAAAATACATCAATCTACCCAGCCCCAACTCCCACATAAGGTCTTCAGCACGATCCTGCCTGTCCTTCGGTTCCCAAAGGATGAGGCCAACACAACCAGCCAGTCACCCTTGTTCCCAATTCGGTGCCAGGTTCCCAGTGTCCTCTACCAGCTGACAGCTCTTTACACTGGGGACACTCTATTCTGGACCAACAGCCTGGCCATCCTTAAGCTCAACTCAACTCAGGTCTTTCCTCTATTCTGATGGTTCCAGGCCTGTCTTTCCATTTCTCTTGTCTCCTAAATTAACTGTGAAGGACTTGGGGACAAGCACCGTGGATGAGATCTGGAGGGTGTTGGGTAGATGAGGTGTCTATCAGCAGCCCTTTTTGTAACTCCAATTCATGCAGATAAGGTCCAGAGAGTTAAAGAGAAAGATGTGAAGAGTTCACCCAGAACAGGCTTACACCCCCACCTGAGACCGACCCCTGGGCTGTCTGAATGATTTACCTTTGCAATCTGAGGAACGCTGGGCAACTTGCTGAGTCCAGCCAAGGGGATCCGCTCATGCACCGTCTTCACTTTGGACCTACACAGGTGGAGGAGGATGAGGAAAGGGCGTCACTGAGAAGTGGGGTCAATGAAGATGATATCTGAGACCATGCCAGACCACAATTTTTGGTACTTGCTTCATACCTTTCCAAAGTCAGATCTACCTTATTTCACCCAACCACTCAGATAGGGCAGGGATTGGGTAAAAACCAACCTAGGTACCCCCTACATGGCACAAATGGTTACTAGAAATGCCAAACCTACCCAAAGGCCGAACCTACCCAAAGGAGACTCAGAAGACAAGGCTGGAAGGTCACAGCCTTCAGAATCCTGTGGAGCACTTTCTACTCTGCACACATGGGGTCACCAAGAGTCAAAATTGACTCAATATGGCAATTAACAACAAAAACGTAGGTCTCCCAGGAGAGGGGATTACTTAAAGAACCTTCCTGGTAAATTTGTTAGCAACTGAAATAGTCTTGGGAAATGCAAATCACTGCCTTCAACATCACCAATGGTTTTTGGTTTGTCTATGGGTTTTCTGCATTCCCCCAAAGAATTGGGCACAGCTTTCCAGATGTATTTGGGTTCTGGCATATAATTGAACCTCTATGAAAACGAAAAGCTAGTATTTAAAAATCTGGATTCATTCAAAATATAAATAGGATGGAAATGTGCTTTATAAAGGATTCACCATAAGTCTCTAAATTTAGCCTGTTCTCCTGATTCATTTAGCACATTATGAAAGTGTTGAATTTTACTGCTTTTTTACATCTGCTGAGATAATCATGTGGCTTTTAATCTGTTAACCTGCTGGATTACATTTTTGTTGACCCACCTTTTTATTCCATGGGGAAACCTCTACTTGGTTCTGATGTATTATTTTTAATATGGTGCTTTATATTTTCATACATATGTTCAAGAGCAACAGCTGTCTGTTCATTCCTTATACTTCCCATAACAGGTTTTAATATACAGCTGTTGTTCCAGTCTCATAAAATATCTGTGTAGCTTCTTATTCTTTGAAAAAGTTGGATTTGATACACAGATTAACGGTTTCTTAGACGTTTGCTAAAACTCACCTGTGAAATCAATGGGTCTGCTGTTTTTGTGAAGGGATACTTTTGGCTACCAATTCCGTTTTTAATGGGGAATGATTAGGTCATCTATTCTTTATTGAGTTAATTTTGGTATCAAACTAAGTGATATAAAGCTGTTTGTGGTATTTTCATATGACATCATCTCTGTCATTATGGTGGTTATGTGTCATGAAGTCAGTTCCAACTCATAGCAACCCTGCATAGGGTTTCTGAGGCTGTACATCTTTATGGGAGCAGAAAACCTCATCTTTCTTCAGTGGAATGGTAGGTAGTTTCAAACTGCGGATCTTGAGGTTGTTGTTGTTGTTGTTGTTAAGTGCCGTTGAGTCGGTTTCGACCCATAGCGACCCTGAATAGGGTTTCCAAGGCTGTAAATCTTTACGGGAGCAGATCGCCTCATCTTTCTCCCGCGGAGCAGCTGGTAGTTCGATCTTGAGGTTAGCAGCTCAATTTGTAACCACTACACTATAATGCTATTTATATATTTTTTTTTCTCTTAAGCAGCCATAGCTGGAGGCTTATCTATTTTATTAGTTTCTTCAAACAGATAGCTTTTGGGTTTGTTGATCTCTTTTTTTTTCTCTCTCTCTCTCTTCTTTTGCTTTCTCCTGGTGGGGTGCATTGGACAAGAAACCACAAGGTCAGCCGTTCAAATCCACCAGCTGCTCCTTGGAACTGACAACAATGACAATAGCTTGTACTTGTCTTTTTAATTTTCTTCCTACTGATTTCTTTGGGTTTATTCTAATATTCTATTTCTAACTCCCTGAACGTCATATGCTTACTCATGATCTTTCTTTCAGTTTTACAAATGCACTTAAAATTCAGCATTCCTCCCTAAGTACCACTTTAACTACATCCCACACATTCTGATAGGTAGTATTTTCAGTGCCACTTAGTGCTAAATATTTTGTCAGTTCTTTTGTGATTTTTTCCTCCTTGGCCCATGAATTATTTAAAATGGTCTTCTTTTTTTTTTATATATAATTTTCCAAATATATGAGTTTTTTTTTCTTTAGTCTTTTAATTGTTGAGTTCTAGTTTAATTGTTTTATATTCAGATAACATGAGCCACATAAGATTATTTAAATTTGTTAACTTAATATATGGACTTTTCCCCATGTTCCATGTGAGTGTGAAAATAAAATGTCCTTTACTTTTGTTAAGTTACAAGATCAAATGTGGTAATTATATTGTTCAAATTCTTCTATATGCTCATAGTTTTCCATCTGCTTTTCTATCAATTTGTGAGAGATACGTCAAAATCTATTTGTCAATTGAGGGCTTTGTCTATGTCTCCTTATATTTCTGTCAGCTTTTGCTTTCTTTTTTCATTCAAGACTATGTTTGTTTTGGGACGTTTTGTTTGTTTTAGGCAATGATGGTTCAGTGGTAGAATTCTAGCCTCCCATGTGGGATTACCCAGGTTCAATCCCCAGCCAATGTACCTCATGGGCAGGTACTATTCCTGTCTCAGTGGAGACTTGCACGCTGTTATGATGCAGCACAGAGTCCTCACGTGGCGCCACAGGATAAGCCCTAGACCTCAAGGTCGGTATGAACCACAGCGCCTGCGGTTCAAACTCACGAGCCACTCCTTGGAAACGCTATGGGTCGCTATGAGTCGAAACCAACTTGACGACATTTAACAACAACAACAACGATGCAAAACAGGTTTCAGCAAACCTAGACTAAGTTGAACCAGGAAGCAAGGCCTACCAATCTACTTCCAAGGGTAGCTAACTCCAAGAGCAAAAGTAGATAAGAACTAGGAAATACTCCCAAACTCACCTAACAGATTAGTTCCTTCCTCCTCCTGGAGGGAGAAGTGAATGACAGGGCAGACAGAAGCCAGGGGTGTTACCATTGGTGTTCTCTCCTGGGGACATCAGGAGTAGGGAAGAAGTATTCCCAAATTATAAAGTTGTTAGATGCCTCTGAGTTGATTCAACTTGTGTGCAGAGTAGAACTGCTCCACAGGGTTTTCAAAGCTGTGACCTTTTGAAAGCAGATCACCAGACCAGCCTTCTGAGACACCTCAAGGTGGGCTCGAACCACCAACCTTTCATCTAATAGCCAATTGCATAATCTTTGTGCCAACCAGAGACCCAAATTACAAAGTGTACCCTTGACCCTAATGCTTTCTTCCTGAAATTCTATTTTGTGTAATGTTACCATGGCATCAGTTTGCTTGGTTACTATTTTCCCAGCAGACTTTTTCCATTCCTTTATTTTAAATCTTTCCTTGTCATTTTGCTCAGGGTATGTCTCTCATAAAAAGAAAACAATTAAGATTTTAAATCCAATCATATAGTCCAATATTGAATATATTAATTAAATCATATGCTTATTGTAATTATTATCATATTTGGAATGATTTCTATTACTTTGTGTGTCTATTACCCTGTGTTCCTTTGCGTGTGTGTCTTTTTGATTTCCTTTCTTGCATTCAGTTGAATAACGCTGGTTTGGTTTGGTTTTGTTCTAATTCTCTTTTTATAGCCCTCTGCTACTTTGGGACCTATAGATTGTATCTCTATAATTTCCAATGCACTTATTTATATATTCTCCCAACAAACACTAGAATTACTTGTCATCTCTATTCTGAAGGGGAAAATGGAATAAGAAACTTAAAGTATATTTTATCCACTGAACTCTCCCCTTCCCATTCTCCTTTTGATTTTTGTTTATAATTTTATTTCCACCCTCTTTTTAAACACACACACACAAATACTTCTTTCTTCTGGTCAGAAATTAGATAGATAGACCAAGATTGTTTACCTATTTTTTGCCACTTGTTAATTGCATCTTTTCTTCTGGGTTCTCTTTTCTGCTGGTTGAAGTACATCCTTTAGTAACTCTTTTAGGGAGGGTCTGTGAGTAGTAAGCTCCTTTCATTTCTTTTTGTCTGAAAACAGTTTTACTTTGTCTTTGCTGATAGTTTTTTGGGGTATAGAATTTCAGGTTAGGGGCTTTGCATCCTTTTCTTTTTTCTAACACTTTAAAGATAGTCTTTAATAGTTGTTTTAATAGTTGTCTTACAACAACTATTACAGAAGATAAGTTTATTCTCTGTCACTACTTCATAGATTGCTGTTCTTGTTATTAGCTGCTGAAAGTCAATCCTGACTCATGATGACCCTGTGCACCACAGAATGAAGCACTACCCAGCCCTGCATGATCCATAAGAGTCTTTTCCAATAGGGTTTTCACTGTGGATTATCAGAAGTAGATCACCAGGCCTTTCTTCCTAGTGAGTCATAGTCCAGAAGTTCCACTGAAACATGTGCAGCATTATAGCAACACACAAGCTTCCACTGACTTTGGCTAAAGCCAAAGATGCAATGACTGGGAATCAAACCCAGGTGGGTCTCCCTCGTGGAAGGCAAAGATTCTACCACTGAGTCACCAATGCTCTCATTTTGGCCTTTATCCTCAGGTACCTTTTGACTTTTATCTTTATCCTGATTTTGTAATGCTTCTCTTCAAAGTGTCTACAAGTATTGTTTTGCAATACCTCTTGGGATACTTCTTCTCCACTAGTCTCTATTTTTTCCTTCTGAAACTCTTTTGGGGTGTCTCAGTCTATTACTCATATATCCTCTGTTTTTTACATATCTCATCTCTCTAGATCTGTGCTGAGTTCTGAATGAATTCCTTGGGACTATCTTCCAATTCACAAATTCACTCTTTGAACAGACTGGATTTTATCCTCTGTGTTTAGTTTCTTTCTTTTTTAAAATCTCAACAACTGTTTTTGTTATTTCCAATCATTGTAATTACTTTCTTATTATACCTGCATGTGCTTGCTTCATTATATCTGTGTCATAATTTATTATCCCTTTTATAGATATTATTTATTCTTTACCTTTTTAGGATCTTAAATACATTGATTTTAAATCATCTCAAAAGTGTACCATTATATGCATTTCATCGGCAATAAATCCACCTCCCACCTGTTGATGTCTTTGGTTATCATTCTTAATGTCAGTTTTCTCCAGGTGTTTTGGAATTTTCCACCCACCTTCTCTATCCTCAGTGCAAGTTATCCTGGTTCAGGTCTCCCTGAGGCTGTTGGATTGTACAGCTCAAGCGGTACTGTCACACTATGAGATCTGGTGGCCTAACTCATCACAGCAGCATCCCAACTTCTGACCTTGCCTCTCCTTCAAGCCACTCTCCTTACCTGAGCCAGAGGGATGTGTCGTGACAAATGTGATCATGACATCCTGCCTTCAGTAGCCTTCCGAATACTCTTAGGATAAAATCCAAGCTCCTAAATAGTCTGTCCGTGATGTAGCTTTTTCTTACTTGTCCACATACTCAGACACACACTCCACACTCAAGCTATTTTGAACTTTCTGTTCTCCCACACCATCTATCTTTTGCATGATAGGTTGCAATGGTTAATTGTCCACAAAAGGAAGAGACTGAGTGACAATGAGAATAGGACTAAGAAGAGGTAACAGGTATTGAATATTTTCTCTGGTCAGGTAACAAGATAAGAGCTTATTCCTCATAGTACCCCGTCCCCTGGATAAAGACTAATGCATATTAAACCCTGGTTAAACATAGGATGAATAAGAGAATTTCCTAATATTAACTGTGAGAAACGTTGTCGATACCCTGGATACTGCCTCGGAGGTCCCTCTTGATTATGAGGTCACTGATGAGTTAGCACAAGTGCTTACCGACAAATGCTCAAGAAATCTAATCTGTACTCATTTTAGCAAGAGTGAGGCTTTCTTTAATTCAATTTTGCAAAATTGGGCCCCCAAGCTAAGGGACACAGGACAGCCCGTGACCGATTTGCCAAGAATTATATCCTATTCTGAGCAGGTCCCTTCTCCCAGTTCTTCATTGACTGACTGAGTTACTGCGGGGTTAACAATCTTTCCCTTAATGGCTATATTATAGTTTAAGTCCCTAGCTATATTATTATTTAAAGTCTTCACTTTCCCCCATGAGCTTCTATTGTTACACTAGCCTGCAACTCCCTGGACCCCCCTTCATTCCTGTGTCAAGTCTGCAGCAATTTCCCAAACTGTCAAATAAGAAATTGAAGTGTAGAGGATTCTTTAAAGTTCACTCCTGGATTTATAAGAATCCATGACTAATTGCCTCTGTAGTACAATCAAAATGAGAGTTACTGAGTAATTCCTGAAGATGGACCATCTTGAGAATTTATTTCTCACATTAACCATACTTGCATTCCCAAAATAATTCTTTCTTGGTTACAGTGAATTATTCTGTTAAGAGACAGTTTGGATTTGATTGATATTTTGTATAAAATCTGTACTTTTATATTCATAAGGAATACTGGCCTTTATTTTTTTTTCTTTTTTGTTTGTAGTGTAGCTGTCTGATGTTCTTTTATAAGAATATTTTGAGCACTGTTAAATTAATGGGGAAATTTTCCACATTTTAAAATTTTTGTTGTTGTCATTGTTGTGGAGAATATGCACAGCAAAAACCCACTACCATTGAGTCTATGGCAACTCATAGTAACCCTGTAGGGTACAGTCTTAATGCTCGGGGTTCCCAAGACTGTGTACATTTTTAAGGAAACAGACGGCCTCATGTTTCAAAACCTCCGAGTGGCTGGTGGGTTTGAACTATCAACCTTTTGATTTCCTGACTGCTGCTTCCATAAGTGTCTATGATTGATCTGAGCAAAATGAAGTCTTTGGCAACGTCAGTCTTTTCTCCACTTATTTTGATGTTATTTATTGGTCTGTTGATGAGGATTTCTGTTTTCTTTACATTGAGGTGTAACCCATACTGAAGGCTGTGGTCTTCGATCTTCATCAAAGTAAGTATTTTCAGTCTTCTTTGCTTTCAGCAAGCAAGACTGTATCATCTGCATATCACAGGCTGTTAATGAGTCTTCCTCCAATCCTGATGCCACGTTCTTCTTCATAGAATCCAGCTTCTCAGATTATTTGCTCAGCATACAGACTGAATAAGTATGGTGAAAGAATGCAACCCTGGCACACACCTTTCCCAATTTTAAACCATTCCTAATTTTAAATCATTCAATGTCCCTATTTGTTGTGTTCGAATGACTGCCTCATGGTCTATGTGCAGGTTCCTCATGAGCACCACTGAAAGTTCCAGGATACTTATTCTCCGCAATGTTGTCCATAGCTTGTCACGATCCTCCCAGTGGAAAACTTTTGCATAGTTGGTAAAACACAGGTAAACATCTTTCTGATATCCTCTGCTTTCAGCCAAGATCCAGCTGACATCAGCAATGATATCCCTTGTTCTACGTTCTCGTCTAAATCTAGTGTGCATCTCTGTCAGTGCACTTCTGTAACTGTTTTAAAATTATCTTTAGCAAAATTGTACTTACATGTGATGTTAATAATATTATCCAATGATTTCCACATTCTGTTGGGTCACATCTCTTTGGAATGGGCACAAATATGGATCTCTTCCAATCAATTGGCCAGGTAGCTGCCTTCCATATTAGTTTGTTGCAAGATTTCAATTTGTATTTCATCAATTCCCAGAGCCTTGTTCTTTACTAATGCCTTCAGTGCACCTTGAACTTCTTCCTTCAGTAGCATTGGTTCTTGATCACATGCTATTTCTTGAAATGGTTGAACGCCGTCCATTTCCTTGTGGTAGAGTGACTCTGTGTACTCGTCTTCAATTTGTCATTCCTGGCACAGTAAACCATATGATTGTCAGATTCAAAATGGCCAATATTAGTCCATTGTAGATCACTAATGCCTAGGATATCCATCTTTATGCATTCCATTTCATTTTTGACAACTTCCGATTTTCCTAGATTCATATTTCATACATTCTTTGTTTCAATTCTGCTGTGCATAAGGTAGCTATGAGTCAGTACCAACTCGATGGCACCTAACAACAACAACAACAACAACATGTTTCAGTTATTAATGGATGTTTATAGTTGTTTCTTCTCATTTTGCGTTGTGCCCCATTAAAAAATAAAGGTTCTGAAAACTTTACTCCATTCAAAGTCAACGCTACTTTGAGGGGGCAGCTCTTCCCCAGTCTTATTTTGAGTGCCTTCCCACATGAGGGGCTCATCTTCTAATGCTCTTCATCATGTTTCAATGTTCAAATTCAGGGGCTGACAGTGGTCCACTGCTGTTCATGTTTCCAGTGGCTAAACATTCAGAAGTAGTCCGCCTCTCCTTCTTCTAGTCTGGAAGCTCAAGTGAAGCAAGTCCACCATTGGTGCACCATTTGTTGTTGTTAGGTACCATCAAGTCAGTTTCAATCCATAGCAACCCTAGGTACAACCGCTAGGGTCTGTGCCTTCATTACAATTGCTGCTCCATTTGCATCCATTGTCACTATGTCAATCCATCTTGTTGGGTGTCTCTCTCTTTTCCACTGACCCTCCACTTTACAAAGCATGAAGTCTTTCTCCATGGACTGGTCCCTCCTGATAATATGTCCGTAGTATGAGTGATGAAATTTTACCATCCTGGCTTCTAAGGAACATTCTGGTTATACTTATTGCAACATAGATTTGTTTGTTCTTCTGGCAGTCTATGATACTTCTAATATTCTTCTCCAAAGCCACAGTTCAAATTCATCTTTGTATTCAGTGTCCAATTTTCACATGCATATGAAGTTACTAAAATACCATGGCTTAGATCAGGCACACTTTAATCCTCAAACTGACATCTTTGCCCTTGAACACTTTAAAAAGGTCCTGTGCAGCGGCCTAATGCAATATGTTGTCTGATTTCGTGATTGCTACTTCCATGAGTGTTGATACTGAATCCGAGCAAAATAAAGTCTCTGGACACTTCAATCTTTTCCCATTTATCATGATGTTATTTATTGGTCCAGTGATGAGGATTTTTGTTTTCTTTACATTGATGTGCAACCCATACTGAAGGCTGTGGTCTTTGATCTTCATCAGTAAATATTTTAAGTCCTCTTCGTTTTCAGCAAGCAAGATTGTATCATCTGCATATCTCAGGTTGTTAATGATGCCATATTCTTCTTCATATAATCTAGCTTCTCACATTATTTGCTCAGCATACAGACTGAATAAGTATGGTAAAAGAATGCAACCCTGGCACACACTTTAATTTTAAATCATTCAGTGTTCCCTCGTTGTATTTGAAAGCCTGCCTCTTGATCTATGTACAGGTTCTTCATGAGCACAATGAAGTGTTCCAAAATATACTCATTAACCACAATGTTGTCCATAGCTTGTCATGAACCACACAGTCAGACGCCAGCTAGTATTTAAAATACCAGTGGCATACTTTGCAGCTTTCAGCATCACAGTAATATATAAGCCACCCCAGAATGACAAACTGAGAGACAAGTGGTGGTATGAGGTATGGATATATATACATAACAAATACATACATATGTATAAATTTGTTAGGTGCCATCAAGTCAGTTCCAACTCAGAGCAACCCTGTAAAGGGTTTCTGAGGAGCTGCTGGTGAGTTTGAACCACCGATCTTGTGGTTTAAGCTGACCTTAAGGTTCAGTGCATTATCCTGCAGCACCACACTAGGACTCCTAAATTCATATATGTTGTTGCTAAGTGTCGTTGAGTTGGTTCTGACCCATAGCAACCCTGTACAGGGTTTC
>NW_006408572.1:3565596-3700111 GCF_000296735.1 Chrysochloris asiatica | reverse complement strand
AGTCAGTTCCGACAGCTGGTAGTTTTGAACTGCTGACCCTGAGGTTCGTAGCCCGATTCGTAACCACTACGCTACCAGAGCGCTCTCTCTATAGATAGATAGATAGATAGATAGATAGATAGATAGATAGATAGATATAGATATAGATAGATAGATATATAGTCGGAACCGACTTGATAACACTTAACAACAGCAAATGAGAAACCAAAGCCAAACGCACTGCCCTTGAGTCAACTCTGACTCACAGGGACCCTGTGTGAGGCTTTCAAGGCTGTAAATAATTACCAGAGCAGAAAGTCTCATCTTTCTTCTACTAAAAGGCTGATGGGTTTGAATTGACAACTTTGAAGCACAGATTAACTGTCCAGTGCTTATCCTATAACACTACCAAGATTTCTTATATATATGAGGAGCTTTCTAAAAATTCATGGAAAATGGGATTGAAAGATGATGGAATTTTTCCACAATCTTTTTGAAGCTCCTTAGTGTGTATGTGGGAATCCTGGAATGGCACTGTAGGATCCTCACTGGACTGCTAGTAACAAGGTCAGTTCAAACTCACCAACTGCTCCTTAGGTCACTTTGAGTCAGAACCGACTGGACTACACTTAATAACAACAAAAATAGCTAGGCACATTATTGGGAATATAAGGTTTATAAAATATCTTCATGTGGATTTTACCTTTTATGCATAGATAATACTCCTTTTTGCCACATGATTGCTTTTTTGCATTGAATTCTACTTTTCTGTATTAATATTGCCAGCCTTCCTTTCTTCTCATATTTGTTTACTGTAACTGTTCCCCAAAAATTTTCTTTTTAAATACTATGAATTATTTCTTTAGCAGCTGTGTGTGTGCATATTTATTATGATCACATGTTGTTATCGTTGTTAAGTGCCATTGAGTCGATTCTGACCCATAGGACCCTGTATAGGGTTTCCAAGGAGCAACTGGTGAGCTTGAACCACTGACCTTGTGGTTTAAGCCGACTTTGCAGTCCAGCGCATTAACCCACAATGCCACACCAGGACTCTACTTCTGTCATCATATTTATTTCTAATTTGTTTGTTTTCTTTTACTATATGAGGGGGCTTCAAAAGATTTATGGGAAAAATCAATCATCTTTTTATTCAAAGTTTTCACAAATTTTTGAAGCCCCCTCATATATATATAAGTTTTCTTAGCCTTCCTTTATAATCTAGACTGTTTTCATTCTATCAGTGATTTTGTATCTATGAAATGTTAAAATTTTCATCAAAATACATCTATCTAATTAGTTTCCTTTCATTGATTTATCTACTATTGGACAAAACATTTTCATTTGCAGATTTAAGTCTTCAGTCAGCTGAAGAACATCAGTTTGGCTGAAAATACAAAATTAATAATATCTCAAATTTATTTTACTTTCTCCAGTAAATCTTTTTCAAATTTCTATTATTTCTCTACCTACTTAACACTAAGGAGGTCCAGTAGCATAGTGAGTACGATTTGGCTGCTAACTGCAAGGTCAGCAGTTCGAATCTACCAGTCGCTCCACAAAAGAAAGCTAAAGCTTTCTGCTACCATGAAGATTTACAGCCTCAGAAACCATACACAGAGCCACTAAGAGTCAGAAACCACTCCACAGCTTTTGTAGAACCACAATTTTTTCTTTCACAAACCTTCTTCTTTGTATGCAAACTTGAAAAGGAAAAAATCTACAAAGGTGTTATTTGTCTTCAAACTCTGGGTAGATACTGTCTGGCTGTTCTCATAGCATACATTAAGGCTGTAGAATACTCTGCCCAGATTTTAAGCTGGAGAGCAGAATGCTATAAGCTTCTGATAACAACTAAATAATACAGAAGTCATCAAAGAATGAGGAAGAATCTGGAGCACTAATCAACGCCAGCAAGGGAATTTCATCTCTGGATAATTTCTTCTTTGTGTCTGGTAAAGCTGCTAAACCATCGGGCCAGTTTTTTATGTCTGGTTTCCAATTTGACCTGGACATAACTCCAAGTGCATAAAGTAACTGTACAACTTCCTAACTGGTGTCCAGTTACTTTCTGACACCCTACCTGCAGGCTTTCTATTTGGAAGAGTCATACCTGAGCTTTGGCTCCCTGGAGTACCAATTTCAACTGCTAAAACAGCAACACAATAAAAGTGGTTCCATATGGGGGAAAAAACCTGACTAGTCCAGGACTAGCCTTCACTCCTAAAAATTACAGGATTCTTTCAGAAACTCCAATTTCATAAGTCCCCACACTAAACTGCTTTCTGGAATCATGGTGTGGCACTAAAGGATAATGCACTGGACCCCAGGTCAGTTTGAGCTTCAAGGTCAGCTGTCTAAACCCACCAGCTGCTCCTCAGAAACCCTCTACAGGGTCGCTATGAGTCAGAACCAACTCGATGGCCCTTAACAACAACAGAGCTGCTTTCTAAGGAAGGGGATTTGGGGCTTAACTTTCCATAGTCTCTTCATTTTAGTCTTAACCTCCTGTGGATTACCAAAATTAATTAACTAAATAAAATAACATCAAAGTGTATGCTGTATGCCTGGCACTTTTTGCTAGTGTTCAGTCTTAATGCAACATTTCAGATATGATATATTGCTTTTAAAATGCTGTGGAGTTAATTCCGACTCATAGCGACCTTGTATAGGGTTTCCGAGGAGCAGCTAGTGAGTTTGAACCACCAACCTTATGGTTCAAACCGACCTTGCAGTCCAGCATATTAACCCACTGTGGTACACACAAAATAAAGCGTATGTTTCAGGTCTCATCTTACTACCTACCCAACCTTGTTCTGATTTTTATTAAGCAAGGAAGGACCTTACAGAGGCAAACCTAGCTAGAAATCCTATTTGGAGATGGGGATCCAAGTATCATTGGCTCTGCCTATTTAATTGACTCTTCCATATGTTGCAAATATGATTTCTAGCCAGGTGAACCGCTGTAAAGAAAATTGCTTCCATTCTTAATAAAAATTAAACCAAGATTGGATGTTCATTGACAATGTCCTCATACTCTGTTCTTCCTCTGCAGCCCCCTCCCAAAAAAGAGGTTACGCATTCCTGTTCTGTCCCCTATTTATATCGAAATTTGAGAAGGGAAAAAAAATGTTCTTGCTCTTTTTTTCAAATACCTTCAAGGACTTTCAATTTGACTCAACAAATACATGCAAGTTCATGGCATTTGACCTTGCCACTTGACCTCCCCTGGATTTCCACTGCCCCAGCAGGTACAGAGAGAAATAAAACAGATATCTGTATGTTCCCAGAGCATTCTATGCATACAACTAAGATAATACCTGTGGCATGTATTAAGATACTCCTTTTTTCTCTCCCACTAGACTGAAAGTTTTTAGAGAACAGAGAACAAATCTTACTCATCATTGTATCCCCGACATCTATCACAGTTCCTGGTACATAGATTTTCAAAACATGTTAGTTGAACTAAACAGAAACCAGTTCTAGCTTCTGCCCTTGAGAAGGTCACAATCCAAAGAGAAGTGCCCTGGCTTCAGCTATACATCAGTGCTCTCTCCAAAGCACTCCTGTTGTGAACATTTTTCCATTTCAGGGAGCCCGGCTCACACAACAGATGCTCTGGAATCTATTTTCTCTGACTAGATGCACTCTATACATCCAGCCAATCTTCTCCCAGAGGGATTTGGAGCCACACTGAGCCACCCCTACTTTTTCTTCTCAACTTGCTCAGAGCCACAGTCCTTCCCAAGAAAGAGATACATGCAGGGAGATGGTCTAGATGACCTTGGGCAGGAGGGGGAGGGGGCCTATTCTCCAACTCTCAACAGTAATAGCTGGCTGAACACCTAGGTCTCCCTGTCAGACTGGTATTTCATGGTTCCTCCCCTAACAGGCGTGGTCTCAGAGAGTGCAGCAGCCCCACCTGAGAATGATCCGAAGGTACTCAATTCCTTCTGCCTCCTCGCACTTGATGGACAGGATCAAGTTGCCCAGGCTGCTGCCAGTACAGTAAAAGTTTAGATGGTCCTGGGAATAGAAACCAGGTGTTAGAGGAGACGAAGGGGACTCTCTAGACATGTCACCTCAAAACATCTCCCTTACCCAGAATTAGGAGTCCCACAGCAATGAGGAAGAGAAGGATACTGCTGCTACGATGATGATGATGATGGTGGTGGTGGTGATGACATTAGTATGTGCCAGGAACTGTGCTAAGTGCTTAACATCCACTGTCTCCTTTAATTCTGACCAACACTGCATTTAGCCGATAACATCCCCATTTCACAGATGAGGAAACCATGTTCAGGAAGTTAGTAAGATGCTGACTCCTGCCAACACAGCTAGTAGGAACCACAACATCTTGGACCCAAAAGGAGCCACCAAGAGGATCTCTAGACCATCAGGGGAGTGTTGGCTGAAACCACAGCTTCCTAGAGCCCATCCTAGACCCATCCAATCAAGGTAGGGCCCTGGAATCAGCACTTGAACAAGAGCTCCAGGGATTCTGATACAGTCCCCTTGGAGGGAGACTGGAAAGCTGCCTCCAGCTAGAGGCAACCCTTTTAGGACTTCTGGAATCTGACAAAGCTGACGGGCAGAAGCTCTTTAGGGAAACGCAATGCTGTCACTTTGAAGCACTCAGCGGCTGATTGTACCCCATCCCGTACCAGTACAGGAGGCTTCATGTTATTGTGCCTGTCTTCACTGCGCCTCACAGATAACTATGTTTCTTACAAATTGAAAGTTGTAGCAGCAAGTCTATTGGCACCGTTTTTCCAATAGTATGTGCTCACTTCATGTCTCTAGTGTCACATTTCTGTCATTCTCGGAATATGCCACACTTTTTCATAATGCTATTGCACACTTAAGAGTCCTGGTGTGGCATTGTAGAATAAGCATTCAACCTCAAGGTCGGTTTAAAACTCAAGGTCGGTTGTTCAAACTCACCAGCTGCTCCTTGGAACCCCTATGAGTCAGAACCGACTTGACAGCACTTAACAACATTGCACATTTAATAGACAACAATATAGTGTGACCATAACTTTCATATGCACTAGGATGTCAAAAAATTTCTCATGAGTTGCTTTATCACAGTGATCTGGAAATGAACCCGCAATAAGTCTCTACTCTGAGATATGTCTGTACTCAGGGAAGCTGAAAAAAACACATGAGAATCGGAACTGTATTTTGATGGAAACAAAGACTTCTGGAGTGTAAGAACAGTAGTTTTTACTTGAATGTTAAACTCCACTCACCTTCACTCATCCCTAAACACTACCCATGCCAATAGTTCCTAAAACATTTCCTGGGGATGGTCCCCAAAAGGGCTCACTGCCCTGGACTTTCCTGGTTTCTGTACCACCCTCTCCTCCCCTGATTCAGAAGCAGGGCTAATCAGCGAGCGTTCTAGCCCAAGACAGCAGGAAGCAAGGAGGGGTGCTGGAACCAGAACCGGAGGAGAAGAACTGGGGAGGGAGATGGACACTGGACAGGGGAACACTGGGCTCCCCATGCCTGTGGCCCTTAGGTAGATACTTTCTCCAGGCAGGGCCCTCACCTTGCCCAGGAAGTGCCTGCGGTAGGCCCTGGCTTCACTCTTGCACTCAAGCTTGTAGCCAAACGTGTTGGGGCTGAGGTTGTCCTCTTCCTCCTCCTCACAAATGCTGCTTCCCAGTGAAGTCGGCGTGCCAACGTTCTCCGGGTCCTCGATCCAGTAGCCCCCAAACTGAGGCAGGATGATTAGGGGGTATGGGCCGCCCTTTTCTACAACCTGGAGACAGAGGCAGGGTCTCACACATGGCAGTCTGCCCTGAGACTTCAGAGGGGCAGGAGTGGACACCAATGATGGCGACCCCAGCCGCCTCTGAACTACTCAAGGAGGGGACCCTCATATTTGAGGATGAAGGGAAGCCCAGGGCTACAAGGCCTGGATTGGCAACCCCAATTCAAACATGGGAAAGCTGAGGGGACAAAGGGAAAGATGGGAAGAGACTTCAGGTCCTCAAGTCCCAGTCGCAAGCTGGAGTTGGGTGGGACCATTCCCATCACCTCCACAGGCGCCAGGCCAGAGTAAGCTGCAAGTCAGCCAGAGTGGGAGCTTACCTCGTCAATGCTGGGGTAAGGGATATAGTCGTCCTGCAAGACAAACCAAAGAACCCACCATCAGTCCCAGGAGTGATCATAAAGTCTAACCACCGTTACCAGCATTTCCCTCTTCCAGGCCTGGGAACAGGTGGGTGGGGCCTGGCAGGTGGGAAGACCCGCAGGAAGATAGAACATTCTAGAGGCAGCTCTGGGGTCTGACTTCCCTTGAGCTCTCCCTGTAACGACAGAACCTGAACACAAATCCTGCAAGCTGAAGATGCAGTGAGCAGAGGCAACTTTAGGTTCTTACCCAGGATACTATCTGAATCGTCTTAATCTATGTATAGTAAACATGCCCCTGTTGCAAAAGTGGGGTCCGTTTGTTATGTTAATGAGGCCTACCATTGTAGGGTGGGTTCTAAATCCAACCACCCCTGAGTTAAAAACAAGACAAGACCAAAAAACAGGACAGACCAAGAGGTACACACACTCCAGAAAGAAAAGGACACCATATGAGAATCATCTACAAGCAAAGGAACAAACGCAAGAGTCGCCAGCAGACACGGCAATGAGGAGAGAGGACCACAGAAGAAATCAACATGGCTGAGATGTCTCTAACTCTCTTCCAACCTCCAGATGATGAGAAAACAAATTTCTGATTGAGAAGGGGGATCCCCACTTGTGGTGTTTGTGTTATGGCAACACTGAGAGACTAAGACACCATCACAGAGAGGTAAAGGCCTCAACACCCCAGCTTTCTCTGATTCCCATTTGTGGGTCCCACCCAGGCAAGGGAGCTGATCCTCCAGTCCTGAGCTGCACCCATGGGCCCTGAACATAGAACCTGAAGATGAGAGCTGACTGCCCAATGGAGCCCAGAGCACAAGCTGATCCCCCTAAACACTGTGGGCATATGGGGTGCAGGAGGGTTGGGAGGAGTCAGACAGCCATGGGTTTCATTAGAAACTTCCATCCATAAAGGCATCAAGCCAGGGTTCCCCTTTGCTGCCCACCACACACCAGTCTAAAAAGGATTCAGTCATTAACTGGCTTTTGATGAAAACCAAAGCAAGGAGACCAGCTCACTTCCTCTCAGCTCTATCCCATCACTGGGCCCATCTGGAGGCCCCCTCACCCACCCAGCCCACCTTGTTCTTCTGGGGTCCTGGCTTCTGCTCTTCAAGCTTGATCCCCTGTAGAAACAAGGAAAAGAGGATCCATGGAAAAGCAAAGGTTATAAAGAAGAAGCTAAGCAGAAAAAGCAAAGCACCTGGCCTTGCCAAGGGTTAGTAGTAAGAATGACAGTGACAGCTAACACGGTGTTTACAATGTGCCTGGTGCTGCAAGTCACATTCATTGTCACGCTCAGTCCTCTCGGCACATCTGGGCAAGACGGTTAGAGTCAAATCCCCAGGTTCAAAACACAGCATTGCCACATACAAAGCTCCCCTGTACTCAATGTTCTCGTTTGTAAAATGGAATGATAACGGTACCTTCTATTGTGGTGAAAGTTAAACATAGGTGTGTTACACATGTAAAACAGGTCTTGCTACATGACCTATGCTGTGTGTTTGCTGTTATTATGTTATTATTAGGAGACCGGAAGGAAATATCCTCCTGGAGGCTTAAGATTGTTCCTAAGGTCAGTGAGCCAGAGGTAAGGGTTGAGAATGTCAACACACCCTACCTACTCCACTACCTCTCCAGTAGGAGGATCTACAGCTGAGCCTAGGCCTCATTCAGTCACTAACACGATTTGTGACCCTTAGAACGTTTAACCTCTTGGTGCCTCCCTCCCTTTCATCTCAGACTCAAGGACTTTAGCATGTGCCCTTTCACCAGACACAACGATAATGTAAGGATCAGGTATGATGACTACGGGCTGGATTAGAGTTCACCTACAAGTATGTGGGAAATTCGCTTCTGAGGAATGGTGTACTCATTCATTATCCAGAGGTTCTGTAGTGGAGTTCTAACTTACTTTGGTTTTGCAAGATGGGAGTGTGTTGAGCTTCCAAAGTTGTTTGAATAAGTCAAGTGAGGGGATAAACTAGAAGAAACAGGCCTGGGCAGAAAAAATTCCCAGTTCCCCTCTGTAGAGTTTCAATCCTGCAGAGTTCCAGAGGCCATCCCTGATTAACCCTAATCCTAACACAGTGGATTAGGATTTTACCCTTCCAACGTGCATTCCCTCTGTTTTCTCCCTTGAGCTCACAGCACCTTCTTACCAAAGAGGAAACTGGGGCTGTTACTTGTCTAATTTGAGGATTTGGGGGTCAGCCAATGTTCCCCGAGTGCATGCTCTTATCCCTCATCCTTGGAGGCCAGGGTGCCAGCTAACTGGGTACATTTGGACAAGGCCTGCTTTGGACTTCTAAGGGCTGAGTCACCCTAAGGTGGGTGTGGAGGATGTGGGAAAGTTGCTCCCCTCCCCACACAGGTAGAAAACTACATGGGTGGCCTTGCAGACCCTGTCCAAGAAAGCAAAACGGGCCCATGAGGAGGGGGTGATGTCAGGAGCTGGTTTTGATTGCCCTGAATTAGTCATACCCTGCCTGGGAACAGCTCCTGGGGCCCAAACAAAGCTCCTGATCTACTCTGCCACTCCACATCTTCCCTTACTGGGCCCTTCCCCCCTCCGTGTGTTATCCTGTGTGATAGGAATTACCACTATCCTCTTTCACCTAGACAAACAGACTGAGAATTGGAGAGCTAAAATTATTTGACAAAGGACCCTCAGCTACAAAGTAAAAGGTTAGAACCTGAATCTAGGACCAATCAGATTCAAAGCCTGTGCGCTTAACCCCCATTGCATCACACGGACTGTTTTCTCCTTCAAATTCCTCCTGTCTTGGACTGGAGTCAGCAGTCCTGGGTCCTAGCTGCAACTCTCCACAGCTTGCCAAGTGATCAGGGCATTTAACTATTCTGAGTCTCGGTTTCCACACCCTCAGGGTGAGGAGCAATGGTGCCCACACTGGAGGACAGAGTCCAGATGCACTGCCCACTTCATCATCATCAGTTTCCCCAGATGTCCTATGTGAGTGTTATATACACAGAGGAATTGAGAACTGGGGGGACACATGGTAAACCAAAAGCCATTTGCCATCAAGTCAACTCTAACTCACGGTGATCCCAAGTGTGTCCCAGGAAGACTGTGTTCCATACAGTTTCCAATGGAACTCTTCAAACCTTTCAGTTAGCACAAGTGTGTAATAGTTTTCACCACCAGAGATTCTGGTGCATGGCATCTAATAAACACTGAGAAGTTTGGTTTCAACCCCCAGCAGTCTCAAGGGAGACGGAATTGGCAGATCACCTGCCATGGGTATACAAAGGGGTGATAAAAACCAGGCTCCCAGTCTAGTGGAGAAGACCAACCCAGCAGCCTCTAAACCACAGAACAATGTGAGGCCGGTTAAGTGGAGTTGAAGTATGTGCTCAGACAGAGAAGCTCTGTACTCCAGCTGGGGGTGGAGGCTGGGTGGGCTTGTGGGAGCAGCCAGAGGAGAAGGCAGGCAGAAGAGAACAGGGTGAGCCAGCTTCCCAGGGTGCAGGGACTCAAGTCAGTGGCTTCAAGGTGCAAATCTTCACTTTGCTCTCAGAGATTTCACACTTAATTACACTCTGTCTCCCACCTCTCACTGTCATAGAACGTGCCATCCTTGTTTCGGCAACTTGATTACAAATTCTCTACGCCCTACAAAATTAGTTTGTATGCCACACGTGGCTGGGCACAGAGGCGGATCATAATCACTCGCTGTGGTCATGACACAACCACTAATAATCATTGCCCCTCAGTCCCTCCCGGTGCCCTCCCTCAGGGAGACCTGGCTTTTCCCTGCCCATCCCCTCAGCACCTTCACCTGTAAAACATCAGATCGCGGTCAAAGCCAAATTTGCTTCTGCCAGAGCAGGGGTGGGGTACAAAGCCCTCAAAATCATTTGGTCTGACCCTGCCAAGGCAACCGCAGGTCCAGCCATCACTATTGTTGTTGTGAAGTGCCGATGAGTCGGTTATGGGTGAGTTAATTATATTTTTGACCAAATAGAGCAGGCTAGTGTGTAAGCTGATCATTTTGTATGGCCTAGGAATGGTGTTATAAATTTTGGCAGAAAAAAGGTTCCCCTTCCCTGCAGTGGAGTCCTGGTGGGGCATTGTGGGACAATGCAGTGGGCCACAAAGTTTGTTTGAATCACAAAGTTGGCAGTTCAAATTTACCAGCCGCTCCTCAGAAACCCTCTTACAGGGTCACTATGAGTCAGAATCAACTTGGAGGCACTTAACAACACCACCACCCCTGCACTAGAGCTTCCAGACCTGTACCAGAATCTTCAGCACCAGCCCCTCCTTACTAGAGCCTGCAGCATCTACTTAAGGTAAGAAGGCATCATAACAGAATGGCTGAGATCTCTGGCTCTGAAGCTCTTAACTAGTGGCACAACAGTGAAGCACTAGGCTGCTAACGAAAGGCTGGCAGTTTGAACACACTCAGCCAATCCTGGGGAAAAGACCTAGGGATCCAACGATTAGAGACAAGATAACCCCACGGGGCTACTCCACTGTCACGTGGGGTCACCTTGTATTGGAATTGACTTGAGAACACACAACAACCACCACATGTCTCAGTTTCCTCATTCGAGAAATACGGATGATGACGGTGATGGTGGTGGGGGTGGTTAAATACTATTGTATCAGTTCTGCCTCAGTGACCCTGCATAGGGTTTCCAAGGAATGGCTGGTGGACCGATAGCAGTTCAGTGCTTATCCTATAACGCCACCCCAGGACCCCGATAGTAGCAGTACAGGTCGTATTCATAATAATAACTACTTCCTGTGGGCCTTGTCAGGAATCAATGAGATGCCCATCAATCTCTGGGCCCAGAGAAGTAATTGAAATATGTAAGGTATTGTCAGCATCTTCTCCCCATTCTATATCAAATAAACCTTCTAGACTTTTCCCCATATTCCCTAGAGCAGCTCTTCTGACCTGTGATCCCTGACCTTTTGAGGCAGGTAATTATAAAGGATCCAAAATCCGAATTGAGCACTTGGTTTGTTTGGGGTTTTTTTAATGTGTTTTTCTGCTGACTGAAAGATTGAAGCTTTGAGTTCACCCAGAGGTGCCTCAGAAGAAAGTCCTGGCAATCTGCTTCTGAAAGGTCACAGCCTTGAAAATCCTTCGGAACACAGTTCTTCTGTGACACACATAGGGTCGCCATGAGTCAAAACTGGCTCGAGGGCAACTAATAACAACAACAACAATCTCATTTCAGTCTGATAACCAATCTGAGTGGTTTGGGGTTTTTGGTGTGTTTTTTTTTAATTCCTGTTTATTTATAGAGGCTTTTAGAAAAGTTAAGTAACTCATACTAGCATTAGATGTGAGAATTTGAACTCAGGTCTGTTTGACCCTAAGTCTGTCTTCCTCCCAGCCCACGGCTCTGCCTCCTAAACACTAGACACTTGCTCTAAGAAGAGGCATTCTTTCCAGGAACAAAGAACTCTTTCAAATCCTCCACACATCCATAAAGTTGATAGTATCCCACTCTCCTCTACTGGAAAATTCTGTTTTATATCTTCTCCTTGTCATTCAGGCAGGAGTTTTCTGGAGTCCCCTGTGCCTGCTGCTCAAAGCAAAACAACTTAGGTTGTCTGGACTAATGGGACTGTGGGGGTTCTGTCTTCTCCCACCCCTTCCCTTGGAGGCACTCAAAGTCTTCCCATGGGTTGGGCTGAGTCAGTTGAGGTAGTCACAGCCCCCTACCCCAAGGTCTCAGCCTCCTCCTTTAAAGACATTTACCTGCATTTTCTCCAGCATCTCGAAGAACTCCGCAGACTGAAAGACACAAAGGGGGTTGGGGAAGAAAGGTGGGTGGTCAGTCAGTTGGTCTGCTAAGAAAGCATCTCCACACCAAGTGTCTGGAATGCAATCCAGGGGTTCCCCTGAGGGATAAAATGCACTTGGATCAAGAGAGAAGATAATTTGACTTTTGCCTTTACAGAGCTGGAGGGCCAGAAACAACCATTAAAAGCCATAAAGAGAGCAGCCACTTGATTTCTGTCCAGAAAGAGAAACCTATGGAGCCTGGGAAAAGCCAAGTTCCTAAAAATGCCTGAAGTCCTAAGATTCAATTTTGGGATGAGTTCTGTCCAACGGTGGAGCTGAGGATATGAAAAGCATTTAAAGAATTAATGCTAATTTCTCACAAACCATTTCAAAATTCAGGGTGTGCAATCGATATTTTAAAAATCAATTGTATTTCTATATATTAGCAATGAACAATCTGAAAATAAAATTAAGAAAACCATTACATTGACAAAAACATTAAATAAGATACTTAAGAATAAATTTTAACAAAGAAGTATGAAACGCATACTCTGAAAACATTAAAGAAAAAATATTTTTAAGATCTAGATAAATGGAAAGATATCCCATGTTCATGGATCAGATGACTTAATATAGTTAAAATAGCAATACTCTCCAAATTGATTTACATATTAAATTCAATCTCTGTGAGAACCCCAGAAGTAAATTCTTTGTAAAAATTGAGAAGCTGGTTTTAAAATTATACAGAAACTCAAGGGACACTGAATCGCCAAAATATTTTCTAAAAGAAGAACAATATTTGAGGGGACTCACATTCCCTGATTTCAAAGCTTACTACAAAGTCATCAAGACAGTGTAGTACTGTCATAGGGTAAACATGTAGATTACTGGAATAGAATTGAGAGGGTAGAAATAAAGTTATTCATCTATGGTCAGCTGATTTTCAACAAGGATGCCAACACCTTTAAATAGGGAAAGAATAGTTTCTTCAATAATTGGTGCCAGGACAACTGAAAATCGTGCTAGTCACATGGAAAAGAATGTGATTACAGCCTTATTTCACACCATACACTCAAAATAGATCAAAGATCTAATTGTGAAACTCCTTCAAAAGAAAATATAAGGTAAGTCTTCATGACCTCAGATTTGGTGATGGATACTTAGATATGACACCCAAAGCATGAGCATCAAAAGAAAAATACACACACTGTATGTCATCAAAATTAAAAACTTTTGAGAACGTTTGTGGCACATTGTTGTTGTTGGCGAGTGCATCAAGTTGATTCCATAGCGACACTGTTCTGGGTTCCCTAGGAGTAGCTGGTGGGTTTGAACTGCAGACCTTGCAGTTTGCAGTCAAGTGCTTATCTTACAGCACCACACCAGGAATCCTTTGAGGAATATTACAGCTCAATAAAACTTTCAAAAGAAGCAATAGATTTACTTTGCTTCTATATATATCTTCAAGATATTTTGGGCAGGGGACCAAATGTGATCTTATTTTTATAAAAAGACCTATAAAGATCTACATGTATGTATGAAAATGCACAGAAAATGATCTGGAAGAATATGCCTCAGCTTGTCAAAAAGTGGTTCTATTCAGAGGGAAAAGTGAGCGTGCTGAACAGGTTTCAATTTATATTATTCAATTATGATTTCACATGCATGTAGACTCACATCAGTTGTATAATTAAACTTTTAAAATATGGAAGTTTTGTGAAGGAAACAGAAAAATATGCAAAGGGCATGAACAAACAATTTATTAAAGAAGTAATATAAAAGGGCTAATAAACAGATTGAAACATGTCCCCAACTCCCTACTTATCAAATAAAATTAAAATATTAATAACATTTTGATCTCTCAGATTGGTCAAGACTAAAATGAATAGCCAATCCTGGCATGGATATGGGGGGAAGGACACAGGAGCTGTAGATAAGCATGGATCTAGGACACACTTTCTTAAGGGACATTGGCATTATGTATTCTGCTGTTGGTGAGTGCTGTTGAGTCAGTTCCAACTCACAGCAACCCTGTATAGGGTTTCCAAGGAGCAGCTGGTGGGTTTGAACTGCTAACGTTGTGGTTCGTAGTCTAGTGCTTGTCCTGTAGCTCCACATACTCACATCCTTAATTCTTCCAAGTGGAAAGAACTCACATCCCTTAATCCTTCCAGGGATTGGCACAATGGCAGCAGCAATGGACTCAAGCGTAACAATTGTGAGGGTGGTACAGGACCAGACAGTGTTTCAGTCTGTTATGTATCGGGTCGCTATGAGTCGGAACCAACTCAACGACACCGAACAACAACAACAATCATTTCATGGATTAACACAGTGACTGCAACACTGAGCTCAAGGATAACAACAATTGTGAGGATGGCGCAGGACCAGACAGTGTTTTAGTCTGTTGTGTATAGAGTCGCAATGATTCGAAACCAACTCAATGGCATCTAACAAGAACAATCCTTCTATGTGGGAGATCTGGGTTGATTCCCAGCTAATACACCTCATAAACAGCCACCTCCCATCTGTCAGTGGAGGCTGGTAAGTTATAGGGATGTTTGTTGCAACGTTATTGATAGGCAAAAATGTGGAAATGATCAAGTACTCACCAATGAGGGAGACAATAAATAATATGCCCAACCGATAAAAGCCTACAAAGATTCACAGTACACTGCCAAGTGAGGGGGAAAGGGGGAATGGGCTTAGAACAAGGAGATTCCATTTTCTCAGAAAGTTTGGGTAGTATACAGGTATAGATCTTCGTCACATAAATACACACATCACCCCTCAGAAAAAATATCTTGAAGAATACATGTTAAAATAAACTATATGATATAAGGATAATTTCTTCCCTTTTGCTTTTCAGTATTGTAAAATTTTTCTATAACAAATATAAATTATTTTCACAAATGGTCAATATTTTTACAAACGTTGATACATGAGTGAGATTCTGCTTTCTTTGCTTCTCCCAGCCGTACTACATCCCTCCCCTCAGTTTCATAACAAGATATGTCTGAGGACACAAGAACACAGCCTTCGGTGCCTAAAGAAAGCCCCTGGATGCAGGTCGACTCATTCCAGGGTCTTTCCTTGGCTCTGTGGATTGTACATCAACAGACTTTCCTCCAGTCACCAGCTAACTCTTTGTTATCCATGAAAACTGGCAATAAAAAAAGTTAGGTTCATTCTTAGGCAATACCTTCCTATTGGTCAATCAGTAAGTTGATTAAACACCTACTACATACAATGCCTAGGTAAGCACTGGACTGCGAATCACATGGTCAGCTGTTTGAGCCCATCAGCCACTCCACAGGAGAAAGATGAGGCTTTCTGCTCCCACAAAGATTTGCAGCATTGGAAACCCTATACAGAGTCACTATGAATCAGAACTGACTCAACAGCACTTAACACAACAACAATGTGCAAGTCCAAAAAAAAAATGGATGCATTTGAATCACGGTGTTGGTGAAGAATGTTGACTACACCATGGACTGCCAGAAAGAACAAACTAATCTGTCTAGGAAGAAGCACAGCCAGAATGTTCTTCAGAAACCAGGATGGCGAGGCTTTGTCTCACCTATTTGAACATGTCATCAGGAGGGACCAGTACCTAGAGAAGGATATGATGCTTGGTAAAGTAGAGGGTCAGCAAAGAAGAGGAGACCCCCTATGAGATGGACTGGCACAGTAGCTGCAACACTGGGCTCAGGCATAGGAACGACTATGAGGATGGCACAGGATTGGGCAGTGTTTCCTTCTGTTGGACACACAGTCACTAGGGGTCAGAATCGACTTGACAGTACCTAACAACATGTGAAAGGCCCAGGACTGGATGCTGGGCAAATGAGGCCACCCTAGGCAAGAGCCTAGCATCTAGGGTCCCTGATCTTCATTATCAGACAGTGTCACAGTGGTTCAGAGAAGGCAGAAAGCATTTCTTATTGGTAGGCCAAGTATGTTAGTTGTCTACAGCTGTCTGATAAATACTTCAAAATTCAGTGGGTTATAACAATTTCTGTGGGTTATAAATGCATGAGCAGCTTAGCTGGGTGGGTCTGGCTCAGGGTTTCTCATGCGGTTACAGACAGGATGTCGGCAGGTGCTGCAGTCATCTGAAGGATTGACTGGAGCTGAAGGACCCACTTCCAAGATGGCTCGTTCATACAGCTGCTGCCAGGATGCCTCAGTTCCTCACCACATGGATCTGTCAGTAGGCTGCCTGAGAGTCTTAACAACACCGCAAGGCAAGTGACCCAAGAAAGAGAGAGCACAGAGGAAGCTTAGTACGTTTTATGACCTGGTCTCTGAAATCATACACCATCATTCCACTTTATCCGATTCCTTAGAAGAAAGTCTAGCCAACACTCTTGTTGTTGTTGTGAAGTGCTGTCAAGTCAGTTCCAACCCATAGCGACCCTGTGTAGGGTTTCTGAGGAGCAGCTGGTGAGCTTGAACCACCAATCTTGCAGTTCAAATGGCTTTGCAGTCTGGTGCATTAACCCACAGCGCCACACCAGGACTCCACAGCCAACACTCTAGGGAGACAGAATTAGGGTCTGTCTTTTAAAGGAAAGAATATCAGAGAACTTACAGACATATTTGATATGTTTTTAAAACATAAAACTTTTTATTGTGCAATGAGTGAAGGTTTACAATGCAGATCATCAGTTTTACATCCAACAAATACCAATGATGGCAATCCCCTCCATGTATCACCAGTTACCTTACTTTCTCCCTGTGGTTCCTATTTCCACCCTCCTTCTTAACCCCTCTGAACCTTGTCCCCAGGTAAATGTAGCCCTTTTAACCTTAAATGCTTGGCCATTCCATGGTGAGTATACCTCACTACTGCTGTCCCCGCTGTACCTATGGACCGCTTGGTTTAAAATGGAGCCACAAGGGTGAGTTCCATTCCAGAGCTGAAGGATGACCAAGGTCATAGTCTCAGGTTCCTCCAGTCTCTTTCTGACCAGTAAACCTCATCTGTTTTAAATTTTTGAATTTTGTTCCACATTGTTTCCCACTCTATCCATGATCTTCTAATGCAAACCCTTTCAGAGCAGTTGGCAGTGGTAGCTGTTCACTGTCTAGGTCTTCTGGTCTCAGAGTTTTGATGACTGATGGTCACATGTTCCATTAGTCCATTAGGCTAATAATTGACTCGAAACTCTTCTTTCTTCAGAACATGGAGAGATTAATAGTTGCACCTGAGACAGCTGCTCATGAGCTTTTAAGATTCCAGTTGTCACGACTCACCAAAGTAGAACATAGAACATTGTTCTTGTGAACTACGGTATGACAGTTGGCCATAGAGTCTCCTGAGACTGTGGTTCTGAACCTCCAGACCCAGCATCTCATTGTCTCAAGGTGTTTAGTAATGGTGTGAACATATTTTAAAACCACCATATCAAGGAAGAGGTGTGATCCCTGCCAGACCCTAAAAGATGGACAGAAAGGATTGAAGAGGGCATTCCAGGCAATGGTAATTGTGTCAACAAAGGTGGAAAAGCAAAACATATATTCAGTGGATGGTGAGTAGATCAACCTGGTTAAACTGAGGCTTCGTGGCCAAGTATTCTGAAGGTCGGGTTAGAAATAGGGGGTTGCTGTGTAGGTCCGAAGAACTCCAGGCACCCAGAATTCAAACCTCATCTGAAGGCCATGAGGAGCTACTTGGGTTAAGGTATAGTGCAAAGACTTAGGGAGGCAGTGGCTGACCAGTTACTGTCCAGCTGTGTGTCTTTAGTTAAGTTACATAATATCTCTTAATTCCATTTCCTCATCTGTAAACTGAAGCAACTAATCCCTGTCCTCTGGGACTCCAGTGAGGATGAAATGAGAACCATGCCCAGCTGGGGCCAGGACCACAGTAAATAACAGCTATTAAGAGCTGTCAGAAACATGCAGTCTCTGGGTAGTGCAAATGGTTAATATGCTTAGGTGCTAACCAAAAGGCTAACGGTTCTAGTCGACTCAGAGGTACCCCGGAAGAAAGACCTGGCAATTCGCTTTCAAAAAAGCAGCCCCTGGAAAACTGTTCTATTCTGACACACATAATATCACGACGAGTCAGAACCAACTTCATGGTGACTGGTTTGAATATTAGATCCCAGTTTTGTCCTGTTGGGAGACAGTCTAGCAGCTGTAGGATACTTCGCTTTCCCTGCTTTAGATAATTCAGTGGCATCACTAGATGGAAGTAGACCAAATCTCCTGATGCTGTCAGAAGGGGTGAAACCAAAATGACCCCAGAATCTACCACTGGAAGGGGCCACCAAGCTTGTGGCATCACTAGGATTGTAGTCACCTGTCACCACCCAGTGCGGCACAGAATCTTGTCACCCTCCAGTCAGCCAGGGTGTGAGTAGGCAGAGCTCAGAACCCTGTATTGGGTGAAGAGAAGGGTTGCTGCCTTGGCCAATCAGAAAGGGCCAGAGTTTGGGGAGCTACCAGGGGCAGAGCCAGAAGGGACATGGTACCATATGTTACGGTACTGACAGAGGCTGGGATATTCAGCTTCCTGATTCTTCCAGAAATGTGACGTGCTTAGATTACTGTTTAAAAAGAGTCTGTGTTTGCTGAATGAAGATGCTCCTTGGCCTCAGGCAGGGACAGGTGGAAGGATAGAGAGCTATGATTCATCCTCAGCCCTGAATAATGTGATGGGTGGACGGCTCCTGCGTGAACAGCACCCAGGAGCAGAAACCCACCAGGCTGGCCCGCTCCTCAGTGACACACTGAATTTTCCAATGAGACAGCTCCAACCTTGGCTAGGAGTGCATCTCCATTCCCACCCTGATCTGGGTGACTCAGGCCAGCATGGAATAGCAGCCCCAACCATTCAGCCCCACCCTTGGTCCACACACCCTGAGACGGCATCACATAGCCAACGGCACACAGGCGGCACTCAATACACACTCAATGACTCACTGGAAGTGTCTGCAGGCCCTCGAAGACAGGGGGTCCCCTCCGTCAAGAATGTTGTTAAGTACCGGGGAGTCAGTTCTGACTCACAGTGACCCTGCACAGGGTTCCAAGGCTGCAAATCTTTACGGGAGCAGAAAGCCTCATCTTTCCCCAGCGGAACAGCTGGTAATTTTGAACTGCCGACCTTGAGGTTAGCACCCTGATTCGTAACCACTACACTAATAGACACTGGCTTTTCAAAGCAGAATAGAATCCAGCCTCCTTGTCAATAGCAGCATCTGTTCAGCTGTCTACCTTATTATTAGCTACAGTTGCTGCCCCCCAAGCAGCCTGGTGGCCAGTGTTTCCCGTAGGTTCAAGCAGGCCATGAAATCATCACCCAGAGCCAGCACCAGGCATCAAATATAGTAATCTCCTGGTCTCTTCCTTCAGAAGGGCATACAGAGTCCTTGGGGAGCCAGTATTAGAGAAGGCCCGAGGAAGCTGAAGCAGAGGTGAACAGGCACTAGAAGGCCAGTCTGGAAAATCTTCCTGATCCTTCTACTCACTCCCTAAGTAGGGGTCCTCAGGGAAACTCACTCTGGAGCTAGCCCATGGCCCAGACAGTGAAGAAGTAGAAGCAATGGGAGGAAAATAGCATCCATGTGGTGAGAGAGAAAGACAGAGAAGGGTCACCTCAGCCCATCTCATTGCCCCAGGCCCTCCCTGTGGACAGGAGCAGTCCTGACGGGCCTGCCCTCTGGTCAGGACACATCTGGTCAGCTCCATGCATCAAGAGTGGAAGTGGCTTCTCCCTGTTGTGTCTTCCCAGCTGGTGAGGCTCCCGCCAGCATACTCTCCTCTCTCTCCTCTTCCTCTATGACCATAGTGGGAGAAGGGATACCTGTGGCCCACTACGTCCCTCTTGGGCATTTCCTGCCCTAGCTCTGTGCTCCTGAAAGTGGGGGTGTGCTCAGGTGTGTATGAGCAGCCTCCCAGGAGGCCCCCACACCCACTGCTCACAGAACATGATGGCAATGTTGCCTGAGCCTCAGATGGCCTGCTAGTAGGGCTGCAGAGGGGTGGCAGAAGTCAACTTGTGCAGAGCTGTGGTATAACAGCCAGCACATAGAGCATGTGCTCCCTGCACAGGGGAGGTAACCTGGTGACCATGGCCATCTAGCTCCACTAGAACACACACCAAGTGGGGCAAAGGCATGTCGAGAGCAACAGGAGACATGAAAGCAAGAAAACACTGATGGAGGTGTTTTCCACCCAACTTAGGTCCCAGGAAATTGAGTTGGGGGAAAGAAGGATGGGGGTACAGCGCAAGTTTTTCGTCCCACTAAGAGGAAAGACATCACAAAAAGAAAAGGATTTCTGGAGAGCGCTAGAGAGTTTATGGAAAGCCAGGGAGCCAGAAACCTGGAGCACATACCCCATTAGCAGACAGATGGATGTGTCCATACCTGCCTAACTGTCCTGACTCTGCAGCTGGCTCAGAGGCCCATGTCCGCAGGACCAGCAGAGTAAGAGCCAGCTGGCTACCAGCCCAATTGCTGTGTCCTGCGGAAAATGCCAAGGCTCTTCCCAGGCAAAACACAAAAGGTAGCTCACCAGAATGGAAGCTCCAAGAACAGGTTTTTTTTTTACTTTGCTCACTGTTATATCCCCAGGGGAATCCCTGTATGGTGCAAACAATTAATTATAAACTCATCTGCTAAGCAAAAGGTTGGCAGCTCAAATCCACCCAGAGATGCCTCTGAAGAAAGCCATCTACTTCTGAGATAAAGCACAGTTCTACTCCGACACACATGGGGTCACTATGAGTCAGAGTTGGCTCAATAGTAATTGTTTGGTTTGATTTGTATCCCAGGACCTAGAATTTGATACAGTAGATGCTCAAGAAATAGTAGCCAGGAGGATGACTGAATATGCTTCCAAGCAAGGTGAACATGAAGCAGACTGGGAGTGGCCAGGGCTGGCTCCTCAGGATGGCAACAAGTCACTGATGGACAGGCCAGTGTCCCTGCTAGTTAGCACTCTTTGTCCTCTGGCTGCAGGCTGCACCTCCTCTTCACACCTACCCCCAATGGGTGCTACCAATGATAAAATGTTACCAGAATCAGCCTTCCCTCACCATCAACCCATGCTTGTGCTCTTCTTCCAGCTCCCTCCCTCCATCTCAGGCGGAACTCAGTTCCTCTGCTGCTGCAGGTTTCAGGGGACCACTTCCTCTGCCTCACCTGGGCCAGAAGCCTGCAATGGAGAGCTATGACCTACGGGCCAAATCAAACCTGCTGCTGCTGACATGGATTCCTCCTCATAGCAACCCCATGCATTACAGAGTAGAACTGTTTCAGTCTTTACAGAAGCAGATGGCCAGGCCTTATTTCCTGGTGCTAGATGGATTCTAACTGCCAGCTTTAAGTTAGTAACCCCAAACTCACTGCCATCAAATCAATTCTAACTCATAGCGACCCGACGTAGGATTGCCAAGAGTATAAATCTTTATAGGAGCAGACAGCCTCATCTTTCTCCAGCAGAGAGGCTGGTGAGTCTTAACTGCTGACCTGTGGTTAACAGTCTAGTGATTAACCTATAGTACTACCAAGGCTCCTTTTTAGGTTACTAGTCAAGCACAAACCGTCTGCACCATCAACGGACCTTGGGTGGTAAACTTGAGGGTACAGCAAAATCACCTGTTAAAATACTGGCTCCTGAGGCCTACCTCGCTGTTTCTGAGTTTCACAATCTGAGAACTGCATTTCTAGCAAGTTCCCAGATTATACTACTGGTCTAGGGAGCACACTTTGAAAGCATATAGTGTGTGCAAGGGGGCAACCTGGCCAGAGCAGATATGGGGCAGGGTAGGGCAGAGTAGGGGAATGGTGGGATTTTCATAGGACATCTAACAAAGCAGGCAGATATTTATATTGAATTCTCTAGATAGGGTTGGAGAATACAAATGACTACAGGTACCAGGCGAGTACCATAAAAAAGTAAAGTGGCAGAGGCGAGGGCCATGGTAAACTAGAGGGGGCATACACCATCTAAAAGGGCAACCTTACTGAGCTGCAGCCAAGTGGCCAAGCGCAGGCTCTATGTTGCCAGAATGTTCCATTTTTCAAGATAAGCCAGAAATCCTCATTTTCATGAGAATTCTCTCAATTTTTATATATTTGTGACCAATTTTTTTTTTTTTTTTAATGATGTATGCATTCCCACTGCCCAGTGCTGTTAAGGCCATTCTGACCAATAGCAACACTTCAGGAGATAGTACAACTGTTCCTTAGGGCCTAAGGGTTTCCAAGACTGTAAATCTTTATGGGAACAGACAGTCTTGTCTTTCACTCCACAAAGCATCTGGTGAGTTTGAACTGCCAATCTTGCAATTAGCAGCCCAATGCTTAACCCACTGTGCCACCAAGATCCCTTGATGTGTGGGAGCTGAAACAAAATACATCTATGAGTCAAAGCAGTCCACAGGACACAAGTTCCAAGCTCTGCTCTGGACAATAGGAAGCCATTGAACGTTCCGGCACCAGAGAATATGCAAACATTCAAGGTACTCTCTGCTGGACACCCGTGATGTGTTAGGCAGTGGCACTGAACCAGGCACTTGAGAAAATACCACCCAATAAACCTCACGCGTGCCCAGAGAGGGAGGACTAGCGTGAGTTATGCAACTACCCCCAAAGTGACTACAGTAAAGGCAGAATCAGATTCAAATCCAGATCTGTGTGGAGTTTGCCAACTGAACATTTCACATAGATAACTGATAGGCATCTCAAACATAACAAATCTGAAACAGAACTCCCATTCATTCTTTCCCTCAAAAATCTCCTTCAGGCAAGGGTGTGGAGAAATAAGACAATATTAAAAAAAAAAAAAATGGTGCAGTCACTATGGACAAGTGTGGTGGATCCTCCAAAAGATAAACAAAGAATTGCCACATGACTCAGCAATCCACTCCTAGATAAATATCCCAAAGACTTAAAATCAGGGACACAGACAGAAGCTTAGGCATTGTTCACAGTACCTGAAAGTTACAAACAACTCCAGCATCTATCAACAGCTGAATGAATAAACAAAATATGGTCTTTACATACAGTGGAAATGATTCAGTCATAGTGATAAATACAGTTCTTATACAAACTGCACAACGGATGGACCTTTGAAAACATCATGTTAACTAAAAATAGCTGGACACATATTGTGTGATCCCTATTTATAGGAAATATCTAGAATAGGCAGATGCATAGAGACCAAAGTGGATTTGAGGTTACCAAAATCTAGAAGGGGAAAGAATGAGGAGTTATTGTGTATTGGATACTGAACTATTTGGGGTGATGACAGTTTTGGAAACAGACAGTGGTGATGGTTGTTACAACACTGTGATTTATTTAATATCACTGAATTGTACACTTAAAATAGTTAAAATGGCCAAAAAAAAAAAAGTATATATTTTACCATAATTCTAAAAATAAATCTTTCTTCACCTCCCCCAGTTTCCTGATCTCAATGAGTAGAACGTCCACCCATTCTGACTCGAGACAAAACCCTAATAGTCATTACTGATTCCTTGTTCCTTCATCTCTCACATCCAATCCACTTACAAGTCCACCATCAACATACACCTGGAGTCGGACTGCCACTCAACACCTCCACAGCTGCTATTCGTCCCTCATCATGTCATCTGGACCACACAGTAGCCTCCTCACAAGCCTCCCTGCCTCCACACAAACTCCTCTCCAACTTGCTCTCCCTGCTCCAGCCCCATGGGCTTTCTGGAAAGATAAATCAAATGACATCTGTCCTCACCAGCAGAGGACCAATATACCACTAAACATCCCCAGCTGTTCAGAACGGAGGCTCAGTCTGAAGTTGTGAAACTCCTTAACTCAACCTCCAGCAGGTATCCGTCACTTCCCATACTCATTCCTAAGCAGTCACCCTCAGTGACCCTAGAGAAAAGTGGATGATACAACCCAGGAGAGAAAACGGCATGTCCCCAGTCTGCAGCAGGTAGACTTGAGGAGGATGAGCCCAGCAATCCCAGCCTGGCCCCGTCAGCCTGGGACCCCCATGCTTCCAAGGAGGGGAATCCAGGGCCTAGCAACACTACAATAGGGGGTCCATAGGGCCTTCAGGGACAGTCTGGCTTGGTATAAAAGGACTTGGACTCTGTAGGTAAGCATTAACTTTATGCACACCGCTCACAGAGCCTCAAACCTGTGCAGTTGGTGTGACACTTTATGACAGGATGTCTCATCCTCTGTCAGGGCCAACTGGGCACCACAGCCCAGAGAGGACAGTGGCTAGACCTGCAGGGCTGGGCTGGCTGGCTCACTGTCTACAGCCAGCCTAGCCAGAGTCCCTCCCTCTCTGCCCTGGAAAACCCCACCTATGGCCAAGAAGCTTTCTCAGCTCTGCCCAGGCCCATACCAGCACCCCTGCCTCTGATCTCCAGGCCCAAGGAGAAAGGGCCTGCCCCAGACTCTATTTCATTCCCCATGATCCCACCCTCCCTGGTTCTGCCCCTCCTTCCCCTGATTGACAGGTGGCTTCCACGGCCCATGGCAAGCACACAGTCACCAGGGGCTCCCTGCCAGGTGTCAGTCAGCAGGTGTCACCATCTCTGGGCAGCAAGGCCAGCACAGGCATTCCTCCACAGTCAGGGACACTTACCAAAAGGTTCTTTAAGAAATCCATCATCTTCGTCAGCCCCTCTTCCCTTGGCATGGGGGCTCCTGAACCTGAATACCACGGCAGCTGCTGCTGCTGCTGTCCCCACGGCTGTGCTACTGCTGTTGACGTTGGACAACTTCCTTACAATCAAACAAGGAACTGCAGGACTTGGGTATCCGCCCGGAGCTGTTATTCTACATTGACTTCCCTGACCTTTGACCCTTCCTTTGCTTGTGTTGTTTTTCTGGGGAACCACCACCTGCCCAGTGTCTTTAAGGGTAAAGGGTCCCTCCCAGGGCAGAGGCACCACACCTGCAGGTTGTAAGAGGGAATCCATCTGGGGGCCTAGAAAAGTAGGGGCAGGCAGCAATCTTCCCTTCCCCTGCCATTCATGCCTGCCCCGAGAGCTCAACGCTGTTGCGGCTGCTGCATGTGATAAGGGCTAGAAGGCAGGCTGGAGACAAAGGACGCCAGCAGCAGTGCAAAGCCTGAAGACAAGGGGTTTGATTTGTCATAGGATTACAGGCAGGCATTTCACTTGGTTGAGTCCTCGATTTTCCCATCTCTGTGTTGGGAAACCCTATGTGCACTGGGGTTCGACTGCCAACCAATGCACCTGCATAACCAACAAGTATCTGACAGTGGAGGCTGTGTACTGCTATGATGCTGGACAGGTTTCAGTGCAGCTTCCAGATGAAAATAGACAAGGAAGAAAGGCCTGGTGATCTACCTCCAAAAATCAGGCAATGAAAATTTTATGGAGCACAACAGTTAGATCCCATGATGCACAGGTTCACCATGAGTCGGGGTCAGCAAGATAGAGGCAAACAACAGTACCGTGCAATGAGAATACCAATCATGTAAAAGAAGGAAATCAGATACCTGAATCTTTATAGGCATTCCCGGCGATGTTAACAGAGTCTAGAACATCTCTAGTCAGAGACTTGGAGAAACAGCTAAAACTACACTTACTTTTAAGGATGTGACGTGTGGGAGGAATTGTTTTCTTTCAAGAAACATCTGATTTGGTGTTTGTTTGTTTGTTTGTTTGTTTCCCTTTATCCAATCCATGTATTACTTTGGTTAAAAACCCATTTTTTAATGTGCTTTAAGAAAAAGAACAGTCCTCATACCTTGTGACTGTCCCATAAGAAAAATGAAAATTAAGTGGCTTAGGGAGACTCAGAACTGCCTCTACAGCTTCAGGCCTAGAGGCGCCCTTTCACTGTGCTGTTATCAACAACTTGAATGAGAAGCCAGAAGCCTGAAGAGGGAGAAGGCAGCCCCAGGGACCCAGCCAAGGGCTCACCTGGGTGGGTCTCAGAGTCTTCTTCCAACACGTAATACTGATCCAGGGTCATCATTTCAGCTTTGGAAGGAAAGAAAAGTCTCCAGCTCAGAAAAAAAGAAGTGAATATTTAAATCCCTCCAAGAAAGGCATGATGGTATAATAGAACAAGTTTGGATTTGTGGCTCTGTTGCTCAAAAACTGTGTGGTTGATTCCTCAGTCTCTGAGCCTCAGTTTCCAGACCTGTAAAATGGATAATTCTGACCCACTTTGCAAGGTGGTTGTAGAATAGAATTCTGTGCACGCACCGTATCGTGTACAGGAAGTGGCATGAAATACGTTCAGCAAACGCCAGCTGTGATGCTTCTGTGCTCCATCTCCACACCCTGGTCCCCAAGAAAGTATGCAAAATTCCCCACTGCATGCTCAGTCCCACTCAGGAAGCCAATCCCATCAACCCAGCCCCATTCTGCACTTGCTTGAGCCCCAGAAACCACTGCCCACATTCCATGGGGTAACAGGGAGGCCAGGGCATGTCCCAGGGCCTCGGGGAGGGCACAGCTCAATTCAGAGCAAACAGAGGAGTACACTGACATGGGTCTATCCCTGGGGGCTTAGAATAGCTCTAGAGGGCAGTGGGAGGAAGGGCAGATTTCTAGAATGAGAATTAGGGCATCACATTCATTTGGAGTGTGTGGAGTGGTGGGTTAATGCGCTGGACTGCAAGGTTGGTTTGAACCACAAGATTGGTTGCTCCTCGAAAACCCTATACAGGGTTGCTATGAGTTGTAACCAACTGGACCACATTTAACAGCAACAACAGCCTACAGAGGACCCTAATTGGGGAAAGCTAACATACCCCCAACTCTTCAGATTCTGATACAAAAATTCATCTTAATCCTATCCCCTCTGTACACAGGGTTGATAGGGACAGGCAACTTAGACATTAGCTACCTAAAATGGGGGTGGGGGGACAATAAAAGCATGAGGTGACTAGCTTACATATTTTCAAGAGGAAGTTTAGTTTTGGAGTATGCCAGGGAAGGTAGAACCTCCACTGAATAGTTTTCATCTTGTCCAGATGTCTAGGGTCTGGTGAAAGGAGAGGGGGATAAGATTCTTATGATTCAAAAGTGAGTAATTGTTATCATGACTAATTGTGATTGTCACAACTGTAATTGTAGCACTTTTCTAACATGAAGGTGGGACTAGTTAAGCCAACATTTCAGGAACAGAGGACCCTAGGACCATCAAGGGAGAAAAGCATGAGCAGAATGTGGGACCCTATCCAGAGAAGCAGCAACACTAGAGATGGAGACAGAAATGAGGACATGAAGAGACAGAGCAGCTGAGGACTCTAGACTCATGGAAAAAGAAAGGCTGTGTGCTGGCGGCCAGGAGGCAGGCTTGCAGAATGTGCCCTTTGGTTGTTTAAATTATTATATATCCTTGAGTGTTTTTGTGTACATCCTCCCTCCCCTCCACCACCCCCCGAAAAAAACAGAGGCAATAGAAGCAAATACTGTTGAATGATGATGCACGGAGGGGATTATAATCATTGTAATGAAATAAAGTATGATAGGATGAGTGTAAAACCAATGTTCTCCCATATAAACTATCACTCAATTCACAATAAAAAACTTAAAAAAAGTCTTAAGAGAAGGGATGCAGCCAAGCTCTTTGGCTTCCCTAGCCCTAAAAGAAAAGGCAGATCATGACCAGGCCTATCTCTGATGAGACTTTCTTTTTCTCGGCTGGAAAAGGAACCCAGACTAAGATTCACCTCACTATATTTCCTGTTCCCATCTGCACTTGCCTCTGGCCAGTCTCCATTCCACCTGCTCCAAACCAATGAATCACTAAGCGATGGTGGTTTAGTGGTAGAACTTGCCTTCCGTGCAGGAGACCTGGGTTTGATTCCCAGCCAATGCATCCCGTGTGTAGCCACCACCCAGCTATCTCTGGAAGCTTATGTGTTGCTATGATACTGAGCAAGTTCAAGCAGAGCTTCCAGACGAAGACATACTAAAAAGATATACTAAGAAGAAAGGTCTGGCAAGCTACTTATAACACTCATCCAGAAACTGTCTGGATCACAATGGTCTCATCTGCAAGGGATCACGGGATGGCACAGGACTGGGCAGGATTTTGTTTAACTATGCATGAGTCTGTATCTTAGTGATCTTGTGCTACTATAACAGAAATACCACACGTGGGTGGCTTTAACAAACAGAAATTCTGTTTCTCACAGTTTAGGAGGCTAGAAGTCCAATGCCAGGTGCCAGCTCCAAAGGAAGATGTTCTCTCTCTGTCAGTTTTGTCTTTTCTCTGCTCCTGCTTCTGTAATCTTCATGAGGTTTGTCATTTCTCTTCCCCCATCTCTATTTCGCTCTCTTGCTTAATTTCTTTGATACCTCAAGAAACCCTATACTAATCCTGCCTCCTAACATAACAAGGACAACCCATTTTCAAGTGGGACTATAGCCACAGGAATAGAAGTTAGGATTTACAACACATATTTTGAAAGGAAATAGTTCAATCTACAACATTCCATACTTTGGCCCCCTAAAATTCATGCCCTTGCAAAGCACATTCACTTTACCACATGATCAGAAAAATCTTAAATCCACTCCAAGTCCAAAATCTCATCTTCTGAGTCATCTAGATCAAATATGGGTGAGACTTTAGCTGTAACTGCATCCTGGGGCAACATCCTCTTCATCTAAGGACTTGTGAAATCTAGATTACAAGTTATCTGTTTCCAGAGTACAATGGTGGTACAGGTGCCATTTCCATTACAAATGAGAGAAATTGGAGGGAAATATAGAATAACAGGCATCAAGCAAGTCCAAATCCCAGCAAGACAAATTACATTCTCTCTCAAAGCTAGGAAAGAATCCTCTCTTCTCTGAGACCATCTGGGCAATGGCCTCACCCTCCAGACTCTGGGTGTTAGCCGTGCATTCTGGATTCTGGGTGGAGGACCTCCAGCCCTAGCCTTCTTTGGGCTTTGCTTTCCAGGGACAGGAACTCAGCTCCCTCGGCTTTGGGCAGTCCCATTCTTTGAGCAGTCCATCTGAGTAGGGGGCTTACCCCCTCAACCTGGACAGGTCTCATTCTTCTGCCCTTTGGGAATGGTAGCCCAATCCCATCCTCTTGGCTAAACTCAATGACCCAACACTCCAGAGCCAATTTGGTGAAGAGCTGACTCTTTGAAACCAAGGAGGCCATGACTCTACCCTCTGAGGTTCCCAATCCCACAGCCCCACCTTTTGAGACTGGAGTAGCTCTACTTCCCATGGCCCTTCCAGTAGTTCTGCTGATCTCTGAGCCGCTCCAGGGATGGTTCTTTTCTTTCCTTGTAGGACAAAATATGGAGCTCCTTTGGCCTGGCTCCTGATAATGGAATTCCAAGAGGCAGACAGTGTTCTCTCTTTCTGTTCTTGATCTATGCTGCTGGTTTTTCTGCTGTGGTAGTTAGTTACAGCCATCAGATACAGGCTTAATCCCTTTAACAAAAGACTGTGTTGCCATAGCTTTACTGAAAGTTCTAGGACATATGTCATTAGTTTGCACAACAGAATTTTTCATTTTGTTTTCATTTTGACATTTCATCTGTGCTCATTTTTAAGTCCACCTCTTCGCTCTTGGATTTTACTATAATTGACAAGGAGAAAACATGTGCCCCTTTAAGATAGTGCTTAAAAAAATCTCACCAGTCAGATATCCAAGTTCAACCACTTACCAGTTCTACCTGCTACCAAATATTTAAGCATAATTCAGACAAGTGCCTTCATAAAAAAAATCTCACCCTAGGGGCTTCTGGGAAGATGGCAGACTAAGCTGACACACTACACAGACCTGCAACAGAGATACAAGAGACAAAATGAAACAGACAGAGATGAAAATTCTGGGACCCTGAACTTCAGAAGAAAGGTTAAAGAGGTAGATGGAGTGCTTGGGACGGTGACAGAGGAAGTGTGACTGGTGAATGACTGGCCAGAAGCAGTGTGACCATCTGGTGAGCAGTTTTGGCAATAGAGGGAGGCCTGACTGAGCAGGTTTGCATGGGTCATGGGAAAGGTGTAATTTCTTCTTTTTCTCCAAGCTCCCCTGGTGACCAGAGGTATAGTCAAATCCCATCCTCATCCAGCCCCAGCACAGACCCTGTTCTCCAGGACTTCAGAGCCATGGAGTCAGGAGCCACTTGGTGTGAGGTGGGAGCTAGTAGTGCCACTTTGGTGCCTGGATCCAGATGGGCTCAGCTCTAAACCTATAAACCCCACAGAACCACCAGATCAGCATTTAACCAGTCACTCTGACCCCAGCTCCCCTGTAGTTCTAACAGACACTAAAACCAGATTCACCCCAATGAACAACTTCCAGATTAAGTGCCCTGAACATAGGAGGTCAATAGGAACTCCATTGAGAGCCAGGAACTCTGCTGTCATATCCCTTCCACAACCACCTTGTGAGCTCCTTGAATTGCAGGAGGACCCCAGAGAGTTCTCCCCTCCAGGTCCAACAACTGCGTTGTTTGTTTTTACAAATACAACAAACCCATAGTGCCCTAGCAACAGCAAACAATTTTAGCTCATATGAAGAAACAAGAGAGAATGGCTCAAACAAATGCCCAAAATACAGTGACAGAAAACATTTCTGAGGGGAAAAAAAGGTAATGGAACTAACTGAAAACATTCAAAGAATATTAAGGTACCTTCAAAAGATTGACAGAAAGATCGAGGAAATCAAGGAGAACACTGAAAAAATCTTTAAAGAATTCAAGAAAATGTTCTAAGAACAAACAGACAAAATAAATGCAAATTTAGAAACAATGTAAAACCTGCAATTAGAAATCCAGAAGTTTAATACTAAGATTTCAGACATGGACAATGCATCAAAAGGGCAAAAGAGATGATTCAAAACAACGGAATCCTGAAGATAAAACGCTCAATCTTAGTATGCTATAAGAATAATCAAAAAAAGAATGAAAAAAATCCAAAGAAAGCCTAAGAGTTATGTGGGGCATCATGAAAAGGAAAAGCTTATGGTTGATTGGAATTCCAGAACAGAAAGAGACAATAAAAAAAGTTGTTGTAAGAAAACTTCCCTAACATCATGAAAGACAAAAAGATAAGCAAACAAGATGAACGAACCCCAAACAAGATACATCCCAAAAGAAAATCATTAAGACATATCATAATCAAACTTCCCAAAATCAAAGACAAGGAAAGAAATCTGAGAGCATTCCAGGAAAAATGAAAAGTTAAATACATAGGAGAACCAATAAAACTAAGTTCTATGAATAGAGTTACAGTTAAAATTCTATAAAGGTCAGATTAATAAGTAAAGATATATACATTAAAATGTTATTTAAAAAGAATCTAAATTCAGCATAATCCCAATCAAAATAAAAGAAGAGAGAAAAAAAAAAAAACTAAGTTCTAATTTCTCAGCAGAAACCATGCGGGCAAGATTACAATGGGATGCTATATACAAAACTCTGAAAGATAAAAACTGTCAACCAAGAATCTATTACCCAGCAAAGTTGTCCCTCAAACATGATGGTGAAATTAGAACATTTCCTGTTAAACAGAAATTAAAGGCATTTGTAATGATCAGACCAACTTTACAAAACATGCTAAAGGGTGTTCTTTGGACTGAGAACCAACAACAGCAGACAACAACATGAGATTACCATACATGACAACGCCACCCAGAATTCAAGCCAGATATAGAAAAATTTAAAGTAATACAAATTCTACAAAACTGAAAATAGGGAACCAGAGATATCAATGTATAATGAAGTCAACTACAAAGCAAAAAGAGGGAATAGTGTAGATACAGAACTTTCAAATGGCAAGGAAGTCAAGTAGATATCAAGATGAAACAGACTTTTAAGTACAGAAAAAAAAAAACTAGTAAATTACTGGGTAACTTCAAAAACACATAATACATCTGTACATCAAAATAAAAAAAGAAGAAAATCAGAAAGATTTAGTAAACATTAACACAACATGTTAAGAAATGAAAAGAAACCCCACAAACAAAATGAACGCAACATATAAAATTATGTGGAACAAAGAATCCAGCAGCACCACAAAAAGACACACAGAAAAATGAAAGCAATAAATTCATACCTATTGATAATTATACTGAGTGTAAATGGATTAAATGTACCAGTCAAGAGACATATAATGCAGAATGGATAAGAAAACAGAATCCTTCAATATGCTATCTGCTAGAGACATATCAAAAAGATGCAGACAGCCTAAATGCCCATCAACAGAAGAATGGTTAAACTCTGGTACATACACACAGTGGAATACTACAAAATGGTAAAGAATGATGATGAATCTGTGAAATACCTCACAACATGGTTAAACCTGGAGGACATTATGCTGAGTGAAATTAGTCAATCACAAAAGGACAAACATTATATGAGACTAATGTAAAAAGTTCAAAAAAAAATTTTCTTGAAAAAATAAACTATATATGATGGTTGTTATTCAAGGTCTAGAGGGTAGACACATGTCAATATGGGTGATAGGGAAGACGATATACAACAAGAGGGAGGTTAGCAGAGGAAAGAAGAAGGTAGTGATAGACACAGGGAGAAATGTGATAGGTAAAGTGAATAGAGGTAAATGCTGTTAATGGTTAGCTATGGAGGGGACTGCAATCATGTAGGGAAGCAAAGTATATGATTTTTTAAATGTAAAACTGATGACCTGTTCTGTAAACCTTCACTCAACAATAAAAAGTGGGGAGGGGGAGAAGAGCATCACTCCTTTATTGTCTAACCACATTAATCATTTTCTTGGACAGCCTCACCGGAAGCACATTTAACATTCACCTTTCCAACAATATGTTGTTGCTAACATTGTATGTAGTCCCTATGACAAGACACTTTCTCTATAACTCTCCTCACCTCCTCTTAAAGCCTCACTCATATTGTCTTTGCCATTCATAATTCCACCAACAGTCTCTTCAAGGCAATCTATGTTTTTACTCTTGTTGCTAGGTGTCATTGGGGCTTCCAACCTCCACTCATTACCCAGTTCCAAAACGGCTTCCGCATCACAGTTAGAACAGTACCCCTACCTCTTGCTCTCTACCAAATTCCCAAATGGGATTATCACCACAGGCACAGAGGTTCAAATTTAAATACGTATTTTGAGGGAACATACTTTAACCTCTAACAACTGGGGACCATCTCAATGGCTGCTTCATCCACCCTACCATGCCCATTCCTGCATCCTTGAACCTCCCTTCCTATAATACAGAGAACTGCATGCCCTGATGTGTCAGAACATGTCATCCCCTTGGTCCAATCCCCTGCTTTTCTATAGGAATGCATGCAGAGGCAGCAAAGGACAGAGGCCATGAACGAATGGTGACCCTACAAGGTCACTGGTTCAAACCCATCAATTGCTCCTTGGGAAAAAGATGAGTCTGTCTACTCCCATAAAGATTTGCAGTCTCGAAAACCCTGTATTCACTCTGAGTTGGAATGGATAGCAATGGGTTTGCTTTTAGGATTTTTAAAAGAGGAGAAGCAGTTACTATTACAAACGATGGCATGTTGTTGCTTATAAAATGCATCTCGATTTCAGAGACGTTAAATGAGACGGGGAGAGGTAAAGGGGGAGAGGAACATGTATCTTTGAAGCGGTGAAATACAGTAATAGATAATAATTATTTGTACTCTGTAATTATTCCTTGGGGTAGTGAAAAGAACACGGAACTGGAATTCACAAGACTTAAGGTTTGTATCTTAGCAGCTGGCTAAGGCGAACGTTGCATTTAGCTCTATAAGCCTCAATTTTTCCCAACTGCGAAGTGGAGGAATAACTCTTCTCTTCCAGAGTGGCCACAAGAACCAGAAAAGCTCAAGAAAGTGATTTCTGAGCTGTGCTGAGGATGGAATGGAGAATGGGCAATGGGCATCATCAGTGTTAGGGGTGGAACCAGGAGAACTGTGAGTGTTCGCAAGGGGCCACCTTGGGGCAGTCTAGCCCGATTTTCTTGGAAACAACTTGGGTTCCTATTTCCCAGTTGTCCCAATTTGTATTAGTGGCATGACCCTTGGGCAGAGCTCAGCACATCTTCATGAAGCCCTCTAACCCAAGCTCTGGGTGTCCATCACACCATGTCCAGTTCTGACCAGTCTGTGGCCTGAAACTTACTGTCTCCCCAATAAAGCTGGGCTCGGCTCCAGATCTAAGCCACACAGAGGGGGAACTTGAAAGATGGCCCTTACTGGGAAATCATCCTAAGCAAAGGCTTGGAGGCAGGAGAGTCAGAAGAGTTTGTTTGGCTGTAGTCTCACCAAGAAGCCTCAGTCCCTTTGCTGGTATCGATCCCAAATCAAACAACCAAACCCATTGCCATGGAGTTAATTCCATCTCAGGCAACCCTACGTGTGTCAGAGTAAACTCGATTGCATAAGTTTTCCATGGCTGTGATTTATGGGCACATCCCTGGGTGGTGGATTACTAACTGAAAGGTTAGTGCCACCCAGGGGCACCTTAGTGGAAAGGCCCAGTGATCTGCTCCCAAAAGGTCAGGCCTTGAAAACCCGGGGGCACAGTTCTGTTCTGCACACTTAAGATCACTATGCCTTGGAACTAATTCAACAGAACCTAGTTTGGGTATTTCGTTTTGTTTTTGTTTTTTGTTTTTCATTTTTATGGAAGTCGACTGCCAGGTCTCTTTTCTCCCAGTGTTACTAGGTGGATTCGAACCACCAACCTTTCAATTACTGAGTGCAAAAGAGTGGAATGGAAAATGAAGAGACCCTAAGGCTGATGGGTCCTGGTGTGGTGCTGTGGATTAATATGCCAGACTGCAAAGCAGTTTGAACTGGAAGGTCGGTGGTTCAAGCTCACAAGCTGTTCCTCAGAAACCTTATACAGGGTCACTATGGGTCGGAACCAACTCGACGGCACTTAACAACAACAAGGTTGATGGGGCAGGAACAAAGGGTGGTACTGGCCTCTCAGAAAATCTCAGCTTCCCTCCAAGTCTTATCCCAGAGAAAAGCAAAATTTCATGTGCTCTATAGCTCACGTGCCCTTCTAATTTGGCTCTCGTGGGCTCAGCGACCAGACCCCCTTCCTTCTTTACGTTGGTGGTCTTTGTTCTCCAGGCAAGGCTAGCACATAAACCAAAGCTCCTTCCAATTCACTCACCCTTCTCCCATTACTAACTTCCTTCCTCTCCCTTCTTCCTTTCCCGCCCTCCTGCCCACTCTCCTCCTGGCTCCCTGAGAATGGAAACTACAGCCAGGCTGCCCAGCACATCTGGAACTTGGGTTTGAAACCAAAGGCAGCCAAACTCCTCTCCACCTGACCTGCCAACTCCTCTCCACCACCTCCTCCACCCGTCACTTTAAGAACCAGGCACTGCAGACCCTGGGGACCTCCTTGGCTTGTACCTGGAGGAGAAAGGAGACGGAAGGAGTCTCTGACTTTACCCACTCAGAGAGAAGCCATCAGAGACTACGTGTGGAACCTGTGGCTCTCCGCAGGTTCCCTCCTTGCCCTGCTTCTTCTACCTCAGAAGCCGACCCCACCTGTCCCTGCCCCCCAGGAGAGTATTACTACCCTTTAGCCAGAGTCTAACAGCAGCATCTCGGGGAACCAGGAAGATGCCCCACTGCCACTGGGGAGGGAATTCCAGTGCTGAGAGTGACTGGGCTTTGACCCAGAGTAAAGACTCATCCTCTCCTAACTCATTCCCTGTGAGGGTTTTGGAGGAAGACAAAGTGCCTCAAGGATGCAACCCAATCCCACTTCTCAAGGACCAGGCATCATACACCAAGACATGAAACATGAAATCTTCCTGATGACTCTCTCCATTCTTGGTGCCTCTATTTCCACCTTCTTTATTGGGCAGATGTCATCAGGGCTGCAACTGTGGCCTCAGAGAGCATATTAGATCCCCTGACACCAGTAGTAGACCGTGACTGCCATCAAGCTTTGCTGCTCTTAGCACCTTCCTGTCTAGGAGACAGTCCCAGTTGTGTGTCCCTGTGCTTTCAAGAGAAGAAGAAACATCAAAGCTTCCTGTCTCTCCCAATGCCCACATCAGCACTGTAAGTAAGTGGCAAAAAAATGAGATTTAGAGATTAACTAACCCAAAATTTCCATTATCTGGGCTTGTCTTATTAACTTCACCAATACCACCCAGGACAACAGATGACTAAGATTTTGCTGAGGTCTAGCACATAGCAGGTGCTCATTAAACACACTGTCCTAAGAACTGAATAAATCAATACATATTTTAGTGTCCCTAGGATGTACCTGGGACTTAGCTAAGCAGAGGGCAATATCAGAAAAGAAGTCAGAGGAAGCTGGGATCTGGAGACTCGTGCTTTCGATGTGCTTCAGACACCATCTTAGACCATCCCAACTCAGCCCCTTAACCAACAGTCCCTAAGGGATCCTAACTTGGCCTCAGCAGAGGGAGAGAGCAGAAGGAAGGCTGAGGGGCTCCAGCCTCCTTATTTTCTGTGAGTTTCATTTCAGGCTAACCTGCAGGAAGGGGGACGTCTGAAAACTGCATGTTCTTTTCTCTTCTCCTGTCTTCCACTTAATGATTACCTAAATAAATGCTTCAGTCCCCTGCGATTCTAAAAGTCAGTCCCCTCGCTCCAACAGCCTAATTATACATGAACAACCACGTGGGGATGTTGATGCTAAACAGCTCTCTTCCCCATAAACCATATGTCAAATAACACATATGTCCCTCCCCGTTTTGCCAGCTGGGGCTGATGAATGGGGTGCTGGGGCAAATGGAGACTCTAATGAGGTTTGAAACAGAAACCTTGGGCTGCCCATCCCAGGTCCAGCTGTCCTGGTTGGAGGAATCACTGGCTGCAAAAATATTTACACACACACAGAGTCCCACAGTACCCAACCTCAAACAGACACCCCATGCATACTGATGATACAACAAAAAGCCATCCCAAACCCCCATATTCACCCACACTCACACATAACAAACACGCATGCAAACATACACACCCAGCCATGAAGTCTGTGGCCCCAAAGGTGAGGACCATTAGCCAGCTGCACACGCCCTCTTGCTATAAACAGTTATCATCTGTTGCTGTTTCTAATTTGCCTGCCCAATGATTCCCCACTCCAGAGCAAACAGATAACAAAGGAGGCACACAGGGCAAGGGAGAGACCTCAGCTGTTTTCTCACAATCCAATTCCTTTTCTACCAAAGAGAGAAATGACCCCAGAGGACGTGCAGGAAGCAGAGCTAGTGCGGGTGCCACTTTCCAGACCTGGGCTTGGAGCTGAAGGCTGGGCTGACTATCCAGCAGGTGAGCGTGAGATCTAGGGAAGGTGGCCCCAGAAGCGGTGCTGGTCTCCCCTAAGGAGGTCTCCAGTGCACTTGAATAGTCAAATCACCAATGAATACAGTAATGGGGCCCCTATAGGCCCAGGTGGCTTAGCAGGCATCTAAGGCTTGTCAAAGCACCCCAGCTTCAGCCCCAGGCTACCATCTGGTATTGATGATATCGGCCACAAGGGGGACTAGTGAGCCATATGTAAAGTTCAAACCTACAGATGAGGCAATGTGGATAAAGCTGGAATAGGTGACTACAAAGCAAATATATCTAAAGAGAGTCTCTTACAGTCCAGGCACACTTCCAAGACCCTTTTAGCTCCCCCAAGAACAGTGTGATATGCCTTGGCCTCATGGTACATACAACCTTGGGGTCAGCCTTATAGGTGACAAAACAATCCAAAAAGAAAGGTGGAGTCCTGGTAGTGATGCGTCTGAAAGAGCCACCAGGAATGTGAAATGACCCACACTCCCAGGCCTAATGGACAGGACATGTCTTCTAGAGAAAGGTGTTCCATTCATGGTCTTGAGGACCAGGTTTGGTGCTCACCTTAATAACAATCCTCTCGAGAATGGTCAGCAGGATGTGACCCGCCTCTTAGAAAGGCCAGATGGTGAAAGGAGTCCACTGCCTTTGTGAGGCGGGCACTCACAGGGTCTGAGCTACTAGGATGACAACCTTGCTTTGTACATGATCTCCTAACTCCAGTGGTAATAGATGGAGTCTTGGTTTTCCTGCAGCTCAGCCAACCTGGTCAGCTCAATGAATCCCTTCAGTGACAGTCTTTCTGCTTCTATTGGCCAATCAATCTGGCCCCACAAGTCCCCTGAAACTGTGCTTGTCAACATTACCAATGACCTCCATGTTGCTAAATTCAAGAAGAGCTTTTGCCCTCATTTTCATCTCTCATCCCCCCTCTGACCTTGCTGTAACATTCCTTCCTCAAGGCTCACAAAACAGCCCAGCTCTCCTGATTTTCCTTCTCCCTCAGGGAATGCCAATGATCTCCAGAGCTCCTCTCCCTCTAAGTGACCTCTAAGTGATGCTGCTCTTCAAGACTCAGCCTGGACCCACCTCACACCTGGTGACACTCTCCTCCTAAGATATTCAGTCCATTTCATGTGGCGATCATAGCACCTTTATGTGTATTCTCAAATCTAACCTTAGTCTCTCCTTGGAGCTCCTAATTAGTATCTTTAAATGCGTATTTGGGGAGCATGGTAGCTCTGTTGGATAAGCTCAGGGCTGTGAACTACAAGATCAGAGGTTCGAACCCACTAGCCAATCCTTAGGAGAAAAAGAGGCTTTCTGTCCCTCAAAGATTTACAGCTTCGAAAACCCTATACAGGGTCACTACAAGTCAGAACCAGTAACATTTAACAAGAACAACTACAAGTGTGCATGTGATGCTTCCACTCATGAGTGTATCAAATTTGGTATGTCCAAAAGAGAGCCCCTTTCAGAGCTCCCCCTCAGGCTAACAACTGCCTCTTAGTCTATGTACAGGTTCCACACAAGCACAATTAAGTGTTCTGGAATACCCATTTTTTGCAATGTTATCCATAGTCTGTCATGGTCCACACAGTCAAAAGCCTTTACATAGTCAATAAAGCACAAGCAAACATCTTTCTGATTTTCTCTGCTTTCTGCCAAGATCCAATTGACATCAACAGTGTCCCTAGTTCCATGTCCTTTTCTGAGACCCCTTGAATTTCTGGCAGTTCCCTTATCGATGTACTGTTATGACCATTTTTAAATTATCTTCAGCAAGATTTTACTTGCATGTGATATTAATAATATTGTTTGATGATTTCCACATTTCACTGGGTCAGCTCTCTTTAGAATGGGCACAGATACGGATCTTTTCCAATCGTTTGGCCAGGTAGCTGTCTTCCAAATTTCTTGGCAAAGATGAGTGAGCATCTCCAGTCCTGTATCAGATAGTTGAAAGATTTGTATTCTGTCAACTCCTGGAGCCTTGTTTTTCGCCAATGCCTTTACTGCTGCGTGGACTTTTTCCTTCAGTACCATTGGTTCTTGATCATCTGCTACCTCTTGAAATGGTTGACCATCAGTCATTTCTTTTTGAAACACTGTGTATTTATTCCATCTTATTTTTACGCTTTCTGCATCACTCAGTATTTTGTACATTCTTTTGTTGTGACGTGTCATAGAGTTGGTTCCAACACATACAGACCCTGTAGAGAGTTTCCAAGGAGCAGCTGGTGGGTTTGAACTGCCAACCTTGTAGTTTGCAATCCAGTGCTAAATCTACAGTACCACAACAGGAGTCCATTTTTTTGTCCATAAACCTGTCAGTGTTGCAAAACAAGGCTTGATTTTTTTTTTTTTCTTCACTTCTTTCAGCTTGAAAAATGTTGAGCATGTTCTTCCCTTTTGGTTTTCTAACGTCAAGTCTTTGCACACTTCATTATAATACTTGACTTTGCCTTCTTGATCTGCTCTTTGAAATTTTCTGTTCAGCTCTTTTTATTTCATCATTTCTTCCATTCATTTTAGCTTCTCTACACTCAAGAGCAAGTTTCAGAGTCTCTTCTGACGTCCATTTTGGTCTTTTCTTTCTTTCCTTCCTTTTTAGTGACCTTTTGCTTTATTCATATATAATGCTCTTACTATCATCCCACAATTCTTCTGGTCTTCAGTTATTAGTGTCTACGGTATCAAATCTCTTCTTGAGATGGTCTCTAAATTCAGGTGGGATATGTTCAAAGTCATATTTGGGCTCTCATGAACTGTTTTAATTTTCTTCATCTTCAGCCTGAACGTGTATTTGAGTTATCGATTGTCTGTCCACACTCTGCCCCTGGCTTTGTTTGGCTGATGATATTGAACTTTTCCACCATCTCCTCCCACAGATATAGTTAATTTGATTCCTGTGTGTTTCATCTGGTGAGGTCCAGATGTATAGGTGCTTTTTATGTTGTTTTAAAAAGGTATTTACAATTAATAAGTCATTGGTCTTAGAAAATACTACCATGCAATCTCCAACATCATTTCTATCACTAAGGCCATACTTTCAAACTAACTACTGGATCCATCCTTTTTGTTACCTACCTTCCAATCACCAAGAATTATTAATGCATCCTGATTGCATGTTTGATCAATTTCAAATTGAAGAAGTTGGTAGAATTCTTCAAATTTCATCATTACTGGCTTTAGTGACTGGTGAGTAAATTTGAATAATAGTTTATTGACTGGTCTTTCTTGTAGGCATATGGATGTTACACTAACACAGTACTGTATTTCAAGATAGATCTTGAAATGTTCCTTAAGTGATGAATACAATGCCATTCCTCTTCAGTGTGTCATTCCTGGCATAGTAAACCATATGACTGTCAGATTCAAAATGGCCAATATCTGCCCATTTCAGCTCACTAATGCCTAGGATAAGGAGCTCTGGTAGCGTAGTGGTTACGAATCAGGCTGCGAACCCTAAGGTCAGCAGTTCGAAACTATCAGCCACTCCGCAGGAGAAAGATGAGGCTTTCTGCTCCCATAAGGATTTACAGCCTCGGAAACCCTGTACAGGGTCGCTATGGGCTGAAACCGACTTGACGGCACTTAACAACAACAACAATGCCTAGGATATTGCTCTTTATGCGTTCCTTTTCATTGTTCACAACTTCCAATTATCCTAGATTCACACTTTGTACATTCCATGTTCCAATTATTAATGGATGTTGGCAGCTGTTTCTTCTCACTTTGAGTTGGGCCCCACCAGCAAATGAAGATCCCAAAAGTTTTATTCCATCGCCCTCCTATTTTGTTATTGTTAAGTGCCATCAATTCAGTTCCAACTCATAGCGACTCTGTATAGGATTTCCAAGGAGCAACTGGTGGGTTTGAACAGCCAGCCTTCCAGTTATCAGTCTAGTGTTGAGCCTACAGCACCACACCCATTATTCTCCCATTATTCTCAAACATCACTCCTGAATCATCACCACCTAAACATTACGTTTATTTCTTTCAGAGCACCTTTCAAAAGTTGTAATTATTCCACTCTTCATATTTACAGTCAGTATACCTCATCAGGGAGTTCTGGTATAGCAAGGACTTCATTCTTCTTGGATCAACTATCAACACTCATGGAATCAGCAGTCAAGAGATCAAACAACGTATTGCATTAGGCAAATCTGCTGCATATGACCATTTTAAAGTGTTGAAGAGCAAAGATGTCAGCTTGAGGACTAAGGTGTGCCTGACCCAAGCAATGGTATTTTCAATCACCTCATATGCATGAGAAAGCTGGACAGTGAATATGGAAGACCATAGAAGCCCTGATGCATTTGAGTTATGGTGTTGGGAGATGAATACTGAAAGTGCCATAGGCTGTCAAAAGAACCAACAGATCTGTGTTGGAAGAAGTGCAGCCAGAGTGCTCCTTGGAGGTCAGGTTGGCCAAACTTCGTCTCTCATACTTTGGACATATTGTCAGGAGGAACCAGTCGCTGGAGAAGGATATCATGTTTGGTAAGATGGGTCAGAGAAAAAGAGGAAGACCTCCAACGAGATGGATTGGCAAAGCGTCAGCATTAACAGGCTCAAGCATGGCAACAATTGTGAGGTTGGCCCAGGACCAGGCAGTGTCATTCTGTTGTGCATAGAGTTACTATGAGTTGGTACCAACTCAATGGCACCTAACAACAACAACAACACTATAGGATAAGCAGTGAACTGCTCATGGAAACGTTGTTGGTTCAAACCTATAAACCACTCTTCAGAAACCATATAAAGAATTGCTATAAATCAAAACTGACTTAACAACGCTTAATAACAACAACAATGCCTCACTAGAAGACCTGCCTTGCTCACAGATGTATCCCCAAAGGCCAAAAGCAATCCCTCATCTAAGGGAGGCATTTGATAAATGTTTGTGAAGTAAGAGAAGCTATTTAACTAACACTTCTACTTATATGGGGCTCTTGGGCAAGTACACCACCACCGCCACCATCACCCCACTAGAGGAGCTTTACATTCTCACTTAGGGCATCAGGGAAGACTTCCTGGGGGAGGGGGCATCCCAGGGGGCTTATTGGAGGGGAGGGAGGGAAGATCCTGAGCAACAGAAAAGGGGCAATGCAGGGAGGACATTCAATCAGATTGACTGTAGACCACTATGTTGATGTCACATGATCCCTTCTCCAGAAATGACCCTACCAGAACACTACCCCATAGCATCCACCCTGCATGCCCTGGGAGGTGCCCCAAGCAGCCACTTGTACAGCTCCAGCTAAGAGGGCTCTGGCACCCCTTCCCAATACATTTGGATAAAGTGGGTTTGCCAACCTCTCCTACTCCTACTCTATCTCTGCAGGAAGTGGAGATGCCTAGGAACAAGCCACATGATACACAACATCTTATGTGTGTTGTTTGCTGCTAGCTGCTGTCGTCTGGCCCTGGACCCCAAATTATGGCAACCCCAAGCACAATGGAATGAAACACTGCTATCCCAATGATCAGTTGGGAATCAGACTGCTGTGATCCATAGGATTTGTCACTGATTGATGTTCAGAAGTAGATCTCCGGGTCTTTGCTCTTGGCCCCTAGTAGTTTAGAAGCTTCAGTGAAACCTGGTCAGCATCATAGTAACATACAAGTCTCCACTGGCAGCTGTCGGGAGGTGGCTGTGCATGAGTTGTACTGACCAGAATTGAACCTGAGTCTCCTACATGAAAAGTGAGAATTCTACAACTGAATAACCACTGCATGCATCATGTTCCTCAGGATTAAACCAATTAAGCAAGTTTCCTTTAGTTCAACTAAGGCTAGTCAACGAAGTGCCTTGGTGTGAATTAGAAAAAGGCAGCCCTCTGGGTAGACCATTCCTATGGACAGATGCAGCCCCTGGCCAGTAGAGTCCTGGGCTGTGACTCCCACTCATCCACTCTGCTACATGCCTCTGTGCACTAACAGTGCCCTCCACACACACAGCAAGTTCAGGGGCCCTCAGCCATCAGAGGAAGTGGGGGATCTGGATGAACCACTCCCAGAGCCCCATGTTAGGATGCAGGCCTTCAGGCCAGCCTCTGGGTGTCTCAGGAGTTCTGCCTCAGATTCTCCCACCCCTCTCTGTCCCTCATAGTATCAGACAGTCAATTCCCAGGAGAGGCCATTTGGGTCTTGGTGCCGAGCCTGTCCCACTCACTGAGCAGGCAGAATTAGAGATTATCAGTGTGCTGGAAGGGCATGTCAGAGTGTTTGCCCATCTGATGATAGTGGGCTTTAAACATGTGTGCTTGTTTACTCTCCCTCCTAGAGCTGCCCCATCACCAGGCAACAGTGCCTGACCTGGGAGACCAGGAGGAGGACTTTCCATGCCAGGCAGGGTCACCTGGGGAAAGTTATCTAACATGCCTATTCTGAGTATAATGAAGGGCCTCCCTTCTCATCCATGGTTTCCCACGCTCCCCCACTGATGACCTCAGGCCCAAATGTTCTCCGCCATGTCAAGAGAAGCAAAGGGTGGTCCTGGTTCTTGGAGCGGAAGGGGTAACACTATCAGAATAGGACAGAATCAGATCGACAGCTTAGATGTCATTATCGACTTGGGGGCATCTGTGCTACTTCCCAGTCAGCCAAAGTGAGAGCCAGCAGGCTGAAACTGAAGCAAGAAAGAGTCAGATTAGATGGGAGGAAGATTACAGTGTGTCTTTGACGGCAGTCAATGGTACTTTCTCTCAAAAAAAAGACCTTGTTGTTAGCTGCTATGGAGTTGGTGCCAACTCAAAAAGACCTTACGTGTAACAGAACAAGACGTTGCCCAGTTCTGCGTCATCTTTATGACTGGACCACACCAAACGGGAGCTGGGCAAAGCCTACTTATTGTTGTCATTAAGTGCTGTCGAGTCGGTTCTGACCCATAGTGTGACCCTGTATAGGGTTTCCAGGGAGCAGCTGGTGAGCTTGAACTGCTGACCTTGCTGTTCAAACTGATATTGCAGTCCAGCACATTAACCCACAGTGCCACACCAGGACTCCTAGTTAGTTAAGCCTTTATATTTTTTCTGTGAGTGGTTGCTTTCCCACCTGGATAGGGGACCAACAATTTGCAGGCTAAAAGTAACAAAATCATCTCTAGACTGACAACATGAGTGTTTTGGTGGCTGTCTTTCTATCGTGGAGAAGCTTAGGGACATAAAACACGTAAATCTTTCAAGTCCCACAGTCATGCGATCAGGGACGTGCTATCTGTCATATAGTCATGAGCTCACAAAACAATGAGATTAGGGAGGTGGCAAATTAGTCTCAGAACTATGGAATCCCATAGAAGGAAGACCTACTGGGCACTAGGCCTTCTAGGGTTTCTTCCAGGAAGTGAAAAAGTTGAATAGGGAACCCAAGTCGGAACAGAGCTCATCCTCTTCCCACTAAAACAGGATCTGCTCTGACCTTGTGAGACACAGAGCAATGACCCTCCTGGGAGGGAAAAGCTCTAAAATGAGCAAGTAATTATTTTGTAACGGTCTTAAATATTTTAAAAGCACGATGTTGACCAACAAAGCATATTGATCAGACCAGGCCATGCCCTCAAAGCTCTGACCAAGTAAAGCATCCAGGCCAGCCCCAGTGTATCTCAGGAGACCTGCTTGAGGCTGTTTGTGACCCCTAATAAAACAAACCCAATTTCTCCACCTCATCTCTCTCATCACCAGCTCTTCCATCTGCTTCCTCCACCAGTCTCTCCTTCCCTTCATCCACTCTCTTTCCCGTCCGTTCTCCCCTCCCCATCTCCCATTTTCTTCCTCCCAAATTCTTCTTCTACAAAAGATGATGCCTCCCACCCGTTGTCCAAGATGCCCCCACTTCTGGCCTCCCAGTTAAAACCAACCAGCCATCCTATTAACATCTGACATTTCAGAAATTTCTTAGTCCTGCTGCCAAACCAAAGCAGCTCAGACCATGTCATTTGCTGACAAACCCGATTCACTCCTGCAGTGGGCTTGGATTGAGATCCGATGGCCTGTATTTCTACATGCAACTAAGATCAAGCATGGAACACTCCCTCCATGTAGACAAGAAATTAGCAATGTGGTGGTGGTGGTTATGTGCTGTGGAGTTAGTTCTGACTCATAGCGACTCGGTACAGTGTTTCTGAGGCTGTAAGTCTTTACGGGAGCAGAAGGCCTCATAGTTCTCCCGCAGAACAGCTGGTAGTTTCGAATTGTTGACCTTGTGGTTCGCAGTCTGATTCATAACCACTACGCTACCAGAGCTACTTAATTAGCAATGTAGACCCCCGCTAACCCAGCCTCCTGTTTGGGGCACAGCAAGCCCCTCCAATGAAGTGTGCCCCACATTCAGAGGGCAGGTATTCACACACTGTAAGAGCTCACCTAGTGTCAAACCAAATCCACTGTCATGGAGTCCACTGTGACTCAGAGTGACTGACAGGACAGAATAGAACAGTTCTATAGAGTTTCTGAGACTGTAAATCTTTCCCGGAGCAGAGAGCCTCATCATTCTCCCAAGGAGCCACTGGTGCTTAGCAACCCAATGCTTAACCCATGATACCACCAGGGCTCCTCCTAGTGTCAAAGGGGAACCCAAAACCAGCTGGGCCTCAGATCTCAAAGCAGGGAGCTGACAATTCTGCCTTTAGCTTAATTATATAATACAAAGAAAAATTATGTCTCTACATTTGTTAAATTAATAAACTTAGAGTTTCTTTTAAAAGTTTTTCTTTTTTTTTTTTCATTTTAAAAGGTTCTTACAGGAATTAACATCTGATGGAGAAGAAGCATTTACCTAAACTTCAGCAGTTCCTTCTGAGTCACTTGGGATTTTTTTCTTCACTGGTTAAGTGGAAGTAAAAATAAAATTAAATTTAACTCTTTTTAATACAAAAGTGCACAAAGCAGCATGACTTCACTTCCTTATCCCTCTACCTGTGTCTGATGCTAAGTTGATGTCTGGACTCTTAATAAGTAGTAAGTACAGAATTTTTTATAATAAGCACTGGACTGCAAAACATATGGCTGGCAGTTCGAGTCTACCAGCTGCTCTGTGGGAGAAAGATGAGACTTTCTGCTCCCGAAAAGATGTATTGCCTCAGAAATCCTATGTTGTTGTTATTTAGTGCTGTTGAGTCAGTTCTGACCCACAGCGATCCTGTATAATGTTTCTGAGGAGTGGCTGGTGAGCTTGAATCCTATGCAGGATGGTTAAGAGCCAGAACCCACTAGATGGCACAACAAGAGGATTTGGGGTTTGTATGCTTCTTAAATTTCTTTGTACTTTACAATTGCTTACATTTTCTATAATAAACATTTACATTTTATTTTAAAATAGCAATTTCTTTTTGACTTACAAAAAAAAATATTTTATAAAAATTATGTCCAAAGGGGGAGGGGGGAGGAAATCAGTGGCACTTCTCAAGGCTGGCTCAATCAGTAAGGATTCAAAAGTCACTTACTAAGAGTGTTTATTAATTACCAGCCACTGGATATTTGGAGTCCTGGTGTAGCACTCTAGGATAAGTACAGGACCACATGGTCTGTGGTTCAAACGTACCAGTTGCTTCTCAGAAACCCTACTGCTGTGAATTGGAACCAACTCAATGGCACTTAACAACAACAACTGGGTATTTATGAAGTACCTACTATGGGGCCCAGACATACTAGTCTCTGGGGCAGCACCAAAAGGGAGGACATGCAGTACCCCCGAGGGCACTGGATTGCTCCTACCAGCCCCTGCCCCCTCCTCCCAATACATACACACTCCTACAGTCACACTGAATGACTCCCAGAGCCACAAGGGAGAGCAGTTGTTGGGTCTCAGCAAAGTCCCCCAGGAGCCTCTGGGAGAGGGCAGGCATACACCCCAGAAAGACCACTTCCAAAACTTGTGACTGTGGCTTTATTTTGAAAATGTAATTAAGTTAAAGATCTTGAAATGAGACTATCATGGATTATCCAGGAGGGCCCTAAATCCAGAGGAAAAAAAAAAAAAATTGTCATTGAGTCAATTCTGGCTCAGGGTGACCCTATGCATTGCAGAATAGAACAGTGCTTCCTAGGGACTTCATAGATGATTTTCAGACGTGAACTGCTTGGCCTTTCTTTCAAGGTGCCTCTAAGTGGGTTCAAACTATCAACCTTTCAGTGAGTAACCAAGCACTTAACCTTATGAGAGACACACAGAGAGAGGAAGGGCATGTGAAGTCAGGGAAGAGATTGGAGTGGTCTAGTCACAAGCCAATGGGGCACCTGAAACTACCAGAAAATAGATGAAGCAAAGAACAAGTCTTTCCCAGAACCTTCAGGGAGCCTGGCCAGCTGACATCTTGCTTTCAGACTTCGAGCCTCCAAAATTGTGAGCAAATAAACTGCATTTCTTTCAAGCCACCAAGTTCGTGGTCATTTTTTACATCACCTCTAGGAAATGTACCTCAAGGTCTGAAATCCTATCTCCATACTCAGTCAAGAGCAGGGAGTCCGACGGGGATCCAGGAATAAAAGACTAACATAAAGAGATGGACGGGGGTACCAAACAGAGGCTCAGAGCCAGACAGCCACTGAGAAATGAGTCCAGACATACTGGGCTTGAGTGTCAGGTAAATGACAAGTCTACGTGTTGGTGTAGGGCACAAAGGCACAGAATACTCCAGAACCCCACTCCTGAGTCTATCTCAGTGAGGAAGTGTCTATGGTAGATAGGAGAGAAAGGTGAGGTTATAAATTAAACTGCCCTCTCAGTCCACAAGCATTTCTCTTATTAACCACAGGAACCCATATTGTGATACCTGCAGGTACCTTGGAAGCCCTTGCCCACCTGCTTCCACCTTTAACCCTTTCATGATCAATTTATTTTCTGCTTTGAATTTTTTGTTGAGACCATGTGTTTTCAGTAACAGAAGGCATGCTGAAATCAAGGGGAAACTTTTTTTTTTTTTTTGAGGTAATATGTAATACCATAATGTGGGATACATATGTCCCACTTACACTTCTGACAAGATTGAAAAGGTAAAGCCCATTTCTTCAGATTCAAGCAGTTATGCAGGTCCCTGCCAGGTGGCAGAATGTACTACAACTGAGAAACAGCTTCCCAAGAAGCCTGCTGTTGTTAAGTGCCATCTAATCAATTCTGACTCATAGCGATCCTGCATAGGGTTTCTGAGGAGCAGCTGATGGGTTTGAACTGTTGACCTTGTGGTTCACAGTCCTACAGCACCAAACCAGGAGTCCTTCCAAGAAACCTCAGAGGCTAAAAATGTTGGTGGCAATATATAAGGGAAGCTTCAAAAAGTTTGTGGAAAAAATAGGATTAAATATAATGGAATTTTTGGCTACCTAAAATGAGGGGGCAATAAAGGCACAAAGTGACTGGCTTACAAGTGTTCAAGACAGAGTTTAGTTTCAGAGTGTGCAGGGTAAGGTAGAATCCCCACTGAAGAGTTTTCATCTTGTCTAGATGGATCAGGTGAAAGGAGATGGGGATAAAATTCTTATGATTCAATAGTGAGTAATTGTTATTATGACTAACTGAGACTGTCACAATTGTAAATGTAGAAGTTCTGTAACAAAAAGGAGGGAGTAGATAATCTTACAGTCCAGGAACAGACAGCCCTAGGACCGTCAAGGGAAAAGAGTACAAGAGGAATGCAGGACCCTATCTAGAGAAGCAGGGACACCAAAGATGGAGGCAGAGATGAGGATATGGAGAAAGGGAGCAGCTGAGGACTCTAGACTCATGGAAAGAGAAAGGCTAAGTGCTGACGGCCAGGATGCAGGCTTGCAGAATGTGCCCTTTGGTTGTTTAAATTATTATATATTCCTGAGTGTTTGGGGGTACATCACCCCCCAAAAAAACAGAGGGAATAGAAGCAAATACTGTTGAATGGTGATGCACAGAGGAGACTGTAATCATTGGAATGAAATGATGAGTGTAAAACCTATGTTCTCTCATATAAACTAACACTCAATTCACAACAAAAAATTCTATAAAAAGATAATGGAATTTTCCCACCAACTTTTTGAAGCCCCCTTGTATGTCCCACAGGTCATGAAAGGGTTAATCCTCACAGGGGTGGGCTATGTTTTAGAAATGAAGGAAGTGAGACTCACAAAAGGTTACCTAACTACATAATGTCATACAGCTGGTTACTAAGCCTCAGGACCAGAACCCAGGTTCCTATGCTCCACACCCAACACAATCCAGCTGGAAAGACAGGACCCCAAATAAGCAGGGGCACTGCAGAATCAGATGTTAAATTCTGGGCTGGACAGTTAAGCCGAGCCTTCAATGACAGGTGGTGTGTTTGGGACTAGAATAGACTAGGATTGGAAGGGTCTTCAGGAAGACGATCTAAATAACAAGTGCTCAGTCAAGGACTCCCGATAACAAGGGAGGTGGTCTGCACTGAGCCTCAACTGACAGCCAGAAAGAAGAGGGAACATCACAAGAAACAGGGAGAGGACTGGGCCAGGGGCCTAACTGTTTACCAACTTCTCCAGTCATCCTGGAGGCCCCGGGTAGCACAGCTGTTAACTGAAAGTTCACCCAGAAGTGTCTAGAAAGGTCTAGTGATCTACATCAAAAAAAAAAATCAGCTGACACACATGGGGTCATCATAGGTTAGGGTCAACTTGATGGCAACTGATTGGTTTATTTTGCTTCTGTTTCTAGTCAGCTGAACCCTCCAGACAACAGGGATGCTCAGACTGACTAGGTCTCTTTAGCCCAGTCTGTTCTCCCTTGGCTTTTAGGCCCCACCTCCTGCCTTGCAATAGTCTCCACAAGGTCGATAAGTGTCCTACAAATACAGAGTCATTTCATATTCACCAAATTCAAAAGGAATTAGGAAGTTTCTAAGGGAATTAACTTTATAAAATGTATCCCAAGGTCAACCATGGTACACTCCACAGCTGTGAGTGATCCAGGAGGCTTCCATGCAATCCACCTCCAAAGACCTTTATGAGGACACTGGTCTTATAGGTTCTTCCTGTAACCATAGGGACCACTTGGCCAGTAACCCCAGATTACCTCAAGATAGCCTAATTTATAACAATCCATAAAATACACTCCTTCCCCGAAGACCCCCTCCTCTAGGTTTGTCTTACTTTGCTGACTAGATCCTTGATTTTGACCTCTCTCCAATACTCTCATTGTCTTCCACATTTATCAGACAGATTTCCAGTTTGATACATAAGGCTCAGGTGGGGCCATTCATCCAAAATGCCATTTCAATTCTAGTTCATTCAACATAGAAAGGCCCGTCAGTCATGAGCACCTGGCAGAGCAGGAAATCAGGGAGTCCTGAGGAAAAACTATTATTAACAACAACCAAAAGTGATGTACTCCTTTCAGGTCATCCCTCTAAGCTCTGCTATTCTCTGTCTATTTCAGAAACAACATTTTTTGGTAGGAATAATAACGGCTACCATTTATGGAACACACACTTTGTTCTAAGTGACAGACATACATAACCTCAATCCCATTATGATCATACGGGAAGAGCACACAACTACATGGGAACAGACACCCTTATATGATGGCGGCTCCCAGTTCTCTAAAGAGAAGCCCTGTCTGCATGATTCTCAAGAGCAAGAAGTGCATCCTATTAATATTTGTTGTTGTCAAGTGCTGTCGAGTCAGTTCCAACCCACAGCGACCCTGTATAGTGTTTCCAAGGAGACGCTGGTAAGCTTGAACCTCCAACCTTGCAGTTCAAATGGATTTGCAGTCTGGCGCATTAACCCACAGCACCACACCAGGACTAGTAATAGTAGTAGTAGTAAAAGTAGTTATTATAGTAATTCATTTTCATTTACATTGTTATTAATTATATTAATTTTATAATTAACAACGTTAATGATTATCATAGCCAATTATTGAGCACCTACTAAAGGAACCCTGGTGGTGCTGTGGGCTAGACATTGGATTTTTCATAACAAGGTCGGTGGGTTCAAACCCACTCCTCAGGAGAAAGATGAGGCTGTCTGCTCCCGTAAAAATTGACAGTCGCAGAAACGCTCCTCAGGGTCCCTGTGAGTCTAATTCAAGTCAGTGGGAGTGGGGTTGGGATGGTTTTGGTACTAAGTGCTGGGCACTCCATTAGCTGCTTCATTGGATTACTTCACTGCTCCTCCATACCCACTCTTTCAGGTAACCATGATCCCTATTATGTAGGTCAAGAAATGGAAAGTCAGGGAAATTAAGTAAAACTTGCTCAGACAAATTATCCAAAGGAATTGGGAGTACTTGTGACAACACAGGCTCTAGTACCACACGGAGACTCCTGAGTCTCGTCAGCTGTGGGACCCTCAGCAAACGTCTTCCGGACATTTAAATCAGATATGCCAGAGTGATTCATCTCAAGTGTGGCTGCCCACAGTGGTTTGTCGGAGAGGATTCTAAGACTACATCTCAGCTCAAGGGCAAGAGGGTCATGACCGTTACCAATGGCACCCATGAGGGTCGAAGGGTGGAGTGATGGCACAAATGGCACACCTGTGCCTTCTCTGATCTTACATGACACTTACATGGCCAATTGATTGTGTGTGGTAAACATATACATGCATACAGAATTTATCATTTTAACTACTTTTGAGTGTACAATTCAGTTAATTACATTCCCTATATTGTGCAACCATCACCAACATCTCTTTCCAAAGGGCCAATTGATTTTTGATGGAAACACGAAAGCAACTCAATAAGGAAAAGTGCTCCTGTCAACAAAAGATGCTAGAACAACTGGCTAGCCATGTGGGAGTAAATGAGCTTATATATCACACCACACACACAAATGAAATTCAGATGGCGCTTAGGCCTACAGCTAAAACTCTACAAGGAAACTTCCGTGACCTCCTGCAAACCACGAGGCCGGCAGTGCAAACCCACCAGCTGTTCCTCAGAAACCCTGACAGTGGGGTTTTGGGGTATAAGAAGGCAAGCGCAGATGAGTTTTAAAAAGGGGGAAGGGTAAAGGAAGTTATAAGGATGGTTAGTTAATAAACATATGTAAAGTGTTCAATATCAGCAGTCATTAGAAAAAAGGCAAATTAAGGTTACTATAAGATGCCACCACACAGCCATGAAAGAATAGCTAAAATTTAAAAGACCAACAATGGCAAATGTTGGCAAGGAAGTTGAGTCCCCAGAACTCTGAAAACATGGCTGGTGGGAATGTAAAGTGGTAAAACCATTTGGCAGTTGCCTATAAAATTAAACATTCACCTACTCGTTATGAGTCAGAACCGACTCCCCGGCACATAACCACAACAACTCTTTGACCTAACAGTTCTACTCTGAGCTATCTACCTAAAAAAATGAAATTACATGTCCAAATAAAACAAATCAACAAACACATACTAGAATGCTCATAGCATTTGGCTATTCATTATAGTCCCAAACTGGAAACAAACCAAATGTCCCTGAGCAGGAGAACAAATAAACATATTGTAGTAGGTCATACCATGAGAATATTAACTCAGCAGTAAAAAATAAAATACATGTGCAACAACATGGATAAATCTCTTGGACAGTACATGGAGGTTAACCCAAAGAGTACATGATAGAATTCCATTTAAATTAACTTCTAGAACAGGCAAATCTGTGGTGAAAAAATCAGAACATTGGTTGCTTCTGGGGGGTTTGGGGGAAGGCTGCATTGAGAATGACTAGGAAGGAGCAGAGGAAACTTCCTGGGTGACAGAAATGTCTGTACAGTTATCCCCTGCTTTTCAAATGTGCATTTTATTCCACGTCACTTTTACAAAAGATCTACATTAATGCCTGGTTTTACTAACTGAAAAACAAACTCAAAGATAAGTAATTTTTCTTTGAAAGGGGGGACATTTTACTTATATTGTGGTTTGGATGAAATGTTACAGAGCATTATTAGTTTCCCGTTCGACAATTTAGACGCCATTTTTTTGGTGACAATAGTTACTATCACCTGTTTCCTCCCTGGGTTCTCCACTTTTATTTGTCCTTCTTTCCTAACCCCTTCCTGCCTTCTGAACTTTGTTTTTGGGCAAAAGCTGCCCTTGTTTTGGTCTTATGTAGTTGCTTGTTCTGAGGAACACGTTCCTCCCTGGTGTTACTGTTCATTTTATAGACTTGTCTATTGTTGAGCTGAAAGGTGACCCCAAAGGATGCGGCTGAAAGGTACAGACATCATCTCAAAGGTTCCACCAGTCTCAAGCAGATCAGTAAGGCTGGGCCTTTTTATGATTTTGAATTTTGTTCTACATTTTTGTCTCACTTTGTAGTGGTAGCCAGGCATTATCTGATTCTTCTGACCTAAGACTAGTAAAAACTATGGTTCAAGCAGGACTTTTGCTTTTACAAAAAAAAAATAATAAAATATAAAACTAGCGTTCAACCTTTGTTTTGCAGCAAGCTGTTAGACAGCAGGCACCTGAACAGCACAAGAGAACTGTGTGTCTCTGAACAATGCATGTTAGTGTTATTTTAGGTTTTATGGGTTATTTGGTATGATTTGGGGGTCTGGAATTTTTTTTTTTTTTCTGTGTAAATTAATGGTAATTGGGTCTTTGCTTTACACCATTTTGACTTACGAAAGGCTTCACAAAAATGCCCTACATTTGGATAGTGGGGGGAACTTGTATCTTGATAAGGGTACTGATTACACAAATGTATCCATGAGTAAACGTATACAGTTGTGCTTTATGCATTTCAATGTAAGTAAAAAAAAAGTTTACTCCAGTTACACCCAAAGTAATCTGCAAGAAGTGTAAGCTAAAAAACAAAACAAAACAAAAAAGAAGTATAAGCTAGTTGGTCTCCAAACAAAATCAGGAAAATATACCTATGTGCAGGTGTACATACATGAAGTAGGCTCATACATGTGGACGTAGTATCTGTGTTCTTGGAATCCTAAAGGGACATTTGAAATTTCAGCATCCAAATAAACCTTTCCTTATGTCTGACTTAAATGCAACATGCACGGTGCCCTAGGCTCCCCCATCCAAGGGCCTGCAGGAAATCAGAGGGCTGCTGGGAGGAGTGGCTCCTGAGGAGATTGTGTCTGTCACCGCCACATCTGTGGAACAGGTGATATAAATGGGGGCTCTGCAGAGGCCAGAGACAACTACCCAGGGCACAGAGCCTCAATAAGACAGCCAGGTAAACCCTGAACAGATGGTGTGATAAAAGGAAAAACCAGTTGCCATGGAGTCGATTCTAACTCCTAGTGATCCCATGTGTTGTCAGTAGACACTCCATAGGGTTTTCAATGATTGATTTAGGAAGTAGATCATCAAGTCTTTCTTTCAAGTTGCCTCTGAATGGACTCGAACTTCCAGTTTTTAAGCTAGCAGCAAAACATGTTAACGGTTTGCACCACTCAGAGACTCCAGCAGATATAATTGTTAGGAAGAACTATTTTGTCCTAATTCTCATGTCCCCCCTCCAGGGTTTTCATGGAGAAGTCAAACTGCCTTGTTGATGTCCTTATTAATGTCCCAACATCCTTCCACAAATGCTTTCTCACCTCCTCCAGACCTGAGAGGGGTGACGCCTGACAGAAGTGGACAGTTTCCCTCCCCAGGCCCAGGACAAAAGGGAAGTGGCTGTGACCATGGGGAAACTGAAGAGATGAAATCAGGCCTGGAGCGGTACTATGAATTAGAAAGGAAACCCAACCCCCAGGGAAAAAAGCAGCTGGTGGGCAATTCAGAAACTTGGAAGGGACAGCACAGCTCTGCCCAAAAGGAATGCCCCAAAATGTGAAGACAAGAAAAGCCTGTGATGAACACGTTCTTCCTGAGCATGTGACAACAAACGCACCTGCTCAGCCTATCTCAGAGGGCCTCTGGGACATTAATGAGGTACAGATCACAAATCACCAAAGGTACAAGGTAGGAGCAAGACTGGCTCAAGTGGACAACGCATGGGGAGAAAAGGAGAAGCTGAGAAAGGGTCACCTCCCAGCTGACCAGGCCAGCTCTAGGTCTGCTTGAGCTCCAGAGATGAGTCTGTCCAGATCAAAGTCAGATCAAGTCTGAACACACTCAAGGTCAGCAAAATGCCCTATGTACCATGAGCTTGAAGGGAATCAGGAGGATCAGCCCCAGCCCCTTCATTTTGTGAAGTCCAAAGTTCCAGTGGGTTAGTCTAACCCCACTGCTTTCCACTAAAGTCCTTCTGACACCTCCATGCTGCCCCTCCACAAAGCCTTCCCCATTCCCTTCTACTGTGAAGAGAAGCCACATGACACGTTGAGCCTTGTCATATGCTGAGCCATATGGTGTCTTCTGCTTAGTTAAGGTCCCTGTAGACTCGACTGTAGGCTCTTTCAGGGTCAAGGACTGTGGTCTCAGTATAACCCCATGGGTCCTGGCAGAATGCAGGGCATATAGTATATAGCAGCCCTTTCCTAATTGTCTGTTGATCCACTGGGGTATGAAAGCTAGATCATGAAAAAGACAGCCTGGAAAAAAGTCCACAGCATTCCAAAGGATGCAGCCCTAGGCCCACTCCCAGCCCACCCTGTGAGATCCACACTGTGCATTCTGGCTGGGAGCTGGGCGCTCACTCAGCCCATCTGCTCAGTATCTCTTTGAGTTGCTTTTCTTTAGCTTCATATTAGGGAGAAAGAAAAAAAAAAAAAACACCTTGAAAGACACAAGCAAAGATATGGGAGACAGTCATCAAAGGACCAGCTGCAACAAGCAGAGGGTCATCAGAGGGCCTTAGTCTAGGAGTCAACAAGCCATGGGGGGTGGGGGCAGTGAAAGGAGCAACAAGAGGAGGGACTGCCCCTGGGTGCATGAGGCACAATGAAGAGGATGATTTACCAAAAATGGTTTGGGTCTAGAATTGAATGTGTTCCATAGGAGGAATGAAACTATCTTGCAATGACTTGGGCAGGTCATTTCCTGTCTTTGGACCTTCAGTTTACCTCAAAAAATGGACTGTCCTTCTCTGACACTCTATGTACCAAACTAATCAGCCTAAGGGACACCCCAACCATGCCTGCATTGGCAAGGGAACCAAGTGAGGACCACTTCAACTACCCAGATGCTGGGAGGGTAGAGAGCAGATTCATGAAGAGGCTTGCAGAGACCCTCAGAAGCCCCTAAAGAGGGCCCAGTCTTCACCCCAGGGCATCTCACACCTCAACATGCAAGAATAACTCAGGAATGTTGGCGGTGTCAACAAAGCAGAGAATGACATACAGGTGGGAACCCAGCTCTACATTAACAAGAACCCCAAGAGAGAATGATGGGAAAGGAGGAGTCTTCAGGCCAGCTCAAGGAACATATGTCTAGGGGCTTAAGTGAGACCATTTTTACCTGAAGACAGAGAGCCAACTGAGATATAAGATTCAAGCAAAACCAGAGAGGTGACGAATCAAGGCCAGAGCAAGCACAGAATCCCTGCCTCCACCAGCCTGGATTGCCTATGCATTCAACACCCCACCTCCCAACAAGACACAGTTGCTGCACTCAAGGAACTCAATCTAGGGAAAGAGCGGGACCCCCAGCATCAGGAAGTATAATACAAATTTGATAAGTACAATCACAGCAGAAATCTCCCTCTGGGACCTGAGTAGGCTGATAGGAGTGACAACTGTGGGGTGAAATCCCATACACGTCAATTTGCTTTGCACAAAGAAGAAAAATGTCCTAGCCACAGGCAAGCTCCTAACCAAAGCCACAGGCTAAATCTTGTTGTTGTTGTTGTTATGTGCTATGAAGTTGGTTCCGACTCATAGGGACCCTGTACAGGGTTTCTGAGGCTGTAAATCTTTACTGGAGCAGAAAGCTTCATCTTTCTCCCGCAGAACAACTGGCAGTTTCGAACTGCTGACCTTGTGGTTCACAGCCCAATTCGTAACCACTACGTTACCAGAGCTCCTTATAGCGACCCTGTATAGGGTTTCCAAGGAGCAGCTGGTGAGTTTAAACCACCGACCTTGTGATTCAAACTGACCTTGTGGTCCAGTGCTTTATCCCACATCACCACACCAGGACTCCAGGCTAAACCTTAACCACAGAATAAGCTCAAATCACAGTTAACAAAGAAATCTACCTCCAAGCACACCAAATACACTGGCCCCCACACCAACCACAGAAGGGCCCAACTGCAGTACCCAGGGCAACCTCCTCACATCTTGAGACTCTGCACAGTAAAGTCACCAGCTGGGAAATATCTGAGCTGAGGTCAAAGAGGGGAAGGACAAAGCATTTGGGGGATACAAAAGGATCGTCGATATTGGGTCAGTAAGGTTTCCCTGTGAGTTGCTGCTCTGCTCTGGGCCTGCCTGGGACTCCATGCCCTCCAATCCAGAACAAAGCAAAGTGAGATGCTCAGAGCTCAGAAGGCATCTATAAATATTTCTTGAATCAATAAACAGAATGTTAACTTATGATCCCTTACTGTGGCCCAGAGTCCTCATTTCTGCTTGCTTACTTCTCCTCAGACCCCACTGGCTCCTTCCTTCCAGCTTTTCCATGCACTCAAATCTCCCCATTTCAAAAGTGTCATCTACACCTGACTCTCCACATCGCCACTCACTGCTCAGCACACTCCAGTCTGCTGCCCACCTCCTAGTCCTCCCCTGAACTACACTCATCTACGCACCGCCAGGTGACTAAACCCAGTGGTCACTGCACTCCCATAGTTCTTGGTCTCTCAGCAACATTGGACCCTTTGTGCAATATCTCTTCTCCTCTGTAGAGACCCAGGACCCGCTGCATATGGGGAAATCCTCACTCTACCCTCTGCCCCGAGAGGTCACCACCATCAGCTGGTCTCTAAGAGAATGTTCCCAGTTTGGACCTCCAGCTCAGAACTCTCTTCTGAGTCTGGTTCCAAATACCAAACTGCTCACAGACATCGCATTTGTGCTTCAGGCCCTTCAAATCCCCACACACATCCCAGGTCACCCCAATCTCAGCAAACAGCTGCACTATGTATCCGGTAGCTCAAAACCTGGAAGCCATCCTTCCTCTTCCCTCTCCCTCAATCCTCAAATCTCAATCTATCTCCTAGAAACCAGAGCTTCAAGTCGAGTCACCAACCTCTCTTGCCTGGACTGGACACTCTGGCCTCCCAAGTCATCTCCCAATCTCTACTCCAGTCCCTCTCACACATTCTCCACTCAACAGCCAGGGGAGGTCTTCAAAAATCCCATCCTCTTATTCCTCTTATGAAAAGCAATGACTTCTGTGCCGAAATCGTTTTAGCAAAACTTCCCAGTGTCTACTTTTTTTTTCTGGTGCCTACCTACCTATCTGCCCAGTCTCTCCACCCCTAACCATGGATGCTCCAGGCATTCTGGCCTTCTTCCCATTCCTCCACTGCACCCTGTTCTCTCCCGCCTTGGGCCATGTGTATGCACCCAAAGCAGTGCTTTTCAAGCTTAAAATGCAAACCAACCACTTGGAGATCTTGGTAAAATGCAGATTCAGATATTCAGGAAGCCTGGGGTAAGACCTGAGATTTTGCATTTCTAGAGTGCTCCCAAATGATGCACAAGATGATCTCAAAGATGCCAGTCCTGCTTCTTCAGCCTCACTTTGAGTTACAAGAATCTAAGCATGCTTCCCCTGGCTCCATTTTTGCAGAACTAACTTCTACTCAACTCTTGCAGCTCAGCCAAACACTTTTTCCTCAAAGAAGCCCTACCTCACTCTTCCCAAGACCAGGTACCTCCCAACTTGCTTTTTCTTTATTTATCACACCTGTTTATTCCTCAGTTGTGAAATTAATTTTTCAACTTTGCTCTCCCTAGTTAGACTACACGCTCCAGGAGAACAGTGGCAAAAACTGTCTTGTTCACTAGATCCCTGGCATCCTGACACATTATCAACACTTGTGGTAGAAAGCTGTTAAGTCTTGCCTGCTCTACTCATTTTCCTTTCTTATTGTTGGTGTTGGTGGTGTTGTGAAGCACCATCGAGTCAATTCCAACTCGTAGCGTCTCCCACTTTCCCACTTTTAATTCTTATGGTTTAGGTGAGTGAACATGAGACTCGGGTCTTGCTAATCAGTGCCTTCAATCTCTAATCACAATGATTGGTTCAGGAATAGGCATGCGACTTAAGTCACGCCAATGAGCATCAACCTGGGACTTTTGCTAGAACTACTGCAAAGGAGCTCTGGTAGTGTAGTGGTTACAAATTGGGCTGCGAACCGCAAGTCAGCAGTTCAAAACTACCAGCCACTCTGTGGGAGAAAGATGAGGCTTTCTGCTCCCATAACAGCCTCAGAAACCCTGTACAGGGTCACTATGGGTTGGAACCAACTCGATGGCACTTAACAACAACAACAACAAATGCAAAAAGGATAAGCTGTAAGCACTGGACTGAAAGGTGCAAGGTCAGCAGTTCAAACTCACCAGCCACTCCTCAGAAACCCTAAATAGGGTCACTATGAGTTGGAACCAACTCAATGGCACTTAACAACAACAATAACTGCAAAAAAAGGTACCATACTTTCTGTAGCAACTGGGGGCTTAAAAGAAATTATTCGTCTCTCCATGGGCAAAAGCAAGAAGAGTGATGAAAATCGAAGACACTTGGAATCAATTAGGCCAGTGGACTAATGGTACACTTGACCATCAATTTCCAACCCTGACACCAGGAGAATTAGATGGTGCCTGGCAACACTACCAACCGTTTTGAAAGGGATCCTATTAGAAGGTCCTGGATAAAGTGGAAGGAAATGTGGAACAAAACTCAAAATTATTTAAAAAGACCAGGCTTATTGGGCAGAAAGAGACTGGAGGAACCCGAGACTGTGGTCCTTGATCTCCCTTTGGGTCTGGAACTGAATTCATCCTCATGGTTCAATTTCCAGCCAAGCAGCAGATAGGCAAACAGGGAGGGCAACACCACTAGTAAGGTATGCACACCATGGAATGATCAACCAGTCCGGATCAAAAGGGCAGCATTTACTTCAGGACAAAATTCAGAAGGGTTGGGAAAGAAGGTGGAATGGAAATATGAATCACAGGGAGGAAACAGGGTAACTCATGTCACATGGAGGGGATTGCAATCCTTGAAATGAAATATATGATTTATTGAGTGTAAAACTGATGATCTGCTCTGTAAACCTTCACGCAATACACAATAAAAAGTTTTAAAAAATACACTTATCTCTACTGGGAAACTTTGTTGTTGTTGTTGTTGTTGCTGTAAAATGCCATCAAATCCGTTCTGATTCACAGCGACCCTGTATAGGATTTCCAAGGAGCGGCTGGTGGGTTTGAACCATCAATCTAGAGGTTCAAACTGGCCTTGTAATCCAGTGCTTGTCCTACAGCACCACATCAGAACTCCCGAAGCTACTTTTGGTAGATAGGTTGCTGTCACCATCCTGACACCCCAGAGACAGTTTAACAAAGAATGTAAGCATCACAGAAAAGAGATGGAAAGAGGCAGATTTAATGGATGCAGCCATGCCTGGGGTCTATACTTACCATTAGAGAGGCAATAAATTTCCTTTTATGCTTAAGCCAAATAGAATTATGCTTCTGTCACTTAGAATCAAGAGTCCTAACTATTACAATTGTCAAAGAAACACTGAGCACTGGCTGAATTAAATGAGTGAGTAAGTAAGTAAAGCCTGCCAAGATAACTCAGTAACTCCTCCTTTCATAGTTCCCCTTGCAAAGGCACACCATCCATGAGCACTGAGACAAGCATCTCATGCCCAACTTTGCAAACCATGGGGCTGAAAGTCAGAATGTCAGCAAGATTCTCAGTATTACTCTATATAAACAAGCTGACCCCAGCACCCAGTTCAGATACCAACAGCTGGGACCAAACAGGTAAAGCCGGTCTGACTTTCAATGCCCACCAGGAGGAGAGCAGAGATGTCCTCAGTCAGCCCTCTGCTCACCTACCACTAAACTCTTAATCCAGCAGGGCAAGCTCTGGCTGCCAGTCCTATACCACATGGCCTTGCCCCTGATGGGCATTCAATATGGGATGAGAGTTGGAAGCTGGATAGTTTTTACCTGTATCCTCTGGGGATGTCACTGTGCATTAGGTTAGGTCATGGAGGTGGGGAGCAGCAGGGAAGAGTTACCTAATTCGCTCCCTATGAGTCACCACATATCAGAGCCCTAAGACAGAGATGTCCCCTCAGATGACTTAGGAGGCAGGTGACTTCTTCAGAGCGCCCCTCACCTGGCAAAGTGTGAGAGAGAGAGGTGCTTTGCTGCCTAAACAGGGACACTGGCTGAGCCAAATTTTGCCTGAGGGACAAAGGAGGATGTGGGAAGAGGGAGGGAGGAGAGCACTGTTCCCTGCTCCTGAGATGTGGTCTACTAATGAATAAAGTCCTGAGGAGAAACGACCAACTGCCCCAACCGCTGGCCCACCCCAATCTCCAAGACAACTCTCCCACAAGAAAAGGGTGGCAGGGACAAGGCCCAGGGCCATGCCAGGAGGGAGAGCCAGAGCCATTCGAGTGCCATTCAAATGTCCTGAGGGTCCCACTCCCAGTCCTAAATAGTCCTTTGGGGTAGCTGTCCCTTAAAGCAGCCCCTGCATTCAAAATCTTCCCCACTTCCTCCAACCTGGGCTCCTTGTTCTGAAGCCCCAGTTCCACCAAGAGCCCTGGCAACCCCGTTTCTCACCAGTCCACTTCCTGAGCACCCCTTGACACAACCACACCTAAGCCTTGCAGGCACACAGACACAGTTTAATTAGATGCTGTCTCCAGACATGCTGGGCACGCGGTAGCCCCCACTGGGACACAGAACAACTGGGCCTGCAGCCAACGTGACTCCATACTTTCCCACACACACTCCCCTCCCCTCTTACCTTCATGGTGGGAGGTGCAGTGAGAGGAGGGGACAGGGGCCGGTCTGGGAGGGTTACATCTGAGCTGTTGGCCAGCTCCTGCTTCCTGTGAAGGATCCAAAGAACACAGAATCAGTGAATGAGGACCTGCCCGGGCCTTCCTCCCCTCTCTTCCAACAGTGTTGGGCTCAGGGGCACAGTTATTTAACACACAGTGCAGAAAACAAAGAGCTGAGTGTCTGTTCTTTGCTGGGATCTCCTAAAGCTGAAAGCGGCACTAGGTTACTTCAAGTGCATCCCTGGACCACCAGCATCAGCACCACCTGGGAAATGTTAGATACACTAATTCCTGGGTGTACAGCAGGACCTCCAGCAACAGGGTCCGGGCAGCTATGTTTTAACAAGCACTCCAGGTGATTCTGATCCACACTGAAGTTTGAGAACCACTTCAGCCAAAAGAGATACAAGTCACAGGGCTAAGATTGAGATCTGATTTATCTTCCTTCCTAGAGCCCCTTTTGTTCCTATACACACCACACACGTGCATGCGCATGCACATACACAAGGAGGCCCTCGCCAGAGAGCAGCGCTTGGGAGGACGAGGGTGCCTACTGTGTAAGCTGCAGGTAAAACTTATTTTAGGCCGTTGCTGGCTAGGACAGTGGCAAGACAGCTAAACAGAGTTGTGTCGCCATGACAACACGATCGCAACATGTCCTCTGCTCTCACACACACCCCACTTTCCATCTGGCCCTCCTTAGTGACCAGGTTGTTTTCTGCCTGATCACCAGGCAGAATGTTTGGGGTGAGATAAGCCTTCACGGCAATGGTTATACAACAAGGCCAGCTGGACAGAACCTGGGAGAATCCCCAGACAAGGGATTCTGGTGTCCTGGCCTTGCCCTGGCTATATCCCAAGGGGTGAAGAAGCATCAAGGATACTAAGAACCAAACAAGAGTGAGCTGGGCTGTCGAAGCCCCCAACTCTATAACTGTCTCCTTCTCCAGAGCTTTCCGCTGAAGCAGCCAAGAGAGTCAACCTAAAACCTGGGTTTCCGTTTATGTGACCAAAGGATGCTTTGTATACCTCTAGACAATGCCTTTGTACCTTCATCCAGTCTATGTCCTGGCAACCGGAGCAACAGCTCCAATTCTAAGCCTTCTTCATGGGAGAAGTCCAACTCTCGCTACAGAGCCCAGACCTCCAGCTTCCAGAGGGGAGCCCTGGCCCTGGTGCCCAGACTCTTGTCTTGTCCTGCTCCCCTCAACTCACAGGGCATCATCCATACTGGTCTCTCTACTGAAATCTCAGAGACTAAGATCCAGGAAGACAAAAGCAGAAGGGAAATGGAGCCAGGACAGGGGAGGGTGGCAAGGTTGAGGCTGATGGGGTCATATGGCTCCTCTGCTAAGCTAGATGTTTAGTCAGCCTCCTTAGATGATGTCTGGCATCTGGAAGACCCATGAAACCAGGACAGGCCCCGCAGTGCCCTATCTAGTCTGGTTCAATCACTCTTGCTGCCTCTGGAGTCTACCATACCTCACTGTTCTCTAAGCAGCCAGATAACAAGGCTGCCTGAGCATCCGGCTTGGTAGAGGTGCCAAATGACCCCATCACACTCAGGTCTGCCTTTCTCCCCTGTCTGCTCCTCCACCTCCCTTCTGCTTTCTTTTTCCCAGACCTTGTTCTCTCTGTGATGTTGGGAGAGGGCCCCTTCTGATGTAGAGTGTTAACTGGAGCAAGAGCCAGCTGGGCCAGGACTTGGCACATGCATGTATGCGCACACTCACCCTCACACTCGGAGAAATGAATCTGGCTCCTGCCACCTCTCAGCTGGAACCAAAAGCTTCCCGCTTCCATTTATGGCCCTGGACGTTCCAGTCATGGAGCCCACTATGACTGCTCTGCCCCTCAGCAGGCAGCCCCTGATCCTTCTCATTGGGGCTGGGTCCTGAGGGCCATGGTGGAGAACCCCTAGGAGGAAGGGGCTAAATGATGCCACTTAGGCTACCAGGATACCAAGGCAGAGCCCTGGAGTTAGCAAAAGGCCAATAAATCACTGGTGCTCATTTCTGCGTTGGCACCTTCCAGGTTCCCAGACATCATTCCTGAATTCCTGCTGACCTGATGCTAACTCCAGGGCTCTGCCACAGGAAAGGACGCCAGGGTGTGCAGAAGGCATAGTTGCTGCTTTCAAAACAATGAGAACCCAAAGCACAACAAACCCTTTATCACAAACTGAAATCTACCCTGCCTTGGTATCCTGGTGGCCCAGATGGCATCTCCAGGGGATGGGTGGGTTACACTACACCATCCCCACTCTAGACTCCAGCCCTCCCTCCAAAGAGCCAATGGCACATATTTAAGAGCTACCTGCCCAGGTTCCAGGTTCTAGCCTTGGCCTTGTCATTGAAAGAACAAAAACAAGGAGAATCAAAGCAACTGAATCCACCTCACCCACCTGGCTTGGATCAGCTGTGCTTAACCTTGTCCTGCCCCAGCCCTCACAATCCACGGCATCTGCATGTGAGCCACGGTCCCAAGGACAGCCAGGCCCAACTGGTCCTGTCACTAGCTGATGCAGAGATAAGACCAAATCAGAGAAATGGTGTTCATGCAATTCCACCCCTTTCTCTCCCAGTCAGACAAGCATATCAAACATGAGTGGGTAAAAGGGACGCTACTCTGTCAAGGGATAACCTTGAGTCTGCTCTGACTTATAAGCCAATCGTAAATCATTAGCAAAGGTTGGCACCCATATTATTATTTTAACAAATTCCTCGTAGCCCACAATGATGTCGACATGTGTCGTGGCACTGAGATTGAAAAGTGCCCCTCCAATGAAAAGAGTCTAAAGACAAAGAATCACAGACCCATACAAGGATACAGAAAAACCCAGAGGAGAGATGGGTGATGGAGGCAGCAAAGGAAGGTGTGAAGGAAGAGAAGGTACCACAGGTAGGAAGAAGATTATATACATTCAGTTAGATAAGAAGGATGGCCACTCATATGAGACATCTACAACAGACATCAGAGTTTATTAGTGTTTACCAGGGGCAGCAGAGAGGGGGAACGAGGGACTCATCCCTTGGAAGCCATGAGCTTCTGTTGAAGGTGATGGAAAAACTTGGAACTTGAACGTAGCGATGGTGGCACAGTATGAGTGTAATTAATGTCATTGATTTGCACATGCAAAAGAGGTAGAAATGGCAAGTGTTTTGTCATATAGATACTTGTGGTACAATTAAGTGCTCTGCTGCTAATCATAAGACTGGAGGTTTAAGTACACCTCGAAAGAAAGGCCTAACAATTTACTTCCAGAAAAAGCAGTCACTGAACTGCTCCCTGTGGAGCAGGTCTACTCTGGCACATCTGTGGTCATCATACATTAGGGTCCTGCTTCTGGTTTCTGGCTGGTGGTAGTGGTGGTGGTTAGTTGTAATAGTTGCCTTTAAATCCATTCTGAGGGGTGGCAAGAGCTGGTGTGAATGGGCAGGTGAGCAGAACCTGAGGGGAGTCCAGTCAGCATCTCTGCTACCCCAGGAGTTCCTCTCTGCCCTAGAGCCCATGCTGGGACCTGGGACACTGCTTCTCTACTCTGGGATTCTTTCCCCCAAAGATTGGGAGATCCTGGGGCAGATGACAGGATTCAAAAAGCCAAAAGAGGTACTAAACCAGCTTTACCAAGATACAAGTCTCATGAAGAAATGATCAAAGGAGCCTGGAGTGGAAGGTGAGAAACCAAAGGAAGTGATTCACCCAGATTGGGCTGTTCACAGGGGACTCTATTCACGGGACACTGGACAGACCCTGAGGGAGGCCCCTATCACAGCATCCAGGACCCCCGGGTCCTCATATCCGTCCCAAAGGGCTCTGTCCCAAACCACTGGAAGCCATATACAGTTACCATCTCTCCAATAGTTTTTGTTGTTGTTGTTAAGTGCCAGGGAGCCAGTTTCAACTCATAGCAACCCTGTATAGGATTTCTGAGTCTTTTTTTAAATCTTTATGGGAGCAGAAAGCCTCATCTTTCTCCTGCGGAGAGGCTGGTGAGCTCGAACCACTGACTTTGTGGTTCGCCATCCAGTGCGTACTCTATGGAGCTAATTCCTGGAGTCAAGTTTGGCTCTGCCTGCTAACGCACCATGTGGCCTTGGTTAACTAACCTCATCTCGATGTGTCTCTCAGTTCCTTCATCTGGATGGTCGTGGTGGCTATGTGCCGTGGAGTCGGTTCCGACTCATAGTGACCCTGTACAGGGTTTCTGAGGCTATAAATCTTTACAGGAGCAGAAAGCCTCATGTTTCTCCTGCGGAACAGCTGGTAGTTCATCTGGACAGCTGGGACATAATACTCTAAGGACTTAATTCTCGTGACCGGGAAATAAAACAGCAAGTCTCATACAAGTATAGACATTTATTACTACTATTGTAACTATTATTAAACGGAGTCCTGCTGTGGCACTGCAGGATAAGCACTCGACCACAGAGTCGGTTTGAAATACAAGGTCACGGGTTCAAATTCACCAGTCACTCCTTGAAAACCCTATACAGGCACTTAATAACAATAACAATAACAGTTACGAAATGATGATCTGGTCTCCAGGTAGTAAGAGAGAAACAAGAGTCCAGGGCCATTTCAGTGTCTTTGAAAACGTCTTTGGTATCTCAAATAAGCATTAGTTCTAGCTGGTGGGACTGACTCTCAATTAATAATCAACCACAGGAAAAATACCCTCCTATCAGCAGATGGTTGCTATGGGTTGGAATCAACTGGACAACACTTAACAACAACAATAATCAGCAGATGGCCCTGGAGTCAGGCTTCCAACGGCCCTTTTCTGTGACTCCCCACACCAGGTTCAACTTCACTTTCACTCTTTCTTACTTTTCAAGCAGCCAAGCTAGAGAGATACTGACTACTGACCGCTACAAAGAGCTTCTCTGAAAAACCAAACCAGAAGAACAAGAAACTGTATGCTCAATAGCCAAAGTAAAAACACTCAAACATTATGAACAGACAAATGGATAAACAAAACAAACAAAATGTAGTATAGTCACACATTTCGACCACAAAAGAAAGCTCAAGTAGAGACGAACCTTGAAAAGATCATGTTTAGAGAAAGAGACCAATCACAAAAGCCCACACATTGTATGGCTCCATTTATGTGAAAAGTCCAGGAAACATGGGGCGTGACTGCTAATGGACACAGGGGTCTTGTCCAGGTGATGAAATGGGTTTAGAATATGGTGATGGTTGTACGGGTTTGTGACTGTACTTCCAGTCATTGGTTACATACTTTAAAGGCGGTGGATTTTATGATATGCCAAGTACATCTCAATGATAAGTGAAGGTAAGGAAGAGGGGGCTGCCTGCTGGTGCCCCAGGGCTCTGGGCTTATTGTATGTTTGTTCATGATTTGTGGCGGTAATGATTAATATTGAGGATTCTGAAAAGGACTCCCTATTACTACCACCTGTTGAAAGCCTGCCTCCCTCCCGACTCCCAACGCTCTTAAGTAGGTGATATCTAGTCATTCATTTGTAGAGATTCTTAGAGTTCTAATTTTTCACATTTTCAAGCCCTATATTACCAGCTAGACCATCCACTGTAGGCTAAAAAATACAATTAAAAGCTTCAAGAGAAATCATCATAAGAAAACAACACAATAGGATGAAAGGTGAGTTAGAAACCAGGGTTAGCTCTAGCCCTGACAAGTTGGACTCTCAAAGTATCTGTGTTTTTTCCCCTTTGCAGAGTGGGCAGACTAATTCCCAATCCCTTTCCCTGGAGAGTTGTACTCACTGCCTCAATGCAATTATTGTTAAGTGCCATCGAGGTGGTTCCTGTATAGGGTTTCTGAGGAGTGACTGGTGAGCTTTAACCGCCAGCCCTGCAGTTCAAACGGCTTTGCAGTCTAGTGCATTAACCCACAGCACCACACCAGGACGCGTAGAGCCCCCCAAAATTGTCACAATGGCAGAGTTCTGTGGTCACAGAGAAAGTCAGACCAGAGGAGAGATGAGCACTGGTGTGTGTGCCCAGAGAAGCCCACTGACCAGCTACAGAGACACGGGCTCAGTTACACTAGCACACAGCCCTCACCATGGAAGCCACAGGCTGGGAAACAGCACTTGAGAAGATGTTCATGCATGGCAGGACAGCCTAGCAGGCTGGAGCAGAAGGAGGGCCAGGCTCTGACCTCCAAGCCTGGCAAAGCAGAGGGGGAGCCCTGGTATTAGAGTCCATCAGGCCTGGATTTTCATTCCAGCTCCATCCCGATAAGCCATGTGACCCTGGTCAGGCTGCTTCAGCTCTCTTAGTCTCAGCTTTCGCATCCATAAAATGGTCTCGTGATACCCACTTTATTAGATGCTTTGAATAAGGCTTGTAAAGCATTTAGCACCATGCCTGGCACACAGTCAGATGAGCTGGAATCAGGAGTAGACGTGACGAGGAGAAGTCAAGACAGAGAGCCAGTCAGAGGGTAGAGGAAAGGCAGGGACAGCTTTGAAGCTGGAGTAACCCAGATTAACCATGTGCTTTGAACCCGAAACATAGGTGGCAGGGACTGGAGAACCCTATCACTGTGTGGGAGCCACTAGGTATGTGTACAGGGCTTACCTCCAAGCCTCACAGGGGCAGAAATGGAGGTGAGGAGTTGCTGTCTGCATAGACAATATGCCCAGGCCATGTGTCAGGGGTGGAGAGTCCAGGACAAGAGGCTCTGACAGGTAGAATTAAAGAGGAGTTGTGCTCACCTGTTAGCACCTGACAGTGTTACCATGGGGTCACATTCCATCCCAGTGCTCCAAGAGGATCTTGAAGACTTGGAGCTCAACTCGCGACCTTCAAAGATTCCTTTTTCATTCCCAAAATGGAAAATGGCAACCTAGACACACGCACAATTCAATCCTTGGGTTCCTGGCCTCTTAGGGATTAACGGCCCTAGAAGAAACCACTAGATGCCATTCACCAGCCTAATTATACCCAGAACCCACAGTGCAGTACAGCTTCCAAGCCACCTGAGGCTGAGCCTGCTTGAAGTAACTAAGCCACAGCTCCAAGAGAACCTATCAGGTAGTGCTCCACAGGGTTTTCTTGGATATAATCTTTACAGAAGCAGATCTCCAGGACTTTCTTCTGTGGTATCAGTTTGAGCCACCAACATTTAGGTCAGTGGTGGTCGTGGAGGTTATGTACTATGGAGTCGGTTCCGACTCATAGCGACCCTGTACAGGGTTTCCAAGGCTGTAAATCTTTACTGGAGCAGAAATCCTCATCTTTCTCCCACGGAACAGCTGGTCATTTTGAACTGCTGGCCTTGCAGTTCACAGCCCAATTTAACCATGCATAAACCATTTACAACACCCAGAAACCTAAAAAGGTTTATATGTCCCCTTAAAGGACCTAGGCAGGGAAAGCCAGAGGCCCAAGGATAAGCAGATGGTACACCAGGTATGGACTCTACTGAGAGCTGAGCCCTGAACCATGTGATGTGGCCACACACAGAGACTACAGCTTCAAAGGCCACTCTGAGTCAGAAAGGTGTCCATCAGCAGATGCATGGATAAACATATGATGCAACAGTAGCCATCATAACGAGATAAACCATGCCATGAGGAACCCTGAGAGTATCATGCTGAGAGAAATCAGTCAGGCACCAAAGGACAAATATGTTATGATCCCAATTTGATGACATAGCTGGAATAGGCAACCACATAGAGAACAAAGTTTATTAGTGATTACCAGGAGCTGATGGGATATGGGAGTGGGAGATATTGCTGAATGGGCACTGAGTCTCAGTGAAAAGTCTCGGTAACCAAAACAGTGATGGTTGCAAAACATGGCAAGAATAATTAATGTCACTAAATTGTGCATGCAAAAGGTTGAAACGGCTAATGTTTTGTTATATATATATTTTACACAATTTAAAAATGATAGCAATAATGGTTTTGCTCTAGGTGTATTTGTTCTGCCCTGTTAGGTACTGCTAGATGCCACTGAATCGGCTCTGACTCATAGTGACCCTGCACACAACAGAATGAAACACTGCCCAGCCCAGTGACATCCTCACACAGGATGTTCTATTTAAGCCCGTGGTTGCAGCCACTATGTCAATCTGTCTTGTTGGGGGGGTTTTCCTCTTGTTCTCCGACCCTCCACTTTACCAAACATGATGTCTTTTTCCAGGGACTGGTCCCTTTTGATATCATATTCAAAGTATGTGAGATGAAATGTTGCCATTTTTGCTTCTAAGGAGCATTCTGACAGTACTTCTTCCAAGACAGAAGTGTTTGTTCTTCTGGCAAGTTCATGGTAACTTCAATATTCTTCACCAACACCAGAATTCAAATGCATCAATTCTTCTCTAGTCTTCCTTACTCATTGTCTAGCTTTTGGCTGCATATGAGTTGACTGAAAATACCATGGCTTGGTAAGGCACACCTTAGTCCACAAAGTGACATCTTTGTTCTTTAAAGCGGTCTTTTGCAGCAGATTTGCCTAATGCAACACATTGTTTAATTTCTTGACTGCTGCTTCCATGAGCATTTATTGTGACTCCAAGTAAAATTAACTCCTTGACAAGTTTGGTGTTTTGCCCTGCTCTGCCCTACTGTTGTTGGCATTAAGTGCCGTCAAGTCGGTTCTGACTCATAGCAACTTTATATAGGGTTTCCAAGGAGTGGCTGGTGAGCTTTAACCTTGCAGTTCAAAACAACCTTGCAGTACAGCACATTAACCCACAGTGCCATACCAGGACTTCTGGAGGATCCTAAATCCTTAAACTGGACCAGGGGCAAGAGAAAGAGCAGTAGCTGTGAGGAACATGTCATGACAGGGAGACGCAGCTGTAGAGGAATTCCTGGATGGGATGACTAGACCTCCCCCTGCATCACATCTCAGAACCAATGGACCAACCTACTCACGTGGGCAAATCACTACACCTCTGGGAAAGTAAGTCTGACTGAACCAGCCACTTTCAAAACTGACTGATAAATGCTTTTCAGACAAACACAAGCAAATGAAGACTCCAAAGGGTTCAATGTGAGCCTGCAGTTCCAGAGCCAGAAAAATGTGAGCGTCCTGCCTCAACCCACGAACTCTGACTCCTATCCCACTGCTCTTTGCTGTCTCAATGAGAAAGCCAGATCGGCCTGGCCTCAGGGCCACAGCAGGACATGCAGAAAGGAGACTGGCCAACATCTTCTCCTGTCCTTACAGCCCGAGTTCTCTCGGGACCAAAGGTGGGCTGTGTCTCAGCGTGGGCTGTGACCTCTGTACTATTTACACACATCTGAGAATATGATACAGGCCGAAGAAGTAAAAATGCAAAACTCACCCTAAGGCACAACACACACCCACACCCACGTGAAAGGCCCATTTGCCAAACAGTAAGAGCGGGTTATAGGTTTATGACAGAGATACAAAGTATAGAGCCATGAGGACAAAGGAAAGCCAGGGCTTGGTCTCCTGGGGACGTCCTCTAAGTTTCATAGAGGAAGTGGTGGCTGATCTATGTCTAGAGAAAAAGGCCGGCATTTACCTGGGAGAAAAAAGGGGAAGGAAGGCACAGGCACAGAAGGAAAGCGAACAGCACTATGGGTAGGCGTTGGGTGTCCCTAGTGCAAAGGAAACACACCTCTGTCACATAGAAGGTTTTCAGAAAGGAAAGACAAATACTGGAAAACGGCCATCCAGTGTTCATCATGCACTAGGCAGTGTTTGAAGTGGCTCACATACACTATCATTAAATACAACAACACTTTGAAGTAAGTACTCTTAACCTCACTTTTATAAATGGTTAAGATCAGAATCCATGCAGCATAGAGGTTATGAATTGGGCTGCTAACCTCAGGGTCAGCAGTTCGAAACTATCAGCTGTTCTGCGGGAGAAAGATGAGGCTTTCTGCTCCTGTAAAGATTTACAACCTGGGAAACCTTGTACAGGGTCACTACGAGTCGGAACCAACTCCATGGCACATAACCACCTACACCATTATACGGTACTGCCTCTGAGGACTAAAGCAGCCAGTCTGTGACGAGTTCCTACGTCACACTAAGACTGTTTGCCAAAGTACCTGGATCACTACTGGCATCTTTGGGGTTCTCATCACTGTTGTAGTTATTGATTTTATGGAATTACCTTCTACTTGTGACAGGAGTCCATGGGTGGCATACATGATTAGGGTTAGAGGTTTGAGTTCATCCAGAGTTACTCTGGAAGACAGGCCTGGTGATCTACTTCCCAAAAATGCTCTGAAACACATTCTACTCTGACACACACGGGCTCGGCAGGAGTCACAATCTACTATAGCAACTGTTTTGGTTGGGTTTGGTCTTTTTGTGGAAAATCCCCTGATTTTCCACTTATCATTAATTTGTTGAAGTTGCCTTCTGAAAAATAAGTTTATTACAACTTTAAAAATGGAATCAATTAATAGAAAATACTAACTAAGTAATACAGGAGTCCTGGCGTGGCACTGTAGGTTGCTACGCTGAACGACAAAGTCAGTTTGAACTGTAAGGTCAGCAGTTCCTGTTCACCAGCCGCTCCCTGGAAACCCTATACAGCGTTGCTATGGGTCTGAATGGATTCAATGGCACTTAACAGCAACCAATACACAGACAGGGCAGAAACAGTGAAAGGAGTTTGAGAACAGCTGAAGTTTGGAAAACAGGTACTAAGAAATCTGAAGTTTGCCTCGTTGGCAGGTCTAGAGGTCAGGACACCATTGCTCTGCAGAGCCTGTGAAAAGACACTGGTGGGCAGCGGAGTGGAGACCGGAATAACTGCCAAGGGACGGGGGAATGGAGTGAAAAGGCTCGACTATGTTCACGGCCACAGAAATGAAACAAAGGGTCAGATTCACAGTCCAAAGGTAACATTCACAGGACTGGACTCAGTAACTTCGAGCAAATAATGGTGACAGAATGAGTTCAAACTCTCAGGAAGACTCAGCTTTCAGAGAAGAGGATGAAATGGTTGATGTTTCCACCATGACTCAGAATGAGGAGGAGAACTGAGTTTACAAGAGGCAGATGATACAGTGTTTGTTCTGGACAGACAGTGAGTCAGGTGCCCTGGTGGGATCAGAAAAGACAGAGCAGAGAGACAGGTATAACAACAAGGCTGGAGATGGAGGTAAAGTTGAAGGCCATGGGAATGGAGGAGACCCCCAGTTACCTCTCTGACCAGTTATTGTTGTTGTTAATGTCATCAAGTCAATTCAGACCCATAGCAACCCTGTATAGGGGTTCCCAATGAGTGGCTTGGTGAGCTTGAACCTTTTGGTTCAAACTGACTGTTCAGTCTAGCATGTTACCATATGTCAAAGTAGAACTGAACTGTCTTTCAGAAGTACATCACCAGGCCTTTCTTCTGAGGTGCCTATGAGTACACTCAAACCTCAATCTTTCATTTGTACCACACAAGGACTCCTCAAGGAGACTGTGTAGAGCTAAAGAGTAGAAAGGAAGAGGGGTCCTTCAATGGAGTAGGAAAGGTGAGGGAGCAGGAGAGAAGCCATGGAGGAAGGACTGACACATAGAAGGTGAGGGGGAACGGGTTCAGAGGGCCGCAGTGGTCCAGTCACCTCATTAGACAAGAGGCTTCATTTCCCTCATGCTGCAGGAATCACTAACCTTATGTGCTGCCATCATCCAGCCCTTACAACACTCTGCAACATTTGCAAACTGCAGACCAAGCAGCTCTCCAATTTGGTCAGCGGTTCTGCTTGGCAGTACCTGGCCTCAGCCGAGGGAGCCACCTCATAGTCAGATCAAAGGCGGCCAGCTCACAAGGTCACAGCATCAGAAAACTTCAGAATCAAAATCACAAAACCATGGTGTCACTGAGTCTTATAAAAGCCTGTTTGTATTTCTTAACCTGGATGGTGAGTGAGTATATGAGTGCTTGTTTTATTATTCATTCGGCTGATACATGAGACATATATCACAATAAAAAAATCATTTTTCTCTGCCTTCCATTCGCTCACTTCCTTTGGGACATGATCTAGAAAGAGAGAAGAGTGAGTCCCTCAGTGGTGTAAAGGGTTAAGTGCGTAGAAGCTAACCAATAGGCTTCATAACGACCGACCTGGTAGTTAGCAGTCTAGTGCTTATACTACAGCACCACACCAGGACTTCATTTAGAGACACAGATATTAGTAATCACATTGGGACTTCCAGGGTGAACATGTCAAACTAATCATGTGTCTTTCATTGTTTCTTCTGAAGACCTTTAAATAATTGTGGGGGTGGAGTGTGAACTGACACAGACAAGCAAAATGAGAGGGGGAAATTCAGCACATGAGAAATTGCAGGTTATTGAAAGATGGCCATGAGCCAGGACGGTAGCTGCCCTGGCAGAGCGGTGGAAGCTACAACCTACATATCCACGTTGAAGGAGAGGGTTGGCAAGTGAGGGCTTCATCCTACAGAATCCCAGGAAGGTTTCAGGCTCCTGAGCCTGAGCTACAGGACATGACACTGGGGAGAGCGATTGAGAGTTGAAACAATGAGACTTTGGATGTCCCACGCCACCCCAGGCCACTGACCCACTGACCAGATGATTTGCCCGACCTTCACCAGGATGGCAGACCATAGGTTTATCCACCGAAAAAAAACGAACTGCAAGTGATCAGGACTTGGCTTATTGAGAGAAACTAAAAAATCTCTGGGAAAAGATAACATCTGGGCTCCTCCAATGAAAAGGTCAACTTACTATCTGATTAAGGAAGCCCCCTGCATGGAAGCCAGCAGATGGCAAATCAGCCAATTCACAAAGAGCTCCCACCCCACTCATGGGTGCCTCACTCTTAGGTATAGAAAGAAAATCAAGGATAACCAGATAGATGAGGAAAGATTCCAACATGAGGAAGAGACACCAAGATAAACAAGAGCAACCTGAAAGGAACCAAAGGAAACTTCGAAAATTAATATAAACTGATACCAACAGAGAGATAAGATAATACTGTATACTTAACACAAGGATCTGAGAATGCTATTAAGATGGAATGATCAGAGTACAAATAATTATAAATATGATTAGAAAACTAAGTAGAGGAAGTCTCAAAAAAAAGAACCAAAGACAAAACCATGGAAAATGAAAGAAAAAAAAAGAATGTCAGAGACTCCAATATCTGAGCAATAAAGGTTCCAAAAAGAGGTAACAGAGAAAGAGGAGGGGTATTGAGTAGCTAGTCTCCAAAGTTGACGTCCCAATGAGCCATATTTCTTGGTATGATGCTCTTGGGTAGCTCCTCCCTTCAATCTGGGCTGCCCTTGTTTTAACCAATAGAATGTGATAGTTCAACTTCCAAGGCTGAGTCACAGGAAACCTTGCAGTTTCCATGGATGAATGTTTGCATCATATAAGAAGTTTGAGACTGCCATACTATGAGGAAGTTCAAAGCAGCCACATGGAGAGGCGGCACAGAGAGAAATGTCCAGTCAACTCCCAGATGTTCCAGCCATCTCAGTCCAGGAGGTCCCAGACATTCGAATGAAAAAATGATCTTGGACATTTCAGTCCCAGCAGATGTCATAAGGAAAACCACCTAGGCACCAAGTAAAGCCTCGAGTGTAGATCTATGGTCTCAGTTTGACCATCCCAGTCATCTCTAGCCATTCAAGCCACCCCAGATGAGGTCTCAGACATTGTGGAGCAGCAATAAGCCAACCCCACTGACTTTACCTAAATTCTGATCCCAAAGAATTGTGAACCTAAAACAGTGGCCATTTTACATCATTAAGTTTCAGAGTGGTTTGTTACACAACAATAGATAACCACAAAGAAAGAGTATACCACATTTCCCAGAATTAACGATCCTAAGTCTCTGGGAACACTGAGTACCCAGTACAAAAATCAATGACAAGAAATCTACCCCACACATCGTCTGAAGGTTTCAAAACACATGGGTAAATGAAAACTCCTCAGTGACTCCAAAGACAACATGTAAATACAAAGTCTATACACAATTCTAGAGGAAAATTAATTGGGACCTAGAATTTTATACCGAGACAAGCTATCAACGCAATGTGAAAGTACAATAAAGAGATTCTGGAATATGCAAGAGCTAAAAGGCAATTTGCTCCCTTGTGCTCTTTCATGGGAGGCTCCCGCTAAAATGGTCATATTAGAGGAGAGGGGGCTCTGGAAGTGAAAAGAATGAAACGGACAAGATACCTAATGTGCTAAGCTTTTGAATTATGGTAGAACAAATAAAACTAACACAGAAAACTAAAGATAGATACACTGAAAACTCAGTGTTTCAACACAATAGCCAGAGCAATGGACTCAAACATCAGTGACCATGAAGACAGGACAGGGCCACACTGCATTTGCTTCCATATAACAGTTGTTGTTGTGAAGTGCCATCGAGTCGATTCCGACCCATAGCGACCCTGTATAGGGTTTCCAAGGAGCAGCTGGTGAGCCCGAACCACCGACCTTGCAGTTCAAATGACTTTGCAATCTGATGCATTAGCCCACAGCGCCACACCCCAACTCCCTATATAACAGAGCCGCCATAAATTGGCAGTGTAGTGGTTACAAACCAGGCTACTAACCTCAAGGTCAGAAGTTGGAAACTACCATCCATTCCATGGGAAAAAGATGAGGCTTTCTGGTCCCATAAAGATTTACAGCCTCGGAAAACCTATACAGGGTGGCTATGAGTCGGAACCAACTTCATGGCACACAACCACCACCACCACCACCATGAATCAGAGCCGACTCGATAGCAACTAACATTAACAACGCAGAACACTATACTAACAGTGGAAACATGAGTCGATCATCAACTCCAGAAAAACAAAAAATGATACAAGAAAGAAATCATGATTATAGCACCCTCTGTGTTTCAACAATATGCAATATTTACACAATCATAATAAGTGAGCACAAGGAGCTCTGGTAGCGTAGTGGTTACGAATCGGGCTGCGAATCGTAAGGTCAGTGGTTCGAAACTACCAGCTGCTCCGCGGGAGAAAGATGAGGCTTTCTACTCCCGCAAAGATTTACATCCTCGGAAACCCTGTACAGGGTCGCTATGGGTCGGAACCGACTCGACGGCACTTAACAACAACAACAATAAGTGAGCACAGACTACTGACATGAATCAAAACGGTGTGACTGGGAGAATACACTGCTTAGCAGTTTTGTATCTTGACTGAATCCACTGGAAGCTCTCAGAGAGCAGGAATTCCCCAGTTCATCATACCCAGCACAGAAGTGTATCAAATCATCCATGTTAAGAAGCCATGTAAGAGCCTGTAGGCACTGGAAGGCACCACCCTGTCTCAGAAGCAGTCAGCTTCATTTAACCCACCCCCTTCACATACACACTCTCTATCTTTAACGTTTAATTCTTCTAAATGAGCTTTCATTCAGTGACATACTAACTAGAGGTTTTCATCATTGGTCCAAACTCAATGATCTTCAATGAGGAACAAAACAAACCAAACCTGTAGCATTTGATATCATTCCAATTCAGAAGGATCCTATAGGGAGAGTAGAACTGCCCCATAAGGTGTCTAAGGCTGTAATCTTTACAGAAGCTGACTGTCACAGCTGTCTCCCAAAGAGCAGCTGGTGGGTTTAAACTGCTGACCTTTCAGTTAGCAGCTGAGTGTTTAACCCAGAGGATCCTCAGAAGAAAGCCCTGGCAATCTACTTCTGAAAATTCAGCCATTAAAAACTATGGAGTAAATTCTACTCTGACACACATGGGGATGCCATGAGTTAGAATTAACTTGTTGTTGTTTTCATTTAATGTTATTGCTTATCTATGACAGGTTTACTTGTCAGAAAGACACATGCTTGGAGCTGTTTTCCAGTTCTCAGAACAGGGTACATGGCCCACTCTCAATTCTTGCCCCTTTTTGCTTGTGACTATGATAGATCATTGGGATATGAACGTTCAGGACAAGGGGTTTCACCTATGGCAAAGCCACAAGCATGGCTGACTCAGTCCACAGGGAGCAGGCCTGCCTTACTCACCAACAGCGTGCCCTAATCCGATCTACACAACCCATCACAAACAAACCCACCCAGGATATCACACCTCTGGCTGCCTCCCAGCACTGGCATCTTTCTCAGGGACATTAGAAAAGAAGGAATAAGATGGCTGTGAGAGCCCTAGGGACATGCTGAACTCTATCTGTATTGTAAGGCTGGACAGTTCTGAAAAGTCATCAGCAGCCTGGAGCTTCACTGGACAACCGAGGTGTCTAGTGATGAGCAGAGGCCCACTCTCCTGGCCAAGCTCACCTCCTGACTCAGTGAGAACAAAAAGCCTTCACAAACCACCTCTGACCCCTTCGCTGGCTGTGTCCATGGCCCAGCCCCTAGCACTGTGCCTGCCACTGAATGAACTCAGGCATGAGTAAGAAAATGGAGAGTTAGCTGTTGACTCGAACAGCTAGGGGCTAAATTGGGCTAAATCATAGCATCCAGTGGTCCTTACCAACATTGCTATTGTGTCTACTCACTATTGATGCTTTAGGTGACCCCCAAGTCCCAACTCAAGAGTCTCACTAAGGCAGTGTTACACCCTTTCCCCACTGGCCTGATACTTTACTAAGCTCTTATCTTTCCCTGGTAACTGACTGATTCTATTCCTGACCTTGAATTCCAACTCTGTACATTGATGGTAAAGATAATAAAAGTATTATCATCATCATCATCATCATCATAATACCAGCTATTGACTTAGTATCATCTTGTTTAACCTCTTCAACAGCCCTGTGGTTGTACAGTATAATTCTACACATTTTGCAGATGAAGAAATTGAAACTCAGACAGGGTCAGTGACTCTTGGAAGACCTCACAGTGGAGCTGGGATTTTCAGTGGCCCTGGCTCTCCTCTGTCACCCTCGTACTCAGGAGGTCTCAAAGTCTGGTCTCTTTACCCAGCAGCCCTGGTTTCTGAAAGCCTTGGCCTATGAGGCATTAGGGTCATTCACTGGGAAATGGTTAGCTCCAGGCCCTGGGAATCCCTCACTAGTTCAAGCTAGGATCCAAAAACAATACTGCTTGGGAGAACACCTGAGAAGCACATTTTTTTTTTTAATTAAATGTTTTTATTTTGCATTGAGTGAAAGTTTACAGGGCACATCATCAGCTTCACATTCAACCATTCATATAGCTTGTTTCATTACATTGATTATTATCCCCACCATATATCATCAGTTTACAGTGTTACTCTCTATCCTCTTTGGTTTTTTTTGTTGTTTTTTTTTTTTGGATGGGGGGCGGGTACTTGGCTTTTTGGAATTTACAGTCTCGGCTTTTAGGGAAGGTTTTTACATTTGTCTGTGGATATCCAGGGCTCATGTATGAGATTACTAACAAGCATTACTGAATAATCAGATGAGGGACAGTTTGCTATGTCTACTAGGTGGCTAGAGTCTGATCCTCAGAGCCTATGGTTTGGACGGTCAACAACGAGAAGCACATTTTTTAAGACAAGAAAATAATTTTAATTTTTGTAATGCCTTTCAAACATATAATCCAATCTCCAATTGTTTCAAAGGACACACCAGTGAATAAGAAACTGCATTATTCTATCTCTGGTTTTAAAATTTTTTATTATAAATCTTAATTTTTATTTTAAAATTTTTTATTATAAATCTTAACACATACGTCTTTCCGTGAGGATGGTCTATATCATTTCTGGGTAAATCTACTGGGGAACACATTTGAGCACTTTCAGGGACATATAATGAAGTGGTTCAGAGGGACGCTGCCACATCTGCTTTCTGTTCTTCTGAAGTGACATGTCAAACCAAGCTCCTGGGCTCCTGGACCCGTGGGACCAGACTCAGCACCTGCCACAGGGAATCAGGGCTGAGATGAGGCTGGCATTGCAGCCTTCCTGCTGAATCATTTCCAGATGCCCTGTCCACTTAAGTGACAAGATGATGCATCACCGTCAATAAGGCTGGAAGGATCTGTCAGTGGACACAGTATTCATTCTCCCCAGGACGCCTCTGAGAATGAAGAGTGCCTGCCCAGGGCCTCTGTCTTCCCATGCCAGACCTACTCCCTGCCCCAGTTTGCTAGACCAAATGGAGGATGAGAAGAGGACTTTTCTGGGCCAGCCACCATGCACGGAAACAGACGTCACTTGAGCCCCTGGACTCAGAGCTTCACGGGTGTAGTAAAAGGGAAGAGAAACCAAAGGAGAGAACGCAGAGCCTCTGCCTGCAAGAAGAACCCCGACCACAGCTTCAAAACCCTAAGGGAATCTGACTCCTTTTCTGGCTCCAATGTGCTCCACCCACTGGTCCAGGCCTCTGCGCTGTCTCTGGTTCTTATGAGACTTCAGTAACTAGCTGGTGAATAAACTGAAGAACTTAGGGACTAGCTGAGTCCATGACCCATGAGGAAGCCTGAAACCTTCTAGTTGTGACCAAAAGAGTTAGATGATGCCCAGCTACCACTACCAATTGCTCTGAATGGGATCACATGAGAAGGTCCTGGATAGAGTGAGACAAAATGTGGGGAGAACCTTTAAAAAAAAAAAAAAAAAGATTAGGCTTACTGGTCAGATAGAGACTAGTAGAACCCTGAAACACGGCCCTTAGTCACCCTTCAGGTCTGGAACTGAACTTATCTCCATGACTCAACAACGCTACTGAGGTACACACACACACCACAGAATGCCAACCATTCAAGACCAAAAGGACAGCATCTACCTAAGGACAGCGTTCAGAAGGGTGGAAAAAGAAGGAGAAATGGAAAGAAGAAACAAAGGGAGGAAGTGGGATAAGTGATGTTACACTGAAGGGATTGCAAATGAGATGAAATGAAGTGTCTAATTTGTTGAATGTAAAACTGGTGATCTGCTCTATAAATCTTTACTCAATTCACAATAAAAAGTAGAAAAATGTAAGCGTTCCTCAACAATATGTATTATATGGCCCTTGTACTTGTGAATGAAATCCTGTTTAGAAATTAGGGGTTTCTTTGTTATATTAATGAGGTCAAACTATTGTACTGTGAGTCCTAAACCTAATCAGATAATGGAAAGACCAGATTAGACCCACACACATACGGGAAAAGGTAGATGCCACATGAGGATCAACAAGAAACCAAGGAACAAAAGGGGGCTACTGACAAGGAGTGAAACATACACACAAGACCCTGATTTGGACTGTTAGCCTCCAGAACTGTGAAGAAATTAGATATGTTTTTAAAGCTCACCACTTGCGTTAGTTCTGTTACAGAAGCGGTAGGAAACTAAGAAATGTGTCTTTTTACATGCCAAACTGGATGATCTCTGAGGGCAAGGATAGTCTCATACATCTTAATAGAACCCATGGGGCTCAGGGCAGCACTCCATACACTTAAAACCAGTGCTAGATGCCACCAAGTCAGCACCAACTCACAGCAACCCCGTAAGTGTCAGAGCAAAACTGTGCTCTGTAGCATTTTCAATGGCTGGTTTTTTTAGAAGCAGATTGCCAGACCTTTTTTCCAAGGCTCCTCTAAGTGGACTTAAACCTCCAACTTCTTAGTTAGCAGCTGAATGTGTTCACCATTTGCACCACCCAGGAACTCCTCAATACGCTATGTCCCTCCAAACAGGTCTGTTAATACTCAGACCTTGCATTTGTGTAACAATTTGAGTAATAATACTTGGGGAAGATGATCAGGACAAGGAGTGATGTTTCCATTGTATAGATAAGTCAACTGAGGCTTGGAAAGGGCTGAACCATTTACTAAGGGGAACTAGGTAGTGGATGACCTAGAACTCAAGCTTTAGAATTCAAACTCCAAGATCTGTGGTCCCCGCTATTGCCTTTACTAAAGGAGTGAGTGAGTAAATGAGTACAGGAGAGAATGAATGAAGTACGGCTCCCCTGATCTCTCCTACCTCTGCATACCGACAGCACTGGCTTTCTCAGCCCATTGCAAACACATGCAACTCATCACAGTTAATTTCTCCTGCTCCGTTAGGGTCTCACCATTTTAGGGATGTTTCTCACTCACCATGTAAAACAGATGTTTCCAAATATCTATTACATGCGAGAACTTATATGAAACAATTCAGAATAGGTCCATGTTTAGACACCAAACATGTTTATGTCTGGCAAGCTGCTTCTGTAATGATTACAGTCAAGTAAACCTTATGGAGCAGTCTTACTGTATAACACATGGGATCACCATAAGTCCAAATCAACTCGCTTGATGGCAATGATTTGGTGTGGGTACCAGGGGAGGTAAATATGTCAGCTTGAGAACTAAGGTGCGCCTGACCCAAGCCATGGTATTTTCCATAATCTCATATGCATGCGAAAGCTGAACAGTGAATAAGGAAGACCGTAGAAGAACTGATGCTTTTGAGTTATGGTGTTGGAGGAGAATATTGAAAGTGCCATGGGCTGCCAAAAGAACCAACAGATCTGTGTTGGAAGTAGTGCAGCCAGAATGCTCCTCGGAGGCCAGGATGGCCAAACTCCGTCTCTCATACTTCGGACATATTGTCAGAAGGGACCAGTCACTGGAGAAGGATATCATATTTGGTAAGGTGGAGGGTCAGAGAAAAAGAGGAAGACCCCCAGTGAGATGGACTGGCCAAGTGGCAGCATCGATGAACTCAAGCGTGGCAACAGTGGTGAGGTTGGCTCAGGATCAGGCAGTACTATCGTTCTGCTGTGCATAAGGTTGCTACAGGTTGGTGCAGACTCGATGGCACCTAACAACAACAAACCAGGGGAGGGAGGGAGGGGGAAAGAGAAGTCACTATTCAGGAAGTACTGAACATCAGTTCATGGTGATGGGATATTTGACAACAGATACTAGTTGCAGGTGCACAGCATGATGAATGTAATCAGTGTCACTGGATTGCAATATATATATAGTGTTGAACTGGAAAATATGGTGATATATATATATATAGTAATAACTTTTTAAAGACATTTCCAAGGATCTGTACTCCTTGCATCCCCACAAGCTCCAATAATGCTGAGCAACGAACTCCTGACTGAGCAAAGGACATACATACCCGTGTTCTTGCTGCTGTAGCACCTGGTGTGGTAACCAGAGTTGCCTGGGTCTGGCTAAACCAGAAACATAAGGCATCAGGTTAGGCTGCCTCCAGCGAGTCCTCATTCCAACACCAGGGTTTATCCCTGGAGAGAGGGAATGGGGCAGCAGAGGTGGGAGCCTGCAGAGGCTCAAAGATTAACTAAAGTCACGGGGCCCCTGCTTGGTCTTTCTGGATCTATCTCTGATTAAAATTCCTGGGTGGTACGAAGGGTTAAGCTACTAACCGAAAGGTTGGCAGTACGAATCCATCCAGAGGCAGTTTAGAAGGAAGGTCTGGCCATCTATTTGCAAATGATTCCAGTCACTGAGAACCGTCTAGAGGACAGTTAGTTCTCTAACACATATGAGGTTGCCTTGAGTCCAAGCCAACTCAACAGCAACTGGAGCTTTGGTTTTTATCTGAATCAGAAGGTGAGCAAGGACCAGAGAGAGACAGCTACCCACTGCCTATCTGGGTCAGAATCTGATGCCTGGCTGGTGAGACCCCAGGCCACCTGGGGGCCAGGCACCTAGGATCCTACTCAGATGACCTATGGCTGTCAGGAGCAGAGTTGATGAATGCTTGGAGCTCCAAAAATCAACTCTGAAGACGGCAGCAGCTTTAGTCTGCTCCCAACAGCAGATGTAGTAGATCAATAAGGTTTTTACAGGTTATCAGAATAGAGGTGGGGGATGGGAGCAGAGGGGTGGCAGAGAGAAAAGGAAAGAGACAGGATGGAGGGAAGAAGTGAAGAATAAATGGAAGCTTTCGGAAGCTTTAAAATTGACGACACTTCCCTCCCCATCGGGGCCAGAATCCATCAGTTAAAAGACCGCCTGGCAGGCAAGCCACAACAGGCCAAGCGGGGGCGGGCACAGAGGGAGCAGGCCAGTGGCAGGAATGCCAAAGGGAACCACAAAGTGCTGGGCTGAGTGCTCTCTGGGCTCCCCTCCAGGAACAGACCAGCCAACTTTGGGGGAACACAGAAAAGGGTTCCTTGCCCCTGATACTGTCAGTTCAAGCCCTAAACTGCTCCCCATTGTTTCGCATCCAACAACAAAAAAAGCATTCTCTCCAGCTTCCCAGCCCCACCCACGTGGTCTCTCAGGGACAGGGACCTTGAAATAAAGAAAAGGAGAAGATGGTCCTTGGAAGTTTCTCTACTGTTCAGCCTCTACATCCCCTCCCCAATGTAATTCCATCAGTCTCCCTGGAAGTCTCAGAAGAGGGGGCACCCAAGGTTCTTTCTCCTCCCACCTCTCCAAGACCAAGGACACTCACTGTTAGGAAACAGTCATGGCAAGAGGCCCTCAGTAAGAACTTAAAAGTCCCAGTGTACTTAGCGTCCTTCATGGAAGCTTGGCAGTCACTCAATGAGTACTCATAAAGCACCTACTATGTGTCAGCACAGAGTCCTGGTATGGTGCTATAGGATAACCACCGGACTGCTAACCACAAAGTTGACAGTTCAAACCCACCTGTGGCTCTTGGAAACCTACACAGGGTCATACTGTAAGTCGGAACTAACGCAATGACACAAAAATGACAACGTGTCAGCACAAACAACCCTGGGTGCGCCATGGTTAAAGCACTAGACTGCAGACATAAAAACCAGAGGTTCAAAACCTGGTACTTACTGCAACATGAATAAACTTTGAAAACATTATGCAAAGTATAAGAAGCCCGACACACAAGGCTGTATGTTTTAAGATTTCATTTATATGAAACATACAGAAAAGGCATAGAGACAGAAAGTGGATTATTGGACACATGCATTCCTTTTGGGATGACAGAAACATTCTGGAACTAGATAGTGGTGGTGGCACAGTACTGTGAATGTACTAAACGTCACTGAATTAGTTAACATCCACAGAAACTACCCAATGGTTAAAATAGAAAAGTTTATGCTCTACATTTGTCACCATGATCTACCAAAAGAAAAAGAAAAAAAGTTAAAGAAAATGCAAAGCTGATCATATCATTCCACTTAACTCTGGTAGCGTAGTGGTTACGAATCGGGCTGTGAACTGCAAGGTTAGCAGTTCGAAACTACCAGCTGCTCCGCGGGAGAAAGATGAGGCTTTCTACTCTCGTAAAGATTTACACCCTCGGAAACCCTGTACAGGGTCGCTATGAGTCGGTTCTGACTCCACGGCACATAACAACAACAACAACAATTCTAAGATGAAGCCCAACCCGAGCACACCATCCAGCCCCCTCTCACACTCCTCCCTGCTTCCTTGCCTCATATGCCCCCCCCCTGCAAAATGTTCATGAGCTCCTCCAGTGTCTCTCTCACCCATATCCGAGCTCAGCACCCACTGTCCCCTCCATCTAGACTTTTCTTCTCACCCACACTTCCACCCCATTCCAGACCTGTCTATGTCTTATCCATCCTCCAGGTCTGCTTAAATGTCCCTTCCTCCAGATGTCGTGTCCTGGGACCCATTCTAGACTGGGCCTCTTGTGCTACCTGCCCCATTCCCACCCCTACCCCCTGCACACCCCGATCATAGCCTTCAGACCCTTAATTGTAATATCCATCAATGCCCATCGCCTCCTGGTTCCCCCACTGGATCCTCAGCTCTCATCCAGGGCCTCTTAGTCCCAAGCCAAAGAAAGGGGCCAAGAAGAAAGCAGGGGCCTTTGATGTGAGAAAGAGCTTGGTGGTAGGGCCGAGCCCAGTGTAAACAGGCCTGAGGAAGGAAGAGAGTGGGCAAGGCCAGCACCCATCTTTCTGTGCCACCCACCTACCCAAAATAACTTGCTGCTGTCAAGAACATTCCAATTCATGGGGATCCTATAGGGTAGAGCGGAACTTCTCCATAGGGTTTCTGAGACTATAAATCTCTATGGGAGTAGACAAACTCATCTTTCTCCTGCAGAGATGCTGGTGGGTTTAAGCCACTGACCTTGTAGTCAGTAGCCCAATGCTTAACCCACTATACCACCAGGGCATTCCTTCCTAGAATTATAACCTGCAGAGCACCACCCAGCACCAGGCTATAAACTCAGCATGGTGAACACACCAACTCACTGACCACCACAAATGCCACACAACAGAGGCCACTACTGATGAAAGGGGCAAGAGGAAGGGGGAAAGGGAAGCGGTGAATTTCTGTGTACAGTGATGGGGAATTTAACAACCATTATGGGTGATGGTTGCACAATATAATTAATTAATTAATATCACTGACTTCTGGTGTGGCGCTGCAGATCAGCAAACTGGACTGCAAACCACATGGTCAGCAGCTCAAACCCACCAGCTGCTCAATGGAAACCCTATACAGGGTCACAATAAGTCAGAACCAACTTAACATAACTTAACAACAACAACAACATTCTCACCCCACTTCACAGATGAGAACACTCAAGTTCAAAAAGGTGAAATGCTTTGTCTAAAGTCACCCAGCTACCAAGTGGCTAAGTGGGACCTGCAAGGTCTCCCAAATGCTCTTGAACAACTCCTCAGGGCAGCTTTACCAAAAGCTGGGACCACCCGTGAATTCTCTCATCCAGGTATCTCTTCCTTCAGAACCCAGAGTTGTCTGGTCTCCCCACGTACCCAAGACCAGTCCCTCCTTCAGGGGAAAGGATCCTGCTCATTTTCTAGTTAGGCCGGTGTTGAGCAAAAAAATGGGTCCCATTGAGTGTCCTTATCAGTAGCTGTTATGGCTTAAATACAACGCTGACGCCTGTGCCTGTCAATATGGCCTAATTTGGAAATGCAGTCTTTCTTTAAAGACACTACCAGTTAATGAGGTCAGACAGGAATAAGGTGGGTTCTAATCCCTTCTGGGAAGGAGCTCTTGTAATGTAGTGGTTATGAATCGAGCTGCTCATCTCAAGGTCAGCAGTTCAAAACTACCAGCAGTTCCGCTGGAGAAAGATGAGGCTTTCTGCTCCCACAAAGATTTACAGCCTCAGAAACCCTATGCAGGGTCACTATGGGTCGGAATCAACTCGACTCGATGGCACTTAACAACAACAACAAATCCCTTCTGGGAAGCCCTGGTATGGCGCTGTTGAATAAGCACTGAACTGCTAAGTGCAAGTTGGGTGGCTCAAACCCACCAGCCACTCCTCAGGAACCCTATACAGGGTGGGTATGAGACGGAACCGACTCAATAGCACTTAACAACAGCAATCCTCGCTGGGAGTCCTGGCGAGAGTCCTGGTGTGGCGCTGTAGGATAAGCACTGGACAAACCCATCAGCTGCTCCTCGGAAACCCTAAACTGGGTTGCTATGAGTCAGAACCTTCTGAGGGGTGTCTTATAAAAGGGGAGACCAGGCACAGAAAGAGTCACACACATGGGACACGGGAGGTTCACACACATGGGATGTCACCATGTGAAGACACTTCTCAAGTAGTAAAGGATTGCCAAGTGTTGCTGGCAGCCACTAAACTCTAATAGACAGGCACAGACCAGTCCCTCTCTCAGAACCCACAGAAAAATCAAAAAGGCAGATAGATACCTGATTTGGACTTCTAGCCTCCAGAATCATCAGACAATGAATTTCTGTGGTTTAAAGTTACCCACTTTGTGGTACTTCATTTTAGCAGCCTACGGAAACTGCGATGAGAAAGACTACAGGAGGGATGAGGGTTTGTGGTATGGGGTGGAGATCAGGAAGTCTACTTAGGGCATGGGAAGTCAGGGATGCCCCATTAGACATCCAAGTGGAGCTCACTTAGAAACAGAGAAAAGGAAGGGGCACAATCCCATTTCAAAACAGAGGTGGATGAGGCTGGGGCATACCGGCCAGCCAGATGGAAGGAAATCAGAAAGAATTGTCACAAGCAAATTGAAGAAAGTGTTTCAGGAAGGAGGAAGCATTTAGTTGTCTCAAATGCTGCTAAGATGAGGACAGAAAAGTAAGAGTTCATTGGTGATCTGGACAAGAGCAGTTTCCATGGAGCGGTGGAGAGCAAAGCTGGAGGGAAGTGTTTCAAGAAGTTTTGTATAAAGGGGAGTAAGTAAGAGAGATAGCAGTAGCTGAAGAGGAATAAGGGGCTCAGGGCAGTTTGGGGCTTTTTTCTTGGTTGATAGGTAATTTGTTTTAAATGGGTGATGCCAGCATTCATTTCCCAAGAGGAAGGCTTGTGCCAATCTCTATTAAGATCTTCTCCTCTTCTCCTTTCTCCCTTCCCCTTATCCCTCCTCTTCCCTCTTCATCAGCAGGGTCATTCTCCTACACATACAGTGCATGTTCTTGTTTGTCCTTAGGTACCACTGAGTTGATTCCAACTCATAGTACCCCATGTACAACAGAACAAAACACTCCCCAGTCCTGTGCCGTCCTCACAACCATTGTTATGGCTGAGCCTGTGACAGCAGCCACTCTGGCAGCCCATCTCATTGATTGATGGGCTTCCTCTTTATTGGTGACCTTCTACTTTACCAAGCATGATGTCCTTCTCCAAAGACTGGTCCCTCCTGATAATATGCTGTTGCAGACTGGAGGAATTGGAGTGTTGAGGACCAGTATCATGGACGAAAATCCAGTACGTGTCTGCACTCAGACTTGCTGGCCAGAGACCCTGTGGGCTCAAGGAAGTAACCTCCAGACATTCCGGGTTCATTGGCTTTTTCGAACTCACTGTGGGGCTAGCTCTGTATAATTCTCTTTAGTCCTATTAATTCATGCTATGCTTTGAACCCCTGTAATTGTAGCTTCTGAGAAAATGGTTTCTTATGTGCCTCTCTCAATGTCTCCACTGTATTGGCAGTGTTTAAGGTGTTCTGGGAACAAATCTCTCCGAGGAACAAACTCTGGCCACTGGGCAAGCTCATCAAAACTGTTCTTTATCAAATTATTCAGCTATGTTTGATATTAACTTAATACATGAGCCCTTGATACCCATGGACAAATATTAAAACAAAAAACTGCTCCTAAAGCCGAGGCTGTAAAAAGTTCCAAAAGCAAGTTTCTCCCAAGGAATTAACTCAGTATATTGGCGTATTCCCGGGCTTTGTCTAAAGAATAATAGGAAACCATTCAGCTAGTCATCTTGTTTCTTCCTGCAAGCCTCAACCAGCCAGACGACACAGCGGAACTCCTTTCAATCCTTTTCACCTTGTTCCCATTCGAGATTAGGTGCTATAGGTATGTTAATTAGCCTGGAGAAACCGAGTTGCTGCCCTGGGATTCGAACCTGAAAAGTACAGTATAAATTTGCTTGAATTTCTGGAAAATTAAGGTTAGATTATCAAGACAATTTGTGATGTATGTTTTAGAATTTGATTCCTGTAAATCATGGTGTCCTGTTTTGAACGATTAATCACATTTCACTTCTTAATACCCCGTCTTAATAAACCCTGCCTTCCTTTGTGTAAAGCTCCTCCCTGAAATAAAACGGGGGGCGCAGACTGAAGCCCACATGTGATGCGTTAAGGCTGGCATGCGAGGCGTTAAACCTGGCAAGGCATGCGTTAAGGTTTGCAGGGAGGTGCTTTACTGCCTGCAGGGGCCACAATGCCCGTAGTCCAGGATCTGCCCGCCAGTGTCGTATCCACTCTGGTCTTGGGGTGTCTTCTTGTCTTTCTCTTTGCGTCTTTGTGTGTACTTTTTCTCTATCTCTGTCGCCACCAGATCTCCCTCCTTCGTGAACCGAACCCCCTTGTTGAGGCCGGATCTCGACAATATGGCAATGTGAGACAAAGTCTCACCATCCTCTCTTCTAAGGAGCACTCTTGTGAGGTTGGCCCAGAGACAGTGTTTCGTTCTGTTGTGCACGGGGTCGCTATAAGTTGGTACTGACTCGATGGCACCTAACAACAACAACAAGGAACATTCTGGCTGTACTTCTTCAAAGACGGATGTGTTCATTCTTCTGACGGTCCATGGTGTATTCAATATTCTTCACCAACACCATAATTTAAAGGCATATTCTTCCTTATTCATTGTCCAGCTTTCATATGCATACAAGGAGATAAAAAATACCATGACTTAGGTCAGGCATACCTTAGTCCTCAAGGTGACATCTTTACTTTTTAACTTTAAAGAGGTCTTTTGCAGAACATGTTTAACACACTGAAAAGTTTCCCAAAATATGTGAAAAGGAAGGCCCTTTGTATGTAGGATACCCAGTCTTAGTTGTCACTTGCTCCAACTCATCCACATGAGGACACAGGTGAAGACAATAATAACATAATTTTTTCTCTCAAGAGAAAAGACCTCTTCCTCTCCCGTCACAAGTTGCTGTGACTTTCTCTCAAATTCAAGTCATTTCTTCCTTTGGGTCATGAACATTTTTAGTCCTTTATTAAAATGCAAATGTAGAAAGCCTGACTTCGGTGACCATTATAACATTCATTGGGGCTAATCCACTGGGAGGCTGACAATTCCCACAGGCACAAAGCTAACTCCTTTACTTCTCAAAATACAGATCATTTTGTTACCCACAAAGAGTAAACAGATTCTCAAGGAGTACTGGTAGCACAGTGGATGATGAGCTAACCACAAGGTCAGCTGTTCGAAACTACCAGTTGCACTGCAGGAGAACAATGAGGCTTTCTGCTCCCATAAAGATTGACAGCCTCGGAAACCCTACACAAATTGGAATCAATTTGGTGGCACACAAAGCTAATTCTGAGAGAAATGAAGTAACTTAACTCGGTAGCGTAGTGGTTATGAATCGGGCTACGAACTTCAAGGTCAGCAGTTCGAAACTACCAGCGGAAGATGAGGCTTTCTGCTCCCATAAAGATTTACAGCCTTGGAAACCCTGTACAGGGTCGCTATGAGTCAGAAGCAACTCCGTGGCACATAACCAACCAACCAACTCAGGATCATAATAGCTCAACTGTGGCAAAGCCAGGATCTGAATACAGAAGGGCTGATTCTGGGCTTAAACTCCCTCCCCTCCTCCTCCTTTTTATTTTTATTTTTTTATTGTGGCAAAATATATACAACATAAATGTTACCATTTATTGGTGAGGACGCCCTGATGACACAGCAGGATAACTGCTAGCTACAAGTTTGGCAGTTCAAGCCCACCTGCCTCTTCAGGGGAGAAAGATGAGGATTTCTGCTCCCATAAAGATTTACAGCAGGGGTGGGGAATGTCCAGCCCTTGGGCCTTATAAGGCAGTTGATATCCTTTGCGTGGCCCTGGCAAGGCAACCGCAGTTCCAGCCATCATATTGTTATTGTTGTTAGTGTTATCACGCCAGTTCTGACTCATAGCGACCATGAACAGGGTTTCCAAGGAGCGGCTGTGAGTTTGAACCACTGACCTCGTGGTTCAAACTGATCTTGTGGACCTGCACTTATCCTACCATGCCATATCACATTGTTGTTGTTGTTGTTGTTAAGTGCAGTCAAGTTGGTACCGACTCATAACGACCCTGTATAGGCTTTCTGAGGAGTGGCTGGTGAATTTGAACCTTGCAGTTCAAACAGACTTGTAGTCGAGTGTATTCGCCCACAGCACCACACCAAGACTCCTGGGTGAGTTAATTAAATGTTTGACCAAATATAGCAGGCTAATTTTTAAGCTGATTGTTTTTTATGGCATGTGAATGATGTCATAAATTTTGTCAGAAAAAAAGTTCCCCACCCTTGATTTACAGCCTCTGAAACCCTATACAGGGTCTCTATGAATCAGAATCAACTCTATGGCAGTTTGGATTGGTCTGAAAGATGTTGTTAAGTGTCATCAGGTTGGTTCCAACTCATAGTGAACCTGTGTAGGGTTTCTGAGGCTGTAAATCTTTATGGAATTATTACAAAATATACAGTGAAAGGAGTCCCTGGGGGTTGCAAACAGTTAACACATTCAGCTGCTAGACAAAAGGTTCAAGTCCACCCAGAGAAGCCTAGGAAGAAAAACCCAGAGACCTACCTGCAAACAATCAGCCATTTACTTAAAGCACTGTTCTACGCTGATACATAAGGGGTGACCATGAGTAGAAGTTGACTGGATCGTACGTAACTGGTTTACACAGCGGACAATCTGTCCAGTTCTCATCCTGTCCATGGGGCGATTTTTACATATCTTCCTGCTGTTCCCTTAAAACCAAACTCTTTGCCATCAAGTCGATTCTGATTTACATCCACCCTATAGGAGGACACTGTACACTGCCACATGGGGTTTCCAAGGCTGTGAATCTTTAGGAAAGCAAACTGCAACATCTTTCTTCAGCTAGTGAGTCTGAAAGACAACCTTTCGTACAGCAGCCAAGCACTTAAGCACTGTACCACTAGGGCTTCTCCAGATGGGCTTTGTCAGTCAGTGAATGGGCCTATTTTGTTTGATGAATGAAGCTGAGCTTCTATCATTTACTAACATGAGTCCTGACTAATATACTATGTAAGAAATAGAATCCCTATTGTGTTAGAATATAGAGAACCAGATGTAGATAAGAAGCAACTACACTGTGGAGGAGGTTATGTGTTTGGATAGAAAAGACTATCACAAGGAAATATATCAAATGTTAACAGCAGTTATCTCTGCAATCCCCCATCTGGGGTTGCAGATGAGTTTTATTTTAGTCCGTACTGTTCTGCGTTTTCCAAATTTTCTACAAAGAACATGGATTTTTTAAATATAATACGCATTTCTTATAAAACTCCAATTGGAAATACACAGCCAGACAAGAAACAAGAAATCTCCTCGGAAGCTTCAGAACCAGTGCAGAGGTCAAGGGTGGCAGGAACCTCACCCCTGCCATGCACATGTGTGTGTGCACCCTACCACAGGGCTGCTGCCCCATCCCAAAGCTGCTCCCAGACCAACTGCAGTCACTAAACCCAAGCCTTCTATTGGTGTGGTACCACAGTCCAGACTCGTCTCCTCATACTCCTCCTGGAGCCCATGCTGAAGCCTCTAGAAATCCTAGCCCACACATGAGCCCAATAAGCACGCCCCGGCAAGTGCTTGGCCAGGAGTCAGAGGGAAATGTCGCCCATCACGGAGGTTACCCAACCCCTCCAGCATCTGCTCTCTGGACCTGACCTTCCCTCAGCTACATGAGACAGTCAGTAGGGGCAGAATCTGAGGACTTTAACTGCAGAACATGGACTGTTAGGGTCAGGAGGGCAGTCTCTTCACTGGAGTCCCCAAGGCACTCTGGATCCAAACATATCTCAGTTTTCATGGAGACCAGGCTGCAGCAACGCCCACCCGCCTACCCCATCATCAAGCAAAGAAACAATCTTCTATCGCTGTACACATTAGAGTTCTATATAAGATTTGTATTTACACAAATAATTCTACTAAAGATCAAATGAAAATCATTAACTAGTCCTAGTTCCACTTCACAGATGGGGGCTAAAGGACAAAGTTTGAATACCATATGTTCAAGATCAAACATAGAGCTGCCTCCCTTAGGTTTTTCCTTCTACCTGGGGTCCCTACCTCTCAGACCCCTGAGAGCTCTGGTGGGCCTGGGTCACCATCATAGTGATCAACCAGAGAACAGCAGCCACACTCCCACCCAGGGCCTTGTGGCCAAGAGTACCCATCAGCCAGATGGTTACGGGGAATTAACAATCTCTAACGACGGAATTCACACTTTCCGGGTTTAAGGGTAATTGGGCCCCACAGAGAATCAGCAAGAAAGTATGGGGACGCATTATCCAACCCCACAGTTGAGAGCTAAGCTTGGGAGAGGGCAGACTGTCCTCTCAGAGGCAGTGCCCCAGGGACACCTCACACAGTTTTATATCTGACAACCTCTGTGTCCAGGATAGGGACACATCAGGGAAGAAGAGAAAACCACTTCACCCAGCAGAAGCAGAAGGCATCTCTACAAGTTGACAAAACTGCTGGTACTCCCCCAGATGTACAGGTGCTTCCTTCCACCTGTACCGAGTGAAGTGCTCACCCTCTTCTTCTCTGACACAGCTCTCATGCCTTGTTCTTCTGATAACAGCACACCAGATTTCCTTAGGTGGCCCACCCTACCTACATGCTCACTCAGTCCAAGAGACTCCATCTCTGGAACCAGCAGACAGAGTCTTAGACACAAGACTTGACTAATCGGTATATTCTATCCCTCTATTCAGGGACAGGCATGTAGCTCATGCTGTACAATGTGAGCCATCGCAGGGACTTTGGCTGAGATTGATGGGAAAGAGGTTTGCTCTTCCTGCGGAGCTATGAAAGGGGTAGGTAGGATGGCAGCCATCGCCAAACAACCACTCTGAGGATGAAGACAACCCAAAGGAGAGCAGAGCCTAGAGACAGGAGGAGACAGTCAATGTCCTTCAACACCACCAGAGCCTTGGACCAGCCATGCCCGAATTCTCATCACTGAACACTTACCTAAATCAATAAATTTCTTTTTTTTTTTCCCTCTAAGTTAATTCACAACCAAAAGGTTCCTAATTAATTCAGCTAAAACGCCAGTCAGAAGCATCACTTGGGGGGTGCCATCCACCATTCCTCCAACACCAAGACCTTCTGTTGTAAACTCCCATACCATGGATCTCAACTCATGGCAGCACTACACACATGGATGAATGACATGCTGCCTGGTCCTGAGCCACCCTCATGATCAGCTGCAGATCAGACCATTATGATTCACAGGGTTTTCATTGACTGATTGTCCAAAGAGGATTGCCAGGTCTTTCTTCCTAGTCTGCCTTAGTCCAGACGCTCTACTGAAACCCGCTGAGCATCACAGCAACACACAAGCCTCCACTCACAACCAGGTGGAAGCTGTGCATGAAGTGTACTGTCTGGGAACTGCCCCGTAGTCTCCTTCATGAAGTTGTTGTGAAGTGCCGTTAAGTCAATCCCGACTCCAAGCAACCCTCTACAGGGTTTCCAAGGAGCAGCTGGTGAGTTTGAACCACTGACCTTGTGGTTTGCAGTCCAGTGCTGATCCTACAGCACCACACTGGTCGTCCCCTGCATCACTGTTGTTGGGAAGTGCCATTGAGTTGGTTCTGACTCATAACGACCCTGTATAGGGTTTCCAAGGAGCGGCTGGTGAGTTTGAACCGCTGACCTTGTGATTCAAACTGACCTTGTGGCTTAGTGCTTTATCCCACAATGCCATACCAAAATTCTGCCACTGAACCACCAACATACTTATTCCTTTGTTTACATTGACTTGTTTACCGAGAATGCATTTTCCTAGTCCATTTAGTCCTTCAGAAATTGTATCCAATCTTCATCAACCACTTCAAATACCACCAACGCCATGAAGCCTTCCTTGGGTACCCCTCCTTGCACCCTTACTCCAGCATCTAGACCATCTTCTGTCTTGGGTTCCCATGACATGTCAGGTCTCTCCTGGAGCATGGGCTGCTGGAGACCAGGGGGTGTCTCAGTCTCCTCCTGGTACATACCTAGCATTCCACAAATATTGATGGGAGTGAAGTGAACCACCACGCAAACGCACGTTTGGCACACAACTCAAGCCACTGCCTGTATTTGCATTTATGGAGGGAAAGAAGAGGATGAATGCTCCAGACGGGGCTGGCAGCACTTTGCAGAAAGGGAGTGGGGGCAAAGGAACAGCTGTCCTGTTCCCATCCCTCACACCGTGGCCGGCAGCCTGCCTCCTGCCTCCACGTGGACTTGCCCTTGGAGGACCTTCTCAGCAATCGGTACTTGGCCTTTGTTGATGTTACATACAAAAGTACTTCTTGGCATATTTGCAGACCTAGTTTTTGGATAGCCTGTTTCAGTTACTTCTGGATTTACATGTCGCTTGTGCCTTTGCATCTTGGATTAAATATCTTTATTAAAATAAAGGTACTATTAAAACACAGGTGAGCTCAGGCTGCAGCAGAGACCTGCCAGTTCACAAAGAGAACAGGGACTTTCTCTTCCAATTAGTGAGGACAACAGCCAGGAGACCTTTCAGCTTATCAGAAGTCTGATAGGACAAACCCTCCACACACACCGCCCCCAAGGTTCCAAGGCCCCTCCACCCACCCCAGTCAAGGCCACGTGCACAAAAGAAACCCAGCTACCTCAGAGACTTGCCCAGTTCCTTCCTTAAAAAATAATGAGAACCTGATGAACTGCCATGGTTCCTAAAGTTCTGGCTCATTTTCATACATCTGGTCTCCTCTGAACTTTAATACCCACCACCCATGGAGCGAAAGGAGCTCTGGTAGCATAGTGGTTACGAATTGGGCTGCGAACCACAAGGTCAGCTGTTCCACGGGAGAAAGACGAGGCTTTCTGCTCCTGTAAAGACTTACAGCCATGGAAACCCTGTTCAGGGTCACTATGAATCGGAACCGACTCCACGGCACATGACAACAACAACCCATGGAGCGAAAGTCAAGCACAGAGAGGTTAAGTAACTTGGCCAGGGTCACCGCATAATTAGGGAAAGGAGAAAGGGCACAGCTTTTGGCATCAGACAGATGAGGGTTTGAGTCCCAGCTTTGTGGAACAAGTTGGGTGACATCAGATATGCCATCCCTTCTGAACCTTAGCTCTCTCTTCTATGAAAGAAAGAGATGACAAACAGTGATGGTTGTGCAGAGAATGAAATGAGTAAAGTGGGGTTTAAGTGCCAGCCCAGAGGCATGTCTAGAGTAACACTCAAAATGTGCCCTCATCCCTGTCCCTTCTCTTGTTATTCCTACTGGTTTTGTACTGTAATACACAGACTCCCATGAATACTGTCATTTTATTTGGAGGTGTCAGGGATTGAATGGTATCAACCTGGCTAAGCCATGATTCCCAGTATTGTGTGGCTGTCTAATACTTAGTGGTCTGAAGTAATGATCCTCTGTTTAGTGTTATGTTGTAAATCCGAACCTCTATGTGCTAATGAGACAGGATTTAGGCAGGTTGCATCATGACTCCAGTCTCACCCTTACTCAAGTCACCACCTTTATTCAATTACAGGTATGTGCTGCTTAAGGCTGGACAACTGCAAAGCATGTTTAGGTCCGTGCCCCATAGGTTTTTTGTGTGTGTGCTTTTTAAAGGGAAAGCCCCTCTCATTTTATTTATGATTTCCTCATAGTGGATTTAAGAGCCCTAGTGTGGTGCTGTAGGATAAAGACTGGACTACTATTCACAAGGTCAGCACTGCAAACCCACCAGCCATTCTGAGGAACCCTATACAAGACCGCTATGAGTCGGAACCAACTTGACATCTCTTAACAACAACAATAGTTTTAAAGACCCCAAACCCAATACTTGCAGCAGGTAAGGCAGAGGACATGGCTCTGGACATGGGCTCTCGGGCTTTGTCCAGCAGGCAGGCGGTGGTGGGCTGCAGGCTCAGGTTGCTCCTGCTGCTCAGGCCGGGGCACACTGCGCTCTCTCCCTGCTCAAGTCCTCTTGTTCTGCTTCCACCCCAGCATAGCAGAGGCGGCAGCAACAGCAAACAGGACAACCAGAAGTGGACTCCCATATGTTTCTTTGTTTCTTTCTTTCTTTCTTTCCTTCTTTCCTTCCTTCTTTCCTTCCTTCCTTCCTTCCTTCCTCCCTCCCTCCCTCCCTCTCTCTCTCTCTCTCTCTCTTTCCCCTTTTAGTATAGGTATCTTTTCTTAAACTTTTACTATAATGGTCTTATGCAATATTTGGCTATAATTTCACTCAGCATAATGTCCTCAAGGTTCATCCATGTTGTGCAGTGGCTTGTAGCTTCCCTGTTATTCTTCAAGATAGCATAATATTCCATTGTGTGTATGTATCAAAGTTTGTTTAGCCATTCTTCCACTGATGGGCACTTAGGCTGTCTCCATCTTTTTACTATTGTCAATTAGTGCTGCTATGAACATTGGTGGGCATATGTCTACTCGTGTTATGGCTAGTACTTCTTGTAGATACAGACCAAGTAGAGGAATTGCTGGATCATAAGGTATTTCTGTTTCCAACTTTCTGAGGAAGCACCATACTATTTTCCAGAGTGATTGGACCATTTTGCATTCCCACCAGCAGTGTAGGAGGGCCCCAGTCTCTTCACATCCTGGCCAGCATTTATTACCCTCTGCATTTTTGAACTTCGCTGTTAGTGCTGGTGTGAGATATCTCATTGTTGTCTTGATTTGCATCTCTCTAATGGAATCTTGGTGTGGCGCTGTGGGCTAAATGCGTCAGACTGCAAGGTCAGTGGTTCAAGCTCAACAGCTTCTCCTTGGAAACCCTATACAGGGTTACTATGGGTCAGAATTGACTCAACGGCACTTAACAACAATGGCTAATGATCATGAACATTTCTTCATATGTTTGTTGGCTACCCGAATGTCTTCTTTGGAGAAGTGTCTGTTCATGTCCTGTGCCCATTTTTTAATTGGGTTACTTTTCTTTTTCTTACAGACATGTTGTAGTTTCCTAAAGATTTTAGAAATTAGTCCCTTGTCTGATATGTCATTGCAAAAGATTTTTTCCCATTCTGTGGGCTCCCTTTTTATTCTTTTGGTGAAATCCTCTGATGAACATAAGTTTCTAATTTTTAGAACATCCCAAACATCTATTTTGTCTTCTTTTGTTTGTGTGATTTTCACAATGTTTCATCGTCTGTGTGTGCCCTGGATTAGACACCTTAAAAGTCCCAGTTTTTTCACTGATGACCTTTATAATTCTGGGATTCACATTTAGGTCTTTAATCCATGCTGAGTTGGTCTCCCATATGGTTTTCAATGGTGTTCCCACAACACCCAAATCATATAACAGAAGCAAAACATATCTCTATTCAAAATCACCCTTACTCGTCATACCCTTGCTTGAGTTACAGCTTTTGTCTTATGAGATAAAAGGAGAAAGAAGAGAGCAGAGAAAAGTGACCTCACTACTTCCAAGAAAGAGCAAGGAGTACAGCGCATCTTTTGAACCCAGAACCAGGGGAAGATTAATGCTTAGACATATGGTGAAGACTAATGAGACAGGAAGTAAAAGCTGAAGCAACAGGACTTTCCTCCAGAACCAAGAGGAAAAAAACGTCTTCCCCTGGAGCTGGTTCACTGCATGCAGACTTTTAGCCTCCACGTGAGAAAATAAATTTCTGCTTGTTAAAGCCATCCACTTGTGGTATTTTTATTATAACAGCACTAGAGACCTAAGATGGGGGTTAATTAAACCTAAAACCAAATTGCTGTTGAATCAATTCTTATTCTATAAGACAGAGTACAACTGCCCCATAGGGTTTCCAAGGCTGTAAAGCAGACTGTCTCATCTTTCTCCTGCAGAACAGTTGATGGGTTCAAACTGCTGACCTTTTGGTTAACAGCTCAGTACATTAACCACTGCACCACCAGGGCTCTTTAGAGGTTGGAACCTGATCTGAAGGCAAATTAATAATGGTTATTGAGTACAATAACCATTATTAATTTGCCTTCAGATCAGGTAGCGTAGTGGTTACGAATCGGGCTGCGAACCTTAAGGTCAGCGGTTCGAAACTACCAGCTGCTCCGCGGGAGAAAGATGAGGCTTTCTACTCCCGTAAAGATTTACACCCTCGGAAACCCTGTACAGGGTCGCTATGGGTCGGACCCGACTCAACGGCACTTAACAACAACAACAACAATTGAGTACAGCTCTCTGCAGACAGCCAGGCTAAGCTGCCAAGGCACCTTGTTTCCAATCACAATGACCCTGACCCAAACCAAGGAAAGCCCAGAGGGTATACAGTGTTGGAACCCACACCCTAGTCTCCAAAATAGGCATGTTACGCCTAACCAGCCAGTTGCCAAAAAGTCAGTTCTGACTCATGACAACCCCGTGTGTGTCAGATTAGAACTGTGCTCCAAAGGGTTTTCAATGGTTGCTTTTGGGAGACGCAGTTCTGGTAACGGAGTGGTTACTAATCGGGCTGCGAACTGCAAGGTCAGCAGTTCGAAACTACCAGCTGTTACATGGGAGAAAGATAAGGTTTTCTGCCCCCATAAAGATCTACAGCCTCGGAAACCCTGTACAGGGTCACTATGAGTCAGCACCAACTCCACAGCACATAACCACCACCACCAGCTCTCCAAGAGATCTACTTAAACTTCCAACTTTCTGGTTAGCTGCTAAGCATTCACAAAAAGCATTAACCATTTGCACCAGCCAGGGACTCCTAGTTACACCTAGAGTTCCCCAATCCTGGGCCTTCCAAACTGCCTATCAAGGGGTCAGGAAGCGTGAGGGGGTGGTAGGCTGCAGTGAGCTGAAGAGTATCAGACCTGGCCTGAGTGGGCAACTGGAAGCGAGGTGCAGGGCAGGAAGGTAAACCCAAAACCAATAGCCAGAGCCTCTGATATCTTCCAGTTGTTAAGTGCCTTCTGGTCGATCCTGACTCATAATGACTCTGTATAGGGTTTCCAAGGAAACCTGGCTGGTGGGTTTGAATAGCAGATCTTGGCAGTCAGGTGCTTGTCCTACAGCACCATACCCGCAGGACTCTAGATTACTTCCAGAGAAGACTGAAATTCATTAAGTGGAACTTTTCAAATTTAAAATAGTAGCTTAAAGCAAAAAAAGTACATAATTTTTTTCCTGTGTTGTTCATGGCCATATCCCGTTCCTAGAATATTATCTGGCTCCGACTCAAGGCTTCATAAAGAGTTGAGGAATCTGCAGTGACCAGTTTCTGACTCGGAAAACTCCTAGTGGCCTGGGTGCTGCCCACATGCTCTCTGGGGACAGGATGGTGAAAAATAAGTGGGTAGCTGCCTCTGCTTTTATTAGACTTGTTTCAGCACTTTTCACAATAGCCAAAAATGTCCAGTAACAGGTGGATGGGGTCAACAAAATGTGGTACATACATACAACGAAATACTACTCAGCTATGGCTACGAATCGGGCTGCTAACTTCAGGGTCAGCAGTTCGAAACCACCAGCCAGGTTTCCTTGGAACCAGCCAGGTTCCGCGGGGGAAAGATGAGGCTTTCTGCTCCTGTAAAGATTTACAGCCTCGGAAACCCTGTACAGGGTCGTTATGAGTCGGAACAGACTCCATGGCATACAATAACAACATTAAGAGAAATGACGTTCTAATGCATACCACTCAAGGATAAGCCTGGAAAATACTCTGCTCAAAACTTATCACAGAAGGACATACTATATGATTTCATGAACATGAAAGTAGCAAATATATAGAAACCAAAAGTTATTCATGGCTACTAGCGGTAGAGGGGAGGAGGAAGGAAGAAGGGGTGGGGAGTTTTTGTTTAGGGGATACTGAGTTTATGTTACTGGTGGTGGAATGATTTAGCAGAGAATAGAGACAACAGTTGCACAACTTGAAGAATGTAATCAACGTCCCTAAATTATACATGAAGAAATTGTTGAACTGGAATCTGTTTTGTTGTGTATATTTCTACCACAATAAAAAAATGTTAAATAGGTAAGTGATGTGGTATATATATATATTTTTACAGTAACAAAAGCAAATCTTTTTTCAAAAAAGAAGAGAATGTGAGTATAATGTTTAGCCCGTGGGTAAGTGCTTACGACAAGACGTAACATCCCCAGGCCCTGATTCTACCTCATAACATTCAGTGTGGTGGGTGTAGATCTTTACAGTTGTTGTTGTTGTTGTTGAGTGCCACTGAGTTAGTTCCAACTCATAGTGACCCTGCACAGGGTTTCCAAGGAGCGGCTGGTGAGTTTGAACCTCCAACCTCATGGTTCACACCGATCTTATAGTTCAGTGTTTATCCTACAGCACCACACCAGGACTCTCTCTTGAAAACAGAGAAGCAGAAAACGAAGAGGAGGGAAGGGCAGGGGAGGGGAAGCTCTAATCAAGGGGCCTAGCTCTGAAGCCTGGCAGGGTCAGCTGTCTCCGGACACACAGATGGGGCTGAGCATGTCTCCAGCTCTGCCCCAGGGCTCCCCACCCCTGGAGGGTTCTGAGAAGGATTTGGCAGGAACAACAGCCTTCATGAAACAGAGTGTTCACAACTGATAAGCTTAAAAGCAAGTGACATTTTTCAACCCACCCTTGTTTCAAGGGCAGTGAATAAATACAGTGTCGGCTCCAGGTTCCTACTAAGCGTGTCTGGAAGGAGAAGAGAAGGTTAAAACAATGCTCACTTGCCCCTAGAAATTGGTGCGGGTTCTTTGACATCCTCCTCTTCCAGGCTAAACCAGGAGTCCCCACTCAGAAATCCACGAATAGCAGAGGTTCTCTTCCCTTTGTCACTGGTGAAAACCTTCCCCTTCCTCTGATCCAGCCACTAGGGGAGTTCAGCATCACCCAGGTGAAAAGTGACAGGCTTCACCTCACATTCATTATCATTAACTAGCAAGGGGAAAGGGGCATTCACTGTGAAGAGACATGAGAAGACCTGCTCTGGTGTTGGGAAGTTTTTTATTTTCATCTGCGGGGTGGCACACAGGTGGATACATACGTGAAAATTCACTGAGCTTTGGCTTTAAGATTTGTACATTTCCCGTGTGCATGTTATACATCAATGTTGTTGTTGTTGTTAAGTGCCGTCGAGTCGGTTCCGACCCATAGCGACCCTGTACAGGGTTTCCGAGGGTGTAAATCTTTACGGGAGTAGAAAGCCTCATCTTTCTCCCGCGGAGCAGCTGGTAGTTTCGAACCGCTGACCTTAAGGTTCACAGCCCGATTCGTAACCACTACGCTACCAGAGTTCCTTCAATAGTGCTGATAATAATCCTAACAGCAGCATATACTGAATCCTCATCGCCAGCCAGGCACTACACCAACAAATGGCTTATCCTGGATTCTGAATGGTATACCAGATAACAGCATGACTTCTGGACCCCAATAATTGTTATTTGCTGCCATTGAGGTGGCCCCCAACTCATAGCAACTCGACGCAGCACAGTGGAATGAAACTCTGCCCAGTCCTGTGCCATCCCCATGATCAGTTGCAGATCAGACCCTCGAACTCCATAGGGTTTCACTGACTGATTTTTGGAAGAAGATCCCTCGATCTTTCTTTCTAGTCCATCTTAAGTCTGGAAGCTCCACACAACATCATGTAGTTGTGTACTGTTGAGCTGATTCTGATTTACAGCGACTCTAAAGGATAGAATAGAACTGCCCCCATAAGGCTTCCTAGATTGTAATCTTTACAGAAACAGATGGTCAGGTCTTTCCTCCCTGATAGCCACTAGTGGGTCCGAACTGCTGACCCTTCAGTTAGCAGCCACGCACGTAACCACTATGCCATAGGGAAGCCTTCTCAGCAGAGTAGCAAGGTGAAAACCACTACTAAGACAGGTGCTGGCTTTGTATGAGGGGCCCTGGTAGAGAACTGAACACAGGTCTCCAGCATGGAAGCAAGAATTCTGCCTCTGAACCACCAATGTCCTCTATATCACAACAGACCGGGATTAAAATCCCTGCTTCTCCACCACCCCCTAACTGCTCCCAGCATGCTTCTCAACCTCTGAACCTCAGTCCCTCGGCTGGAAAACAGAGATAATAAATGGTACAGTACAACAGATAACACATGTAAACCCTTAGCACTGAGCCTAGCAAACACTGTTATTTTTATTAGGTGCCTTGAGTCAATTTCAACTCATAGTGGCCCCATGTGAAACAGCAGAACTCTCCCATTGGGTTTTCTTGTCTGTAATCTGTTTTAGAAGAATACAGTCAGAATGCCCCTTAAAAGCAAGAATGGCAAGACTTTGACTCACATGTTTTGGACATATTATCACAAGGGAAGGGACCAGTCCCTGGAGATTCACTTGGATCAGAGAAAAAGAGGAAGACCCTCAACAAGATGGATTGACACAGTGGGCTCAAATTTAGCAACAACTGAGGCTGGCACAGCATGGGGTAGCATCTTATTCTATTATCCCTCAAGTCATCATGAACCTAAACAGCAACAGGCGATCCCGGGACACAGCGTCCATTTTTACATATGGGAACATAGCCTCCCACCTCCCACCTCCCTAAACCTTAACTACTTCCACATCATAGTCCCAATTTTTGCCAAATCCATGTACCACCTGACCATTACTTTTCTTTTTCATTTTTGAAACTTTTTATTGTGAACTGAGTGAAGGTTTACAGACAGATCATCAGTACTACATTCAGTGAATCATACATTTTATTTCATCTCAATGATTACAATCCCCTCCACGAAACAACAGGTATCACACCACCTCCCTGTGATTCTTCAACCATTGCACTTTCCTTCCCAGGCCTTCTGAACTCTGTCCTTCTGATCTTGAATGGTTGACCATTCCATGGTGAGCGTACCTCACTAGTGTTGTTGACCCCGCTATACACCTATCTACTACTTGTCTGAAAAGCAGTTCCTCTCCAGACCTGAAGGGTGGGCAAGCACGGGCAAGAGCCATAGTCTCAGATTCCCCTAGTCTCTTTCTAACCAGTAAACCTGGCCCTTTTTTATAATTTTGAGTTTTCTTCCACATTTTCTCCCATTCTATCCAGAACCGTCTAATGTGATCCCTTTCAGAGTAGTTGGTAATAGTGGTGGCTGTGTGCCATGGAGTCGGTTCCAAACCCGTACTGGGTTTCCGAGGCTGTAAATCTTTACAGGAGCAGAACGCCTCATCTTTCTCCTGCAGAACAGCTGGTAGTTTCGAACTGCTGACCTTGCAGTTTGCAGCCTGATTCATAACCACTACGCTACCAGAGCTCCCTGTTGGTAATGGTAGCCAGGCCTATTACTTTTCTTAACACTTATCTTTTAAACTGACTCATAATTTTTTACTTACACAAATTTACTGTTTTAAAATGTTATATAACTATCATTAACTATATATGACTATCAGCTGTAACGATCACTGAGTCCTGGTGTGGCGCTGTAGGATAAGCACTGAACTGCTTGTCAAAAGGTCAGAGGTTCAAACCCACCAGCCTCGCCTTGTAAACCTCTCTCTATAGGGTTGCTGTAAGTCGGAACAAACTCAATGGCACTTAACAACAACAACATAACTACTCTACACGGAGCACTAATATTACTTGCCAGAAATCACTTTTTTAAAATAAAATGCATTTGTCCACCTGGAATTATCTTGCCTACTTCATTTGCTTTTTATGGATTTGGTATGCAAAGAACTCAATTTAGGAAGTAGGGGGAAGGGCTCATCTGTTTAAAATGCCTGAGAAAATCCGAGAGCCCCCAACAGCCCATTTGCCCAGTGATTTTCGTTGGTTTAACCGTGCAGGCCTGGCAAGCCCTCTATTTGGCAACATCCTGACAACCATCCATCTGTGCACCATTAGGGCTCCAAAGAGATAAAGCTGCATTTAGAAAACATAGAAATTGCTAATTGTGAGTGTTTATTAGCTCCAACACCCACTGGCCTGCCTCTGCTAATCAGAACCTGAGATCTAAGACCCCCCAAATTAAGACCCCACTTGAGAACGGTCAGTGTTGAGTCTTGTCCCTCATCTCTGTGGAAGCCAAAATCACACAGCAGCAAGGGGAGGGGTAAGAGGAGAAACCGTGGAATCACATAAGTGCATGTGGTACTGGAGTCCTGGTGTGGAGCTGTGGGTTAATGAGCTGGACTGCAGTCTTTTAAACTGCAAGGTTGGAGGTTCAAGCTTACCAACCACTCCTCAGAAATAAGATTGTTATGGACTGGAACCAGAGTTCCACAACACTTAACAACAAGTGTTGGCAAAGAATATTGAATATACCGTGGACAAGGAGCCTGGGTGGCACTGTGGATTAAGCACTGGGCTTCAAACTGAAAGGTCTGCTGTTTAAATCCACCAACTTTCTCCGAGGGAGAAAGATGAGGCCTCACAATATTGTACTTACTGCCATAAAGATTTACCATCTCAGAAACCCTATGGAGCAGTTCTATCTACTCTGTCCTATACAGTTGGGATTGACTTGGTGGCACTGGGTTTGGTTTTTTGGTTTGGGTAGAAAGGAGGAACAAATCAGTTTTGGAAGAAATACAGTCAGATGCCCCTTAGAAGTGAGGATGGTGAGAGAGGCTTCATGACACTTACTTTGGAGCTGTCATCAGGACGGACCAGTTGATAGAAAAGGACATCGTGTTTGGTGGAAGGTCAGAGAGGAGGGAACTCTCCATAAGGTAGATTGACATGGTAGCTGAACAATGAGCTCAAACATGAACCACCATGAAGACGGTTCCTTCTGTTACACACAAGGTCATCTTGAGTCAGAACTGACTCAATAGTAACTAACAAAAACCAAGTGAACATCTGTATTTCTCTCCAAATTCTCTGCTGGAAGGAAAGGAAGGAGCAGGTGGGGGAAATCCCCCAATCTCAGACAAGAAAAGTCACGACAGAGTGCATGGATACCTCAAGGTATCAAGCAACGGGTATATTTCACCTGGGGAGTCAATGACTCTAAGCATTCATTCATTCAGCAAATTCAAGGGAGCTTTCAAAAGCTCATGGAAAAATGGAATCAAAAGATTATGGAATTTTACCTAAAATGGGGCTACAACGTGCCCAGTAAAGGAGGCTTCCTGTGGAGCCTCTGCATTACATAAGACTATAGGTGGATTCCTGAACAGCATCCACAATCTTTAGAAGTGGGAAATTTCCTCTTGAAAGGACGGGCAAACCAGCCTGGCACAACTAGAAGAACAGAAGATACTTCTTGAAAGAAAGACAGACAGGAAAAAGACAAAACAATATAGGCAGACTGACTGATTACTACAAGAACAAGCAAGTTGCTTGCTCAGGAGACATCAAGGCAAGTGGTCAGGTCCCATCAGAACAAACCCCCTTCCAAGACTAAGACCCAAAGGGAATACATGCTCTGATTGGTGACCACGTTCGTCGCCAATAAGGAGAAGTGAGGGAAAAACCGCAACAAAGCTGCAAACTAAATCCTACAATGTTCAATAGACTCCTGTGAACCCGGGTGGAGACCTGGTTGGTCAGCAGTGTGGCAAGACCTGGGGACTCTTGGGCCCAGAGTCAGTGGTGTGGCCACAGAGGACTAGAGTGGGGAGTGAAGCATCCAGCTGATAAGAACGGGCATATGCACAAGAACACCCACACTTGCAGATAATACCCACTTGACCTGGCTTCAATGACTGGATGATCAGAGCTCAACTAGAAGAAGAAAGAAGAGGAAAAAAAGAGTAATCTGATACAATTTGATGAACTTGACCTACACCTATGAATGCAGTACCTCAAAAGAGGGAACAAATCTTTACAGCAAGGATCATTCCCATCCCCTCCATACACAGAGTATACAGGGATGGGCAACTTGGACATTGGCTACTCAAAATGGGGGGGGGGAGGGGGAGTGGGGCTACAAAGGCAAGAAGTGACTGGCTTACAAACCTAGATCCAGGGGCCATAGAGGAAGGTAGAATCTCCAGTGAGTAGAGTAGTATCCAATCTGTCTAGGCGGGGCTGATGAAAGGAAATGGGGATAGGTCTCTTGTGATACAATAGTGAATAATTGTTATCAGGACTGATTGTGAGAGTTGGAAATGTAAAGGTAGACGTTTTTGTAGCAAGGAGGGGAGTGATTAACTTTGCAGTGTAGGAGCGGAGGTCCCTAGGACCATCAAGGGAGAAGAGCAGAGAGCGGGACCCTACCCAGAGAAGCAGTGATGCCTGAGATGCAGGCAGAGATGATGATGTGGAGAGATGGAGCAGCTGGAGACTTTAGACCCAGAGAGGGAGATGGGTTGTATGCTGACGACCGGGGTGCAGGCTTCTAGTGTATACCCTTTGGTTGGTTGATGATGCATGGAGGGGATTGGAACCATGGCAATGAAATGATATATGATAGGATGAATGTAAAACTAATGTTCTCCCATGTAAACTATCACATAATTCACAATAAAATGTTTTATAAAAAAAGATTATGGAATTTTTCCAAAATTTTTTTTAAGTTCCCTCATGTGAACTGAGCACTTCCCAGTATAGACAAATGGGGACCCAGAGGTAAAAGAGACAAACTCTCTACTCTCATAAGAGTTTGTGATTCTAGAGAAGGGAAAAGCCAATAAACTGTCACTTAAATGAACTAGATAATATCAGTGAATTCTAAGTGCCATGAAAGTAATAAATCAGGGTAATGCAGTAAGGACTAGAGTCAGCTACTTAGATTTGATGGTCAGGGAAGTTTTTTTGGAGGTGATGACATCCGATGAGAACCCAGTGAGGAGGAAGTGCCAGCCAATTAAGTCAGAGTGAGCAGCAGGTGCAAAGGTCCTGGGGCAGGAAAGGAATAAAAGTCTCTGTAGTAGAAACACAGCAGGGCAGAAGGTGGGAGGTGAAGCCCAAGAACTAGAGAAAGACCAAGCAAAAGTCATTGGAAGTACAATGGAAAGCTTCAGGACAGCTTTCCACAGGAGGGAGACTGAATTTTATTGGAGTTTTATAAAGTTCACTCTGGCCACTGTAAGAATAATAGATAAAGGAGACAGAAGCCAGGGGGCAAAATGGAAAGTTCAAATAGTGGTTCATGAGGAATCAAATGAACTCGTTTATGCTCAAATGTTGCCCCTTAAACACTAGGAGTCTAACTTCTCAGAAGCTCAGTGAGGTTAAAAATGTGAAACTGGTTAAAGGGAGATGTTTGTTCTTTAAAGCAATGACAGCCAGCATTCAAACATCAGACAAGAGAGGATAAAGGCAGGTCCTTCCAAAAAGGGCAGGACCCAAAAACCTCCTAAGAAGAGAACAAGCAGCTATCTGTTTCAGGGCCAGGACATGATCAGTTCCCGCATGGTGCCCCTGCCAGCTGTGTGACTCTGTGACTTCAAGGCCAGGACTCCTAGATACTCCACAGGCTCAGAACCCATGTCCAACGAGCTCCAAGTCTCATTTCTAGCTGTCCAAAGGCAGAACACAGTACCTTCCCCGATTCAGGCCCTGGGAACAAACCAATCAATAGCTGCCAACATCACAAAAACAGAAAACCAATCTCTGATTCTATGGTCCTGAAAGAAATAAAAAATCAAATCCAAATATGATAGAACCTCTAGAACTAACTACCAATGTACAAGAAAGACCGCGGAACATATTAAACAACACTAGGGAGGTAGAATCCAAAAATCGGGACTGTAGAAAACTATCAAACAAACTATCCAGTTTCTTCAATAAATAAATTGTGAGAACAGAAAACTTACAGATTAATACACATAGCACACTGGACTGTCTGAATCCTGACTCAAAAATACTTTTGAAAAACTGTTATAATTGAAGAAATATAAATATTGACTGGATATAATATTAAGACACTCTTATTATTAATCTCAGGAGGGATATGATGATGGTTGTGTTGTTATATTTTGTGAAAGAATTCTTATCTTTAAGGTACAACCAAAATCATTAAGAATGAAATGATAAAACATCTGAGTTTTGCTTCAAAATCTCCTTGTTGGGAAGTAGTGTTTGTTGGTGGTATGCCGTGAAGCCAGTTCCGACTCACTGCAACCCTGTGTAGGGTTTCCAAGGCTGTAAATGTTAACAGGGGCAAAAAAAAAACAAACTCATTTTTCTCCTGAGGAACGGCTGGTAGGTTTATCAATTCTCCTACACTATTCTCTTGACTTTTCTATATGTTTGGAATTTTCCATTGATATAATGGTGGGGGATTGCGGGGATTTGGGTTTGTTTTTAAAGCAAGGGATGTTTCAAAGATACCATTAAGAAAGTAAAGACAGTATACAGAATAGGATGAGCTATTTTAAAATCACATAGCTGATAAGGGATTTTTTTTCTAGAACGTATGAAGACTTCTTACAACTCGGAAGGATAAAAGAGGAGTCTGAGTCTGTGAAGAAACGGGGAAGGAGGAACTCAGCAAATTTACCAGCTAGCATGGAGTTTTGGAAGGAGTGGGTTAATGCACTGGACTGCAAGGTCAGTTTGAACCACAAGGTTGGTGGTTCAAGTTCACCAGCCGCTCCTTGGAAACCCTATACAGGGTCATATGAGTCGAAACTTGGTAGCAACGAGAAGGACTGGAGTCCTGGTATGGCTCCTTAGGATAAACACTCGACCTCAAGGTTGGTATGAACTGTAAGGTCGGTGGTTCAAACTCACCAGCTGCTCCTCGGAAACCCTCACTATGAGTCAGAACTGACTCTATGGCACTTAACAGCAATAAGAAAAATAGGCAGCTACAGCCAGCTCCAGGCCCCCTGTGGCTGGTGCCCTACAGAGCAAGGGTCAATAGCGAATACTGGACTGATTTCAGAAGCTTAAAGAAAAGGAAACTCTAGATTACAGCAGAGGAAACAAAGGTCATTTAGCACCATGATGAAATCAATCCTTCTCTCTCCTTGAGTTGGTTAAGTCCTTGGTCAAAGTCATGAAGATAGCAGGTGCAGAAGGGAAGGCAGGGGCTGGAAAGACGACCAGTAAGTCACCCTGCATTGGAGGCAAGAACACAGTGTATCCAAGAGGAAGGATAAGATGCTGTGGGTCTGGGGTATCCTGAGCCTGGCCAACCCTCCTGTGCCTTATCCAGGTCCTCCTCTGTGACTCACTGTAGCTCCCAAAACTATAGCTGCCCAAATCCAGGCCCACCTGGCTACCTCCTTTACCAAAGCATGACTGGTCTTGACCACTGGTGAAATCACCACTACCAGACATCTTACCTTGGTCATCAGGAGCCCAGGCTCTGCAAGGGAGAAAGAGGGAAATTCTAATCGAACCCCCTTCACCGCCATGCAGCCTTTCAGAAGCATCTTCATCCAACCCTTTTATGTGACGAAAAATGAGGCTCAGGGAGATGAAATCCACAAGTGGTTAACACATTAGGCTGCTAGCCAGAAGAAAGATCTGGTGATCTACTTTCCCAGCATCTACTGAAAACCCTGTACAGCATAGTTGTACTCAGACACAATTGGTGTTTCTCTGAATCAGCAGCAGCAACTAGATCACATCTAACCATATCACAGTCAAGGGATGAGCCAGAACAAAAACATTTAGTTCCCTGTTCCATCTACATTCTGTCTAGTATATCAATCTTTGCTTTTTCCTTCTCATTTCTCAAAACAGGTACAGGTTGTCTTAGACTACCCATCCCATGCATCCTTATAATCATAGTGAGCTAGCTTGTCCATCCTCTTCCACAGACTAACATGCTAAACATCAAGGAATGGAAGAGACTCAAGGTTCAGTGAAGAATAGTGCACAGACCTGGAGCACCAGGCTTCAGAGTTCTGCAGGCAGCTTTTTCTGCTAGGTAATGTGTCCGTAACCTCAGTCATTCCTAGACCACGTACAGAATTGCTGGCATATTCTATACCATTTATAATGCTATTCCTATTAAACAGACTCATTCAGGTGACTTACTACATTTAACTTTAAATGATGCTTTATATGACTACCACAAATGGAAAATACGTGACACTGGTCATAAACAGGAGAGAACACTAAAACTCCAGAGTATAAAACAAAACCACCTAACTTCTAAGCCGGCACTGCTCTCCACTGAAGGCCCTGAGTCAGAAGCATGCTCTCTCTTGGTCACAAATGGAAGACTGCTGGTGCTGTGTGCCATCATGTCGGTTTCCGAGGTTGTAAATCCTTATGAGAGCAGAAAACCTCATCTTTCTCCTGGGGTGTGTGACTGGTGGATCCAAACTGCTGACCTTGCAGTTAATGGCTCCTTAATGGAAGATTAATTAAGTGTTAAAAAAAAAAGTGTTAAAGCCCAACTGTCCTCAACCTACAACTTTTGTCTTAAAGAGATCACAAGAATTTGTAGAAAACTGAAAAGGGATGAACTTTCTCACTGGGTGACTCAATGTTATTTCATGCTTAACCACCTTAAGGCATGTCACTGGAGACTCATGCTACACTGTGGGAAACAGAAGATGCTTTATGGAAAGCAGACCCGTCACAGGGGCTAGCCATGCCAGCTTCTTGTGCTACTTACCACCTCCCCAGGGCAGTCATCTCTGGGCAAGTCTAGGTTCCTCCACTCACCACCCAGGTGTCTCTGGCTGTTGGTCTTATCTTAGCCACTAGCTTAACCATTCCAAAACTCCCCTAGAAATTAGGATCCAGCAGGGCCATCAGCATTACCCCTGTTGTTGTTGTTGTCAGGTGCCATCGAGTCGGAACCGACTCATAACGACCCCATGCACAGCAAAACGAAACAATGTCTGATCCTGGGCCAACCTCACTACCGCTGCCACACTTGAGTCCATCAATAATGCCATCTGGCCGATCCATCTCGTTGGGGGGTCTTCCTCTTTTTCTCCGACCCTCCATCTTACCAAGCATGATATCCTTCTCCAGCGACTGTTCCCTCCTGACAATATGTCCAAAGTATGAGAGATGAAGTTTAGCCATCTTGGCCTCCAAGGAGCACTCTCTGGCTGCACTTCTTCCAAAACAGATCTATTGGCTCTTCTGGCAGTCCATGGCACTTTTAGTATTCTCCTTCAACCCCTAACCCCCAAGATATCTCTCTGAGCACTCAGTTTCAATGACCCCTAGTTGTTGGGAAGCTTTGGACCCAGGGTGCCCTAGCAGAGGAGGGAGATGTGTGCCAACAACCTGGGTGGGCTGCTCCTTGGGAACCCAATAAGCTGTCTTAGGTCTTCCTTCCTCCACCCAGATGTTGTCCACAACATCTCTGAAATAGTCCAAGAGAACGATGTTCAACACCCAGGAACAAACAACACGAGTTAGGGAAGGAAGTAAACTCGAGAAAGGCCACACGGGTCAATGGTAGAAAACCCCCAAGGCGAGAGCTTCAACCAGGAAGAAAGCAACCTTCAAACGTATTCCTTGGCTGCCTGAGCGCAGTGCGCTGGGCAGGCAGATTTCAGCGGCCGCACGGGCATCTCCAGGGCTCAGCCAAGTTGCAGAGAAGCAAATGGTATCACCAGCGCAATGAGCCACTCGGACTGAGCCAGAGATGTCGCCCGGACCGATCAGTGCTATCTGCGATGCAAGCTTCGGAAAAGGCAACCGGACCCGCAAATGCGAGGACTGAGAGCTTAAGTCTTGGAGTCCTTCCGTCAAGGATGACCTCCTGGTGGGTCCTCTACGCTGACCTCCGACCCAGCCGCTGTCCTGCCTGATCTTCCACCTACTGGCCGTACCTGGGACGAAGCTCCAAAATCTCTCCCAACTACTGCGCCTGTAGTGCAGGCTTCTTTCCCCCCATCAAAACCGGAGTCAAACGTCCGTTCGAAAAGTCCACCCCAAAGCAAACGGGATTCGGCCCGGGAAGGATAGGAAGGAGAGGTGGCGTGGCCAGGCTTTACCTTTTCTCTTTATTCTGTTTTCGGGATTTGTGCAGGAGTCCGATGAGCACCACGGCGGCGCGGATCCCCGCCTTTCGGCAATGCATCCTACCCGCCGGCTGGGACATGGTGAGGCCGCCGGCGGCGCCCAGCCGCGCCCTCGCCCGCCCGCCGCCCGGCTCTGCGCGTTCCGCGCTGCCGCGATCTGCCCCTGCGTCCGATCCCCGGCCCCCGGCCGCCAGCCGAGCATGGGCCCCGCCCCTCCTAGGTGCGCCCCGGGGGTCAGGTGACCGGGCGCTCACTTCTCCACGACCTTCACGGTCTCCTCCGGGCCCGCAGGGCGGCCGGCACCCGCTCCATTGGCGCCGAGCATTTCGGAGGATCGCTCGGGGCGCGGCCCGGGCGGGCGGCTCCGGGTCTCTGGCTCAGACGCGCCGCCCGCGCCGGACCCCGCCCCAGCCCCGCCTCCCGCGCCCCGGCCCCAGGCGCCCCGGCTGGACCTGGGCGCTGGCAGCTCTGGCTGCCAGACCCGCAGGGCAGGAAGAACAGAAGCGCCCGGTTCGCTAGGAGGCCCGCTTGCTTTCCCTCAGTGCCCAGGCTCCCTCCTTCCCGCAGGTCCAGCTGTCGGCCGTCTCCCTCCCCCCTCCGCCGTCCGCACCGTTGCGCTCCCCGGCCGGGCCCAGGGATCCCTCCCCAGGAAGAGACGGCTGACGCGCTCTCCTAGTCCGGCCCGCCGGGATACTTCCCCGATGCTGTCAGTGTTTAAAAGAGAAGGCGAAAAAACATGCACCTAGTGTGCATGAAACGCGTGTCCTCAGTCCAAGCGAAACCGTTCGCGCAATGATCACCGCCGTGGGCTTCCCTCGACCAGTCACCCGGGCAGGATAAGGCTGCGGGGCGGATAGAGAGCGACTCAAGCCCTGGACATCCGCCGCCCCCAACTCAAGGTTCCAGGCCGGGCTGTGAGGCGGGGGTGGGGGTGGGGAGTAAGGATTGGTTCAGCTGGATGCTACCTCCCACCTCCCTGGTTGTCCCGGAAAGGGTTTTTGCGCGGGGGTGGAAGGGTCTACCCAGCACTGACGCCATCGTGGGCCAGGGTCAACTCCCGATGAACAATTGTTTTCCTCGTCCAGAGAGTGTGACACTTAATAGGGTCAATGATCAACTCTACGGCGGCTGTATCTCCTCCTCCTCCTTGCCGTCCAGGTTACCAGGGAGACGCAGGTGAACCCCCCCCCCCTTCCCCTTTCCTTCCCCCACAACACCCCGCCAGCGCGCGGAGGGGCGGACGGGGGGCGGGGGGGAGACAACGCTGGCGGCAGCACACATTCGGCGTGCGGTCTTTCTTCCTCCACGCCTTAAAAGCAAGCTTCATCTTCACTTTGGGAACGGGAGGACAGAAGATCACATATGCTTCAGAGAAATGGGCCGCTAACCTGTCCCTGGTGTCCGAGAGGAAGCACACTTAAACATTGCTCCCCTCACCCACTCTCATTACCACCCGGACTCTCTGCCCCTCCTGCCCCTCACGCAGAACTACTAGGTTTGCTTCTTCTTCCATCCCCCTAGGAGAGACATCAGGCTAGAGGCTGGAGGGAATTAAAACAAGCCAATTAGTCCATCTTTGGAAACAGCCCTGTTGGGACCTTAAGAAAGTCCCTGAGGCAATTTGCCTTGTTTTTTCTACAGTCTGATGTTCAATGCAGCAAGCACAGAAAATCCAGGGAAGGAACAGGACCCTGCTAAAGAGAGGAAGGGGCTGCAAATGAATTCAAGGAGCAAGAGGCCTGCCTTGCCTCTTCAGCTGGTCCAACTTCTTCCTGGCATTGGAGTTGGATTGGAGGGGAGGGAGCACCAGGGTGATTCCAAAATGCTCTGGTTTATTTATGAAGCATCCATTAGCAGTGGCCTGGTACCCCTGGGCTTGCCTGGGTGGTAGGGGTTCACAGATATAGCCATGGACATCTATTTATAGCCAGAGAGGTGAGTGACCCAGGCCCCACCCATGGGAATGGCAGTGAGGCTGCCTGCAATTCCCAGGGTGTAGTGGTGTAAGAGTGGGTCAGGAAGAATTAGGGAAATGAGCATCCTCAGAGGGACAAGGGCAGCGCTCCAGCACAGCCCGGGCTGACTCCTTCCAGTTGGACGACTTCAGCCAGAGAGCAGGGATGGTGAGGGGTGTATTTCAGGAAGGCTTGTCTCTGTGGAAGGCCTGACCATCCTCCATGGGGTGAGAGTGTAGATGGCTTCTGCTTATTCCTCAATGCCCAGGGTCAAGTGCATGAGTGGGCAAGGCATTGGGATGAAGGCACAATATCTTCCCACCAAGTAGGTTTCTTTATTCATTTCTGTTCTGGGATTTCAGGACCTCTCAGCCACTGTGCAGCCAGACTGTTTCTAACCCCTTGTGGCTGAAAACACAGATAGTCGCTGAAAGACATGGAATTCTTAGATTCTGGTTCTTGGGGCTAAAAAGGTGCATGTTTCCTTGGGGAAGGGACCCTTCCTTCTGTCCTTGCCCCTACAAACCCTCCATCCATGGGTTATAAACAGGACCACTCAAGTTCCTCTGTTTAACCCCTATTCCTGCATCCTGGTATGGTGCTGCAGGAAAATGCACTGGACACCGCAAGGTCAGTTTGAAACACAGTCAGCAGTTCAAATCTACCAGCTGCTCCTCAGAAAACTTATACAGGGTCTTTGAGTTGGAACCAACTTGACAGCACTTAACAACAACAATCCCTACTCCAGCTCCACTACACCCACATCCATACTCACACCAGACACGAGAAACACCAAAACCTAAGGAAACCCAACCATCCATTCATTTGCATGGCATTAACGTATGGCATGCAATGTTGTGGGGGTTGGTTTTTTTTTTTTTTTAGAAAGTGGTAATGTTTTTTAAAAAAAATTAATGAAGCAAAAAAGTAAATTGATTTAATTGAAGCAAAATCGTAAGTAAATAGGTAGTTTGACGTTAAAAGGAACGTGATGGCTCTAAAGAATAAGCACTGTACTGCTAATTACAAGTCAATGGATTGAGCCCACCAGTCTCTCATCAGGAGAAAGATAAGGCTTTCTGTTCCTGATAAGATTTATAGTCTTAGAAACCCTATACATGGTGGCTATGAGTCAGAATTGACTTGATGGCGCTTAACAGCAATGATGTTACGGTAGAATATTGAGAGAGTTGTAAGTGAATGACCCAGTCTGGGAAACTTTGGCTGGGCCAAAGTTATATGAGGATTCAAGTTCAAGTGCACCAGCTACTCCAAGGGAAAAAGATGAGGCTGTTCCCGTAAAGACTGACAGGTTAGAAGCCCTACAGCGGACCACTCTGAGTTAGAATCTACTAGATGGCAGTGGGTTTGGGTTTGGGTTTATGTTAGAATTTGGAGTCCCTCGGTGAGTCAGTTGTCACACTCCACTGTGTTAACTGATGTTGGAGATTTAAGTCCACCCAGAGGCATCTCGGAAAAAGTCTTGGTAATCTAGTTTTGTAAAGATTATAGCCAAGAAAGCACTATGGCTGGCGCAGTTCTACTCTATAACACAAAGGCTTTTAATGAGTCACAATTAGCTGAACGGCAACTTTTTTTTTCTAATGCTGTTGTTAAGTGCCGTCGAGTCAGTTCCAACTCATAGCGACCCTGTATAGGGCTTCTAAGGAGCAGCTGGTGGGTTTGAACCACCACCTTGCTGTTCCAATCAACCTCTAGATCTAGTGCTTATCATACAGCACCATCCCAGGACTCCTTTCTAATGCTAGATTTGCCCATTCTACCAACATTTATTAGACACTTCTTATGCATCCAGCTTCATACAAGAGACTAGGGTGAGAGAAATGAAGATGCAATCCTTGTCCAGAACAAGCAGAGACAACATACACGAAGCCACAAAGCACCATTCTGGGCTGGCTTGCACCGTGTGACCCTGCCAGTTTCCCAAAATAGGTCATTCACTTACAACCGTCACAATTTTCTATCTTAACATCATATTACTGGATTATTTACTTATGCTTTTCCTTTAAATCAACTTCATTCATTGACTTCATTCATTTTAAAGGAAAGCATTACCACCTAAATTAAAAGCCATGCATGACCTGCCATTTAATACCATGCAAACAAACTCTAGCTCAATACTGTTGCCTGAAGAAGATTCGGAGCCTGAATGAAGCACCTTTGTTGGAAAAAAAATACCAAAGGCACTGTCCTTAAGGAAATCATAAGGTTGGAAGTAACTATTTACATTTGGTGACTGGAAGTTCTCCTAAAGTCACATCCATGGGCCACCTTGGGGTGGACTGAGAGGACTATTCAGACACAGGTGGGACCGCTGCAATCTGAGAAGGGATCTTCTCCCAGCAGGGTCCCCACCCAAGCACCAGCGCTCACAGGCTAGGATGCTTCATCTGGGGGTCCTCACTGTGTGGGCAGGTTGATAGGAGGGGAGCTGCTGCCCAGAGCCACCCCCCAGCTCACAAGTCCCAGAGCCCACTGTCCCCAAGAACAAAGTGTCAGGCCGCTGTCTTTCTTTGCTCCAATCCCGGGGAAACCCAAAGGCAGAGAGGGTCTGGGTGGGAGCAGGGACAGGAAGTTAATCATGAACAGAGGGTAGACAGCTGCACAACCCGCTCCTAAGGGGCCAGTGGGTTGAGACAGACAGACACGCATGCTTGATCCGGAAGAAAAGGGCCTTCTGTGCCTGGGAACCCACTCCGGGAGACACATCCGTGTGAAACAGGAATCGGTCAGGCTGCCAGCATCCTGGGCTTCACAGAGCACAAAGCAGTCTGGAACTGAGGGCTGCCTCCCCACTCCCCGCCACCTCCAACTTCCAGTGGCTCTACCACTTGACAAAATGGCTGCAACCATTCTTGAGCCTTGGTGGCACAACAGCTAATTACTCAGCTGCTAACAAAAAGGTTGGCTGTTCAAGTCCAGCCAGCAACACCACAGGAGAACCATTTGGTGACCTACTTAGGTAAAAATTGTTGTGTGCAATCAAATCAGTTCTTACTCAATGACCTTTCAAGAGTGCACATTACCGGTTTTTTCTCCTAGATAGTTGTTGGGTGGGCTCAAACCACCAACCTTTAGGCTGGCAGCCAAGCGCTTAACCATTGAGCCACGAGGGCTTCTTCCAAATGTCTAGAAAACCCTATGAGGCAGTTCTCATGGGGTCACTGTAAGTCAATAACAACATGGGTATGAGGAAGGGTCATAGAGCATATGAAAACCAGGTATCCTCAAACACCTTCCCAGTCCCTTTCTATGGAGGATCAAGCCATCAGCCATCCCATGGGCCACAAAACCCCTGATACAATTCAAGATTTCTAAACCTACAACTTCAGACCTAGGACAGGCTAGCACCCTACTCTTGTTTGCCTCGGGGAACCCAGGCATACACACACCAAAGAAATCAGTCAGAAGCCCCACGTATTATGCCTCATTTCTGTGAGCACTCACACCTGTGCCCACGCTGACATTGACTCTTGGCAGGTACATCAGCGCCCCCTGCTGGACGACAGCACAGGTGCTGCTCTGAGACAGGAAGGGAGATGGGGAGGGAAGGAAGGAGAGGGAGAAAAAGAAGAAAGAAAGATTGAAAGGTCATTTAAGGTGGGAGAGCAGTCTCTGTCTTTTAAGAGAGACACAGGAGTGCCAGCCATTCTACTGTGACAGGATCTTTCAGAGACATTAACAGGCCAGGATATCCTCCAGTCAGGGGTGGAAGATCTTAAAAGACATGCCTTGGGAACAGCAACTCAGTCTGACTTTCCTAGACCCACACATGGCATATTAAGCAAAGGATTTGGTGAGAAATTGGCTCCAACTTTGGAAACGAATCTTGGTGACTTGTGTGGCATTTCCGAGGAGGAAACCCACAGATCCCAACCCAGGAGGAGATCAGCACTTGATCTGTACATGATTCAGTACCCAGCGCCATCAAGGGGCTCATGGGGGGCAAGTCATGGCGATGTCCATCAGGATTTTTGCTGCTCAGGGGTTACAAAAGCATAGTACAGTTCTTTATACACTGCTTATGTTACTGAAAGTATTGATGGTTTGGTTTTTTTTCAATCATTTGTGGATTTTTTTTTTCATTTTTGCTAAGCTTCATACTATAATTTTATCCACAGTAATAAGTAAAATTTCTGGTGAACATGCAGGGAATTTTGCATGGAGGCAAAGAAAGTCACTCAGAGAATCAGGAGGCCTAGGAGTCACGTGGAGAGTCCCCCAGCTCCCACCTCACTAATTACCAAGCCTCCCCAGCTGCTGCGAGCATAGAAGACATTTCCAACTCTGGGGTTTCTGGGGCTGAGTGGAGAAGTCGGGAGGGAAGTTGTCTTTCCATAACATTAGCAACATTGCTTAGCAACATCTTTCAAAGCAAGAAGCAACAGACTGACTCTCCCAAAGCCTATTCTGGATGGCTCTACAAAGAACAGAATGCTTTCTTATATGTGCAGTATTTATATACTATGTTATATCACCACAGATGCATTCTCTGCCTGGCTTCCTCAATGTGGCCTTGGGATAATTTAATCTCTCTGAGTCTCACTTTCTTCATCTGTAAAATGGGGATAACAATAGATGTAAGAATATACAGAAACCCACCAGGGTTACTGCATGATTTGTATAAGAGCATCCATAACAGTTTCATTCACAATAGTCGAGTGTGAGAACAACCCAGTGTCCATCACCAAGCTACAATAAGAGGAGGCTTCAAAAAGTAGAAAAATGGAACTGAAAGATAATGGGATTTGTCCACAAACTTTCTGAATCCCCCTCACAATATCCATCCAGTGGAATACCACTCAATCTTAAAAAAAACAACTGATATACGCAACAACTTGGAGAGAGCTCAAAAACAGTGTGCCTGACTAAAGCCCCCTGTGTGTGAGGGGGGGCATCAAAAAGCTCATGGAATTTTTTCCTTATCTTTTAATTAAATTTTTTCGTTAAATTTTTTGAAGCCTTCCTCATATGTATGGTTGAATGTTTACTTATACACAGTCCCCTGGTCCAATTTTGAACTTCAATGGCCAGTCTGACCTGTCTGCATTCTCTTCATATCCCAGTAGTGTGTATGTGTGTGAGTGAGTGTGTGTGTGTGTGTGTGTGTGTGTGTGTGCACGCAAGCACAGGACACCAGGCAGAGGGTGCAGGACAGGAGGTGATGAAGAAGGAGCATCAATCTCCATTGATTGAGCAACACGCAAGTCACCATGTAGAAAATGCCCCGACCACCAGCTCATATGTCTGGTCAACAGAAAATCCATAGGTTGGGGCCCCCTATCTCCCAGGTAAATTCTTTCTTTCTGTTGTCTGAATGAATCTTATACCTCTACGGATACCTGAAGAACTCTGGGTTGGCTACTCCTTTGCAGAGGAAATGACCCCTATTGGTGAGCAGAATCAAAGCCTTTCTGTTTAACAGGCCACATGGCTCTTTCAGACAGACTCTGGACTGTATCTCATTGATCTGCTAATGGCTCTTTCCACCCAGACATGAAGTCCTTTTAGCCTTAAAGACAAACACAAAGCTTATCTTCGTTATTGACACAGATTCCCAAGCTCCATACAGTCTCAGCTCTGCCTGGAGCTGAGCTCCCTTCTGAGCCTCCCGCTCAGCAGCTGTCTCTAAAATTGGCAAGCCTAAGGAGCTGTGATGTGGCACTGTAGGAAAAGTGCTGGACTACTAACCACAAAGTTGGTGGTTCAAACTCAGTTGAAACCGACTCAACAACACTTAACAACAACCACAATGAGCTGTGGTGACACCATGGGTTAAGCACTGGACTGCTAAACAAAAGGTCAGTGGTTCGAAGGCAGAAAGATGAGGCAGTCTGCTTCTGTAAAGACTTACAGCCTCAGAAAGAGTTCTCCTACCTCGGACAGTTCTACCCTGTCCTCTAGGGTTGCTGTGAGTCCAAATAAGCACAAAGGATTCAGTGGTTGGTACCAGACCGGCTTTCTGGGGTCTTTCAGCCCTTTCCCTCATGAAAGATTTTTGAATTGTCTAGCCAGCATCCTGTTGTAATCTAAGCTTTCTTTTAGTAGGCAACTCCTCTCCTACCCTTAGGAAAAACGGCACTACCTTCCCCGTGTACCAAAATACACTTGGAAACTGTGTTGGTCTCTTTTCACCCTTTCTCCCTTCCCTCAGCCCCCGCAGTGGTTACAAACTGTGCTTTGCCCTTTTTCCCCACCCCACCCCACCCACCACCACCACCACCCACCCCCAGCCTTAAATCAAGATCGGGAGTGGCATGGGTCTCAAATGATGGGTTACCACTAATAACCCAAGTCGCAAAGTTAGTAAATCATTCATTTCCTTCTTTCTTTAATACATTAGAGCAGTTTCAAGGTTATGAATATCCTCCTTACTCAGGAACTGAGCACCAGAGCCAGTGTGAACACCATCCATCACACCTGTCACAGCTGGGAGCTGTAGGGAAGCATGTTCTACAACACAATCTCAAGGCAAGGTCAGTAGCAACCTTTGCATGGCCCCCTGTCCCTTATTAGATTCCCTCTCTTCATGGGCTGGCCTAACCCTTTGTGTGTTTCTTTCCTGACAATTATTTTGGCTCACAGAGTTGTTCTTTATTTCATTGATTTGTCTGTTACCCCGAGTGGAATGTAAGTCCATGTGTTTATTTTATTTATCAGCATCTTCTCCCTCACTCCCACCTTACCCCAGCCCACCACATGCCTAGTATGATGCCTAACTGTTCTAAAAATAAAAATTTTTAATTTCTTACCACTCAGAGTCCAGCGTATGGCAACCCTAAGTGTCACAGGGTAAAACTTTGCCATAGGGCTTTCTTGGTCATAATCTTTACAGAAGCAGATTAGTGGCCTTTCTTCCATAGCATGGGTTTTTGCTGTTAAGTGCCGCAGAGTTGGTTCTGACTCATAGCGATTTCCAAGGAGCAGCTGGTGGGTTTGAACTGCTGACCTTGTGGTTTAGTAGTCTAGTACTTATCGTAGAGTGCCACAGATGAGTTCAAATCAGAAACCTGTGTGTACCACCCAGAGACCATCAATTGTTGTTGCGTGCCATTGAGTCCATTTCGACTTATAGCATCCATGTATAGGGTTTCTGAAAGCAGCTGGTAAATTTGAACTGCTGACCTTGCAGTTACCAGTCCAGTATGCTACAGAGCCACACCAGGGCTCAGAGACCATCTAACCCTCAATAAATGTCACTGGGAGGGAAGAAAGTAAGGGGAAAGAAGGAAAGGAATGAGAGAAATGAAATAAACCCTGGTAGAGCAGTAGTTAATTCTGGGCTGCTAACCCAAAGGGCTGCGGTTCAAACCCACTAGCTGCTCCAAGAGAGAAAGCTGTGGCATGGTAGTTAGCTTCCTATGGGGCTGTCCTATTGTGTCCTATAGGGTCACTAGGAGGCAGAATCAACTCCACAGCAATGGATTTGGGTTTGGGTTTTATCATGACCACAAAACAAGGAGGATCATATGTCCCAGAATGAGTGCTTTCTTTGCCTCAGAAAACACTGTCTTTGAGTACTGAGTTAACAGAACTGGACTGGCCAGAGGGCAGGGGAGGACAGGGCAGCAGTGTGGTCTTAGGATGGAGACCCCTCCTCCACCTTCTCTCAGGAGATTACTAAATGGATGCCTGCTACTTGGTAATCGTAATGACACGCAAAATAGAGTTTAATTTAGAAGCTATTTTAAGAGACAAAGGACACTATTATTGATTTTTTATTTTGTAAAGTGCTGGCGAGTCAGTTCCGAATCATAGCAACCCTGCGTAGGGTTTCTGAGGAACGACTGGAGAGTCTGAACCACCGACCTTATGGTTCAAACTGACCTTGCGGTCCCACGCTTATCCTACCTACCGCACCTCACCAGGACCTCACTATTATTGATACAAGGGTCAACTCCTCAAGAAGATATAACAACTATAAATATTTATGCACCTAACCTTAGAGTCCCAAAATTTATAAAGCAAACGCTGACAGAATTGAAGAGAGAAATAGGTCTGTGAAAAAAAAATGTGTTTTTTTGGGGTTTTTTTTAAACTGCCTTTGGGTTGATTCCAATTCACGGCGACCACATGTGATACAGACTACAACGACTCCCTAGGGTTTTCTTGGCTAGCTGTAACCTTTATGGAAGCAGTTCACCAGCTCTTTCTTCTGTGGTGCCACTGAGTGGCTTCAAACCACCAACCTTTAGGTCAGAAGTCAACCACAAACCGCTGGGCCCACCAGGACCCTAACAATAACAATAGAGACTTTAAAAGGAGGCTGGTATTAAAAGTGTCCACCAAGCTGGTCCCATGATGTGGCTATCACCAGCAGGCTGCTGGCTCGTGCCTTGGCCATGAGAATCATCTTGCAGGGTAATAAGCAACCTCCCACCCTTGGTATGGCATTTTACAGCATACAAGCACTGCTGCACCTATTATCCCATTATTGGAAACTCACAGCTCTGTAAGGAAGGACTATTATATCATCCCCATTTGCTAGAAAAATAAACTGAAACCCAGAGAGGTTAACACTTCTGTGTAGGATCACACAGTTACTAGGAAGCAGAGCTGGGATCCAGACACAAATTGTCCCTTTAGATACTGACTTCTACAAAATCCAAGAGACCCCACCCCCACCCCAGATGCTAGACAGCCAATCAGAGACTCATTGTGTATGTCACCAGATAAAGTAGAGGTCTTCCTTCCTGCTGCTCATCACTCATGCTCCTTCTTCTGGCTGGCAATACCTTGGGGACCCTCCTGACACCACCCTTGGTTTTTGTGGTTCAAGTGGGGCTGTCCCTCTCTCAAACCACCCACCCCGAGGTTTGAGTTAGATATACGGACTAGGCCTGGCCCATCCAAGTATTATTCAGGGTCAGGGACATAAACCAAGTTGATCCAAACAGAGTGAACACCTAAATCTTTTCTGACACCATTCTAAAGTGGTGGGAACTGCTGGTGGCAGTCATGTGACATGAGAAGAACGTTGTTTCTGAATACAGTGAATACAGAGGAAAGGAAAGCCAAGAAATAGGACCCAAAAAAAAAGATTATCCAGTGATATCCCTGACCACCTAGATCCAGCTATTCTTGAAGCTAATTTTTCTTAAACTGACCGGTTATAAGAGTTTTCTTGCATTTTGCTTTTGTTGCCTTTTCTTTTGCTTTCGCTTAAGCCACTTTGAATTCGGTTTCTATCACTTGTTGTTACGTGTCATCTAGTCGATTCCGACTCATAGAGTTTCCAAGGAGCATCTGGTGGGTTTCAACTGCTGACCTTGCAGCTAGTAGTTTAGTGCTTTATCCTACAGCACCCTACCAGGACTCCTTCAATTAACAGTAGCCTACTTAATTCACATAGCTCTACTCAAAGGGCCAGGAAATACATGATGAAGCAAAATAATAACTTGAGGCAAGTCAGGAGGCAGCAAGTGAGGGGGACAAGGGGAAACCTTCCCAGGAGGAGCCCCTGGAGCTATTTCCCCAATGCCGAAACACGAAACACTGGGATGCACTAATCCATTCCTGAGTGGCAGGCTCCGGCACAGTCTATGGACTTAAGGAGGGGGCAGACTTAGCAGGAATCTGGCCTTGCAGATGAGGTGAAGTGCTTCTCTTTTTTTCTTTGCTATCAGCATTCAGGTCATCCTTCTTCAGTAAAACCAAAGACTATTCACAGAAAATAGTGGGGGTGGGGGGGAGTTACCTTCAGACAAATCCAAAATGTGGGACATTCTACAAAACAACTTGCCAGCTCACTTCAAAAGAGAAAGGTGTAGGAGGGCGAGGCTGTTCTATATTTAGAGAGACTAGGCAACCAAATGCAATGAGTGACATTAATATTGTTAATAATATAATCTCATATACAGGCCAAATTCAAACACAGAGGTAACCAGCAACATGTGAACATGGACTATATATTAGATTCGATTGCTAAATTAATCTTAATGCTCTTATAAGGGTATTGTGTTTATGTCAGAGAACAACATTTTGGAGAGATAAGCTGCTAAAATATTGAAGTGTGAAGTGTGATGATATCTATAGCTTAATTTATCTATAATCAAACAGAGAAAGAGATCTGCTGCGGGAAATGCTAATAAGTGGTGAATTTAAGTGAATATAAATATTCTTGGATTATTCTTCACAATTTTGGGGCGGAAAGTCTGCATCATTCCTGCCTATGTTGTTGTTGTGTGCCATTGAGTCAATTCTGACTCAGCAGTCCTATAGGATAAAGTAAAACAACCCCACAGGGTTGCCAAGGCTAAACTCTTGGCCACATCTTTCTCCCATGGAACAGCTTGTGGGTTCTAATTGCCAACCTTATAGTGAACCCTGAGATCCCTGCCCTGTACTATAAAAATCAAAATCAAACTCATTACCATCAAGGTCAATTTCAACTCATAGCAACCTTATAGGGTTCCATCGGTTTTCCTAGACTGTAATTTTTATGTGTGGAGTGCTGGTGTGGCTAACCAACTGGCATGCTAACCAAAATGTCGGCAGTTCAAACCCACTAGTCACTCCTCAGAAACCTAATACAGGGTCACTACGAGTGGGAACCAACTCAAGGCACTTAACAACAACAACCTTTAAGTGACCAGATCAACCAGTCTTTTCTCCTGAAAAGCCACTGATGGGTTAGAACTACCAACCTTTCCATTAGCAACAATTACTTAACCACTGCACCATCAGGACTCCTCTTGCTTAGACTTGCTCTCAAATCTGTACACATGTATGTAGACACATGCAGCACCATGTGTAAACACATGCATTCTATTATGCCTCAGACAACTGTGGAAAGGAGTCTGGGCCAGGAGTCAGCACAACCAGCTTCGGACCCAGATCTGTCCTCTCATCACCTGTATGTCCATTTCCTAGGTCTCTTTTCAGCTGCAAAGTGAGAGCTGGGGCTTCTACAAACACCCACGGGACGCTGTATGAGGATCTGAGGGGATGGAGTAGTTTGGTGAAGTGATTCAGAACTGAAGCAAAGGTCTGCATGAGATGGCCCTTTCTAACTGAAGGTTCTTTCTCAGGAGGTGAATGAAGGTGACAGAAATGATCCCCAAGGTCAGCCCCCTTCTCACCAAACCACCCAATACTAGGCCTCTCGGGGAACCCAGTTCTTAGAACCTGACCCTGGGATTAAGAATAGCAGCAACATCTACGGACGAGCACCTTGAGAACTGGACAGCTCAGTTCAATCAGCAAAGGAAATTCCCCAGGGGGCCCTTGGGGCAGAACCTATGTCTTAATAACTGGGATGAGGATAAAAAGCCTAAACCAGCCCCTCAGCATTTAGCTATGGAAGTCAATGCATTCAGTCTGATGTCAACTCCTCAGTCACTTCCCTGGTCAGAAAAGCTCTCAGAATCCCTCAGGGATTCTGAAAAGAAAATTCTCAGCACCCAGCCACTCTGAAAATGCCCCAGACAGGTGCTGAAATTTCAGAGAGCAAGCATTCACCTGGCTAATGGGCAGATGGGATGGCAGGCAACACACAGAGGCAGAGGGGGAGAAATCATGGAAGTACAACAAATAGATATGATGTTTCAGCCAACAGACTGGGAAATGTACATGCCGACTAGTGGTGGCCGTAATGAAGCCAAATTTAGCATTGTTATAAAGATTCAAGACGCCAACCCTGTCACCCAGTAATCTCACTCATACGATGTCCTAATCTTGGAAACACTGGCACGTGTGAATGGAGACAAGTACAAGGATGGTCACCGTAGTACTTTGTGGAGGAATAAAAAGATAAAAAACAGAAGCAACCATGAAGAGGGAAAATGGATAAGGAGAAGGTGGTGCATTCATAAACTGAACACCATGCAGTTGTCAGAAGGAATAATATGCCTGTTTGTAGCAACATTCTCTGCTTTCAGCCAAGATCTATCTGATGTCAGCAATGATATCCCTCCTTCCACCTCCTCTTCTAAATCCAGCGTAAATGGATCTTGGCTGAAATCAGAGAATACCTGTGCTTTATTGATTATGCAAATGCTTTTGATTGTGCAGATCATGACAAGCTACAGATACTTAGTTGTGCTCATAGAAAACTGTACATGGACCAAGAGGCAGTTGTTCAAACTGGGAACACTGGATGGTTTAAAATTAGGAAAGTTATGCACCAGAGTTGTATTCTTTCACCATACTTACTCAACCTGTATGGTGAGCAAACAGACTGAGAAGCTGGGTTATACAAAGGAGAGTGTGTCATCAGGATAGGAGGAAGACTCATTAACAACCTGTGATAGGCAGATGATACAACCTTGCTTGCTGAAAGCAAAGAGGACTTAAAATACTTACTGATGATGATCAAAGACCACAGCCTTTGGTACAGGTTGTACTTTAATGTAAAAAGGACAAAAATTCTCATACTGGACCAATAAACAACATCCATATAAATGGAGAAAAGATTGAACTTGTCAAAGACTTCATTTTGCTCAGATCAACCATCAACACTCATGGAAGCAGCAGTCAAGAAATCAAACGACGTATTGCATTAGGCAAATGTGCTATACAAGACCTGTATAACATCATCTGCAGGCCAAAATCATCAACTTAAAAATTAGCCTATTATATTTGGTTAAACAGTTAATGAACTCACCCCTGGTGTGATGGCTGGAACTGAGGCTGCCTTGGCAGGACCAGACCATAGGATTTCATTCCCCGACCCCTACTATATAGGGAATTCTGGTGTGGTGCTGTAGGATAAGCACTGGACTGCTAATCATAAGGTCAGTGGTTCAAACCCACCAGCCACTCCTCAGAAAATATACAGGGTCGCTACGAGTCAGAACTGACTCAGCAGCACTTAACAACAGCAATAACATTGCTTATGATTTTTAAAAAGTAAAACTTTTTTTTTTTTTTTAGTATCTAGAAGAATATGGCTCCTCTGACGGGTAAAAGGAAATAGTATTAGTGGCCAACAGGATTTATCTTTAATGCTCTGATTTTCCTTTATTTAGTGAACAATGGATTCTAATATCACTAAACAAAAAGTTGGAGGTCTAAATCCTTCCAGAGGTGACTTGGAAGTAGACCCGATGATCTGCTTCAGAAAAATCAGTCATTACAAACTCCATGGAGCTCAGTTCCACTATGATACACATGGCGGTTATGGGTTGCGTCAAGTTATGGCAACTACATCTAGGAGATATTACTTGTGGAATACATTAAATGTCTTAAAAGCACATCATCATCTGGAGGCCCCACTGAATAGCTGTCCTCTTGTCTAGATGGGTCTGGTGAAAAGAGACAGGGATAAGATTCTTACGATTCAATAGTGAGTAATTGTTATCATGACTAATTGAGACTGTCAAAATTGTAAAGGTAGAAGTTTTGTAACAAAAAACAGGGGAGTAGTCAATCTTATATTCCAGGAACAGATGACCCAAGGACTATCAAGGGAGAAGGGCACAAATGGAATGTGGGACCCTATTCAGAGAAGCAGTTACACCAGAGATGGAGGCAGAGATGGGGGCATGGAGAGGGGGAGAGGCTGAGAACTCTAGATTCATCAACTATGAAAAGAAGGACTAAGAACTGCAGCCAGGAGGCAGGCTTGCAGAATATGCCCTTTGGTGGTTTAAATTATTATATATGCCTGAGTGTTTAAAAAAAAAAAAAAAAAAAAGAGTTAAAATGAATAGAGAAATACTGTTAACTGATGGTATATGGAGGGGATTATAATCATTGTACTGAAACAAAGTATAATATTAGTTGAATATAAAACTGATGATCTGCCCTGTAAACTTTCACTCAAATTACAATAAAAACTTTTTTTAAAAAAAAGCACATCATCATCAGGATACATATAAATAATTATTAGAAAGAAAGAAAAAAAGGGAGAAGGGCATTTTCAATGGACAGATATGGAAAGATATATTTTCCAGTGGGAAAAAAGCAAGAAGTGAAAATGTTGTTTAGAATATTACTTTTACATAAGAGAGAGAAGAGAATCCCAGCAAGATGGCAGGCTAGGCAGACACAACATACAGATCTTCTACAGCAAAGATACAGGAGACCAAATGAAACCCACAGAGGACAATCCTGGAACCCTGAGCTTCAGAGGAAAGTTTAGAGAAGTGGACTGAATACCTACTGGGAGTTGACGCTGAGCAGGCGCAGTGAAAGGAGATTAACAGTTGAACCCACTGCCAGCCAGATGCAGCACAGTCATCTTGAACTTTTTTTTGAGCAGCTTTGGAGAGACAGACAGATGGCGTAGATTCACACGGGCAACAGAAAAGCTATGATTCCTTCTTGTTCCCCATGCTCCCCTGCATAACAGAGGTGAGGCTGGTCCTCAACCTCACCTACCCCCAGCGCAGACTCGGCTCTCTGGGAATTCAGAGCTACACAATTTGAGCCAGTAAGAAGTGGGTGCTCCCTGCACTGCCTTGGTGCCTAGATTCAAGTGGGCTCCACTACAAATCTATAGAACCCACAGAACCTCCAAGCCAGAATTTGATTAGCAGAATCAGCCACCCTGCCCCCCAGTGTCTGGTTCTGACAGACACTGAAACTAGCAACCTGAAGGGCCTCCATGAACAACTTCCAGATTGAGTGTCCTGAACATAGACAACACTTAGGTCCATAGGAACTCCATCTGTCACATCCCTCCCATCCCCACCTTGTGAGTTCTTGGCCAGCAGGAGTCCCAAGTTTCCTCCTCTCTGGGTCTAATAACTGCACTGATTTTTTTGGGGGGGGTTGTTTATTTTTCCTTTTGTTGTTTCATTATTTTTGTTTGTTTATTCTTTCTTCTCCTTCTTCCTCTCTTTTCCCTACCTTGATTTTTATCCTTTATATCTCCGCTTCTGTTTCCCCTTCTTTTCTTCTGTTTGTCATTTCCACCCTTGTCTTTTCCTCTTGATTTTTCTTTATTATTCTCTAGTCTCTTTCTCTTTTAATCTACCTGAGAAAGAATTCTAGAAGATTAATACTAAGATCTCAGAAATGGACAATATATTGGAAGGGCAAGGGAGTAGATCCATGGACGCCTGAATTAATGACCCTGAAGAGAAATCTCTAAATATGGTAAGCTAGAAGAAAATCTGAAAAAGGAATGAAAACATCAGGAAAAAATGCTGAAATTTATGTGGGACAGCATGAAGAGGAATAACTTATGTGTGATTGGAATTCCAGAACAGGAAAAGACAAGCACAGGGAAAACTGTCGAAGAGTTGTTGGAAGAAAACTTCCCAAATATCATGAAAGATGAGAAGATAAGCATACAAGAAGCTGAATGAACCCTTAAACAGGTTAGATTCCCAAAAGAAAATCACCAAGACATATAATAATCAAACTTTCCAAAACCAAAGACAATCCAGAGAGCAACTCAGGAAAAATGAAAAGTTACCTACAAAGGAGAACCAACAAGACTATGCTCTTATAGCTCAGCAGAAACCATGCAGGCAAGAAGGCAATGGGGTAACATATACCAAACTCTGAAAGAAAAAACCTGCCAACCAAGAATCAAATACCCAGGAAAGCTATCCCTCAAACAAGACAGTGAAATTAGGACATTCCCTGGCAAACCAATATTAAAGGAATTTGTAATCACCTGACCAGTTTTATAAAAAATACTGAAGGGTGTTCTTTAGACTGAGAACCAACAATAGCAGACAACAACCTTAGAATATCATATATAGCAACACCACCCAGAACTCAATCCACATATATTGTTGTTGTCGTTAAGTGCCAACAAGTCGGTTCTGACTCATAGTGACCCTGTATAGGAGGAGCAACTGGTGAGTTTGAACTTGCTGCTCAAAATGAACTTGCGGTCCAGTGCTTATCCTACAGAGCCACACCAGGACCCCCATTTGAGATATGTTGTTGTTGTTGTTGTTAAGTGCCGTCGAGTCGGTTCCGACCCATAGCGACCCTGTACAGGGTTTCCGAGGGTGTAAATCCTTACGGGAGTAGAAAGCCTCATCTTTCTCCCGCGGAGCGGCTGGTAGTTTCGAACCGCTGACCTTAAGGTTCGCAGCCCGATTCGTAACCACTAGTATTTAAAGCAAAACAAACCTGCAAGACTGAAAATAAGGAACCAGAGATATCCATTTGTAATAAAGTCAACTACAAAGCAAAAAGAGGAAACAGTGTAGCTACAGTACTTATGGTGAGGAAGTCAAGTAGATTTTGAGATAAAATAGACTGTTTTAAATTGGGGGGGGGAATAATAAATTACAGTTTAACCTCAATGAAAATGAATACACCTTCACATCAAAATTAAAAAGAGGAAAATCGAAAAGATTTAGTAAACAATAAAACAACAGCAATAAAGAAAATGAAAATAAAACCAACAAAATGAAGTTAGTGCAGAAATTTAAGTGGAGCAAAGAAACTAGCAACATCACAAAAGAACACACAACAAAGTGACAGCAATCAATTCATACCTATTGATAATTACACTGAAGGTAAACGGATTAAATGTGCAGTTCAGAGATAAAGTAGCAAAAAGGATGCAAGGTTGGTACACACACACAATGGACTACTACACAGCCTTGAAAAAAATGACAGATCTTCTAAACATCTCATAACATGGAATAACCTGGTGGATTAGTCTGAATTCAGTCACTGACTGAAATTAGTCAATCACAAAAAGGCAAATATTGCATCAACTACTGTTGTAAAAAGTTAAGAAAAGGTTTTCTTGACAAAAGAAACATTCTATGATAGTTATGGGGGCATGCAGGAGGGGACATTATTTACAAGCTAGAGGGTAGACATATGTTAACATGGGTGACAGTGCAGGAGACACAGGGAGGAAAGCAAGAGATGAAGTGAATAGAGGTAAACAGTGTTAACTGATGGCATATGGAGGGGATTGCAATCATTGTAATGAAGCAGAGTTTATGATTTGTTGAATGTAAAAACTGATGATCTGCTCTATAAACCTTCATTCAATTCACAGTAAAAAGTTATAAAAAAAAAAGAGACAGATAAGAATACGTAGTTATAGTATATATGAATAAAGAAGTATTGAAGAATTACATAAGAAACCCATAAACGGGTCTACCAAGGTGGGGAAAGAACAGGAGGGAGAATCTTCTATTTATATTTTTTCATCATTTTGGATTTTGAACTACATGACTACAGCTCCTACTGAAAAAATGTGTAATAAATAAATGGCAATAGTCAGGATAAGCACAGTACTTTAGACAGTATTATGGAAATATTTAGCAGTAATCATAAAAACAAGGAGCTCTGGTAACTGAGTGGTTACGAGTCGGGCTGCTAATCTCACAGCGGTTCAAAACTACCAGCAGTTCCTCAGGAGAAATATGAGGCTTTCTGCTCCCATAAAGATTTATAGCCTTGAAAACCCTGTACAGGGTCACTATGAGTAGGAACTGACTCCACGGTACATAACCACCACCACCACCACCAATTATAAAAACAGATGGTCACACACTTTGGACCAGTGATTCCATTTTGGGGAGTATATCCTAAGGAAATAAATTCATGACACGCAAGAAGCTACATGTACCAAATGGCCTCTGGTACTCTGGTAGTAAATGTGAAGTAACCTCACTGCCCAATATTAGAGGATCGGTTCATTTATCTGTGGTATGAGGCATGGCTGTTCTTAGAAATGCTTCTCCACACAGTGCCCTGAACATGTGGGTCACACATGGGTCTCAGGACAATGGCAGTGTAGTGCAAGCAACCACCTCCCGGTGAATAGAATTGTTGTTGTTGTTGTTAGGTGCCATCGAGTCAGTACCAACTCATAGCGACCTTATGCACAGCAGAACGAAATACTGCCCGGTCCTGGGCCAACCTCACTACTATTGCCACACTTGAGCCCATCGATGCTGCCACCCAGCCAATCCACGTCATTGGGGGTCTTCTTCTTTTTCTCTGACCCTCCATCTTATCAAACATGATATTCTTCTCCAGCGACTATTTCCTCCTGACAATATGTCCAAAGTATAAGAGATGAAGTTTGGCCATCATGGCCTCTAAGGAGCACTCTGGTTCCTTAGAGAATGGAATAGCCAACAGCAAAGGTGAAACCTACTGACCCTCGTGCGGAGCCACACACCATAGTGAAAGCTGCAGATCCCCTGGCTTCCTCCAAATGCCAGTCAGCTGGTTGAGGTGAAGGGCAGGACTCTGCATTTTAATAAGTGCCCACAGGTGGTCCACTTTGATAGCAACATGCTGTTGTTGCTAGGCACTGTCCAGTAGATTTCAACTCATAGCGACTCCATGTGACAGAGTAGAAGTGCCCCCGTCGGAGCTTCTTGGCTGCAGTCTTTTACAGAAGTAGATCTCCAGGACTTTCTCCCAAAGTGCTGAGGATGGAATGAAGCTTAACCCTTTGTGTCACCAGAGCTCTTTAGGCCTGTTGTTGTTAGGTGCCATCGAGTTGGTTCCAAATCATAGCGACCTTAAGCACAACAGAATGAAACATTGCCTGGTCGCACTCCAATCTCACAATCAGTTTATTGAAATGTTATGCTTGAGCCCATTATTACTGCAAGTCCAGCTCGTTGGGGGTCTTCATCTTTTTTGCTGACCCTCCATTTTATCAAGCATGATGTCCTTCTCCAGGGACTGGTCCTTCCTGATAATATGTCCAAAGTATGAGAGACAACGTCTCACCATCTTTGGTTCCAAGGAGCATTCTGGCTGTACTTCTTCCAACACAGATTTGTTTGTTTGTCTGGTATTCTATAATACTTTTAATAGTCTTCTCCAACACCATTACTCAAACAAATAAATTCTTCTGTGGTCTTTCTTATTCATTGTCCAACTTTCACATGCATAAGAGGCTACTGAAAATACTATGACTTGGGTCAAGGGCACCTTAGTACTCAAACTGACATCTTTGCTCTTGAGTACTTTAAAGATATCTTATGCAGCAGATTTGTCTAATACAATATGTTGTTTGATTTCTTAACTGCTGCTTCCATTATTGTTGATGATGGATCCAAGAATAAGGAAGTCTTTGATAATTTTAATCTTTTATCCATTTATCATGATGTTATTTATTGGTCCAGTGGCGATGACTTTTGTTTTCTTTACATTAATGTGCAACCCATATCAAAGGCTGTGGTCTTTAAACTTCATCAATATTGTAAGTCCTCTTCACTTTTAGCAAAGTTGTATCAACTGCATATCACAGGTTGTTAATGGGATCGCCAATCCTGATGCCACATACTTCTTCATATAATCCAAGATTCTATTGGCAAAATATTGAATGATGCAGAAAGCATCAAAAGTAAATGGAAGGAATACACAGAGTTGACAGGGATGGGCAACTTGGACATTGGCTACCCAAAGTGGGGGATGCTACAAAGGCAAGAAGTGACTGGCTTACAAGTTTTCAAGAGGGACCCTACATCCAGAGGGCGTAGAAGAAGGTAGAATCTCCACTGAGTAGTATCCAATCTGTCTAGGCGGGGCTGATGAAAGGAAATGCAGATAGGTCTCTTGTGATACAATAGTGAATAACTGTTACCAGGACTGATTGTGAGGGTTGGAAATGTAAAGGTAAATTTTTGTA
>NW_006408572.1:3519688-3565312 GCF_000296735.1 Chrysochloris asiatica | reverse complement strand
AAAAAAGAAGAAGAAGATGGAAGGAATACACAGAGTCACTATACAAAAAGAAATGGTTGATGTTCAACCATTTCAAGAGGTAACATACGATCAAGAGACAATAGTACTGAAGGAAGTCCAAGGCACACTGAAGGCATTGGTAAAGAACAAGGTTCGAGAACTGATGAAATACAAATTGAAATATCTCAATAAACTGATTCAGCACTGGAGGAACTCATTCACGTAGGCCAAGAAATTTGGAAGACGCTACCTGGCCAACTGATTGGAAGAGATCTGTATTTGTGCTCATTCCAAAGAGAGGTGACACAATGGAATGTGGAAATCATCAGACAATATCATTAATATCACATGCAAGTAAAATTTTGCTAAAGCTAATTCAAAAATGGCTGCAACAGTACATTGACAGGGAACCGCCAGAGGTTCAAGCTGGATTCAGAAGAGGACATGGTATGAGGGATATCACTGTTGACATCAGATGGATCTTGACTGAAAGCCGAGATAACAATAAAGATGTTTACCTGTGCTTTATTGACTATGCAAAGGCTTTCAACTGTGTAGACATGACAAACTATGGACAACATTGCAGAAAATGGATATTCTAGAACATCTAATTGTGCTCATGAAGAACCTGTACATAGACCAGGAGGCAGTCGTTTGAACAAAAAAATGGGGATAGTGAATAGTTTAAAATCAGGAAAGACACTTCCAGAGAAGCAGTGACACCAGAGATGGAGGCAGAGACAATGACATGGAGAGATGGAGTGACTGGGGATTCTAGACCCACAGAGGGAGAGAGGCTGTGTGTTGAGGACCGGAGGGACAGGTTTGTGGGGTGTACCCTTTGGATGTTTGATGAGGCATGGAGGCGATTGTAACCATGGCAATGAAATGAAATATGATAGGATGAATGTAAAGCTAATGTTCACCCATGTAAACTATCATATAATTCACAACAAAAACTTTTAAAAAAAAATCAGGAAAGGTGTGCAACAGCATTGTATACCTTCATCATTCCTTAGGCATGCATCGGTATAAATACATGAACAGTTCCTATGGAAGGGAAGGAGAACTAATTACAGGAGCTTTCAGTTAACTTTTTTCTTTTCTTTAATACTATGCTGTCTCTCCAATAAAAGCATCAACTTACTCATATAGAAGATCTCTGGATAGCACAGTTTGCCCTCAACCACTAAACTAAACGTTAGTGGTTGGAATCCACTGAAGAGTGCTGTGGAAGAAAAGCCTGGCCTCTGCTTTCATAAAGATCGCAGCCAAGAAAAGCCGTGGAAACGTTCTATTCTGTAACACATGGGAACAAGCATCAGAATTGATGGCAATGGGTTTGGGTTTGGGGATATACCTCCAAAAAACACAAGAATCCACTGCCAGTGGGTCAAGTCAATACTGGTTCATAGCAACTCTATAGGGTTGGTGGGTTCGAACTGCTGACCTCTTTTGGTTAGCAGCCCAACACTTAACCCATCAGGGCTCCTTTGGACATACCTAGATATTGATTTCTGTAGAATGATGTCATAGTTCAGACTTTGCGGCCACTTGACTGAGCCAGGATTCTCAGAGGTTGGACAGTTGAGATGCAGCTATCCCCCATGATGTGTTGTGATGAGGTTAAAGCAATAAGAGGATTAAGGGTAGGCTGTTGTTGTTAAGTGTCAGTTGAGTTGGTTCTGACTCACAGCAACTCTGTATAGCGTTTCCGAGGAATGGCTGGTGGGTTTGAACCACTGATTTTGTGTCTAGCAGTCCAGTGCTTATCCTACAGCACCACACCAGGATACACCATAGCAACCCTGTATAAGGTTTCCAAGGCTGTAAATCTTTATGGTAGTAGAAAGCCTCATCTTTCTCCTGCAGAGTGGCTGGTGGATTCAAACTGCTAAACTTTCAGTCAGTAGCCCAACAAGTAACCCACCATATCAACCCTGTACTGGGTTTCTGAGGAGTGGCTGGTGGGCTTGAACCACTGACCTTGTGTTTAGCAGACCAATGTTTACCCTACAGCTGCATACCAGGATTCTCGTTGTTGTTAAGTGCCATGGAGTCAGTTCCAACTCATAGCAACCCTGTACAGAGTTTCTGAGGAGCAGCTGTTGAATTTGAACTGTCAACCTTGTGTTTCGCAGTCTATTGCTGACCTTACAGCACCACACCAGGATGTTGTTGTTGTTAAGTGTCATTGAGTCGGTTCTGACTCATAGTGACCCTGTGTAGGGTTTCCAAGGAATGACTGATGAGTTTGAACAACCAACCTTGTGGTTCAAACCAACCTTGTGGTCCACTGCTTTCTCCCACAGTGCCACACCCTTAATCCCACCACCACCCTCACCCAATTTACAGGAGATTCTCAAGGGTGTGGCATGCAACACTTTTTATCTTAAAAGAGATAAAAGGAGAGAGACTTGCGCAGAGAGGGAGAGACCTCCTACCATTAAGATAGAAGAGCCGAGAGCGGAATGAGTCCTTTGGATCTGGAGGCCCTGCACTGTGAAGCTCTCAGATCCAAGGGAAGATTTGATGCAGGGGAGATCTCCAAGGAATGCTGGGTCTATAGATGCTGAAAGGAGACAGAAGCTTCCCCAGAGCTGACAAGGAGAAAGCCTTCTCTAAGAGCCAGTTCTATGAATTTGACCTTCCAGCCTCCTAAACTGTGAGAACCCTGGTAGCGTAGTGGTTACGAATTGGGCTGCGAACCACAAGGTCAGCAGTTCGAAACTATCCACTGTTCCGCAGGAGAAAGATGAGGCTTTCTGCTCCCGTAAAGATTTACAGCCTCGGAAACCCTGTGCAGGGTCACTATGAGTCAGAACTGACTCCCCGGCACATGACAACAACAAACTGTGAGAGGCTACATATCTTGTTGTTCACCATGCCATCCACTTGTGGTATTGTTACACAGGCACAAAGTAACTAAGGCATGTAGATAGGTGAGTTCTGCCAGAAGCAACTGGCTGGGCAGACAAGAAAGCTCTATGTACTACGTTACTCTAGCAATATATTACTATCCTATTGCTGCTATTATATTACCATTAACTAATTAATATATTGGAGTCTTGGTGTGGCACTGTAGGATAAGCACTGGCCTGCTAACTGCAAAGCTCAAACCCATCAACTGCTCCTCAAATACCCTATACAGGATTGCTATGAGTTGGAACCAACTTGACAGCACTTTACAACAATTAATATAACTGTATATCTACAGTGTCATTATTAGTTAATAATATGCCATTATAATAATAGCAAGCCATCTCATTCCACTTATGTGCACTGTCGGAAGCACTTTACAATTATTGAATCAACAGAATCCTCACAAGAGGAGGCCCGTAAACAGGGAGGGGTATACACAGCAGAGAGAAGGGCCTGCTTGCTTGCTTGCTTGCTTGCACGGTCCAGAGGCATTGAGAGAGTTGTCCTGCACTGAAGAAGGGAGCCTTTCAGACTTTGCCTACATGCTTCCTGCTTGCTTGCTTGCTTGCACGGTCCAGAGGCATTGAGAGAGTTGTCCTGCACTGAAGAAGGGAGCCTTTCAGACTTTGCCTACATGCTTCCTGATCCTCAGTCTGAGTTATTTATTTCCTGTAAAAATGGCATGGCATCAGAGGTTTTCTAACTTGAGGAAGTGGAGAGAGAGCCGCCATCAACTCAAAGCTGACTCTATAATGAGATGGAAGTCAGACATACCTTCACCTCCAACCTCTTTACCAATTCTGACACTCACTATCCATCCCTCCTACTCTATTTCTCTGCTGGGTTTGGTAATTTATTGCAATGGCCACACAGAACTTACAAACCATACTTATAATTAAGGGTTCTATTAAGAAAGTTGTTGTTGTTGTTGTCAGGTGCCATCGAGTCGGAACCGAATCATTGCAACCCCATGCACAGCAGAACGAAACAATATCCTATCCTGGGCCAACCTCACTACCGCTGCCACACTTGGCGCCATCAATGATGCCACCTGGCTGATGCATCTCGTTGGTGGTCTTCCTCTTTTTCTTTTTTTTTTTTTTGAAAGTAACAGGTTACAATTCAAAATCAAGATCAACTAGGAAGTAACAGGAACCACTCAGGGTATGGTTCTTAGATTAGGACAGCTTCTTTGCAACTGCTGCTGACTGAACCCCTCTCTTGCCTTTGGCCTGCTCAGACAAGTGTTTAAAAACTCTGTTGTTGTTAAGTGCTGTGAGTTGGTTCTGACTCATAGTAATCCTTAGTGAACTTGAACCGCCAACCTTGCAGTTCAAACTGACCTTGCAGTCCAGACCATTAATCCACAGCACCACACCAGAACTCTTTAGCACTCTGGATAAGTACCTAGAGGCACCCCACTCCACTGGGAAGCTCCTACCCAAAGGCTCTCAGCTTTCTCAGCTCTCTTGCTTTGTGGGCTGGGAAACCCACCTCAGGATCTTGCACCCGTTTCCTGGCTTTGCTGTCCCTGGGTGGGGCTATGCAAACAAGGTGCTTGTGGCCCACCAAGGGGATTGGCCAGCTTTCTAATGCAAATAAGGTGCATGGAACTCTTGTAGAGGATTGACCAGTTTTGTCATCCAATAGATTTAAAGGGAGCCAAGCCCAGAGGCTTGGAGGAGGAAGGGGGGAGTTGGTTCTGCTGTGCTTGCTGCCACTTCTCACCACCTCACTCTACCTCCAGTGTTAAGCTCTGTCTCCTGGGTCTTGGAGGTTCTAAATTCAAGGACTCCTGGCTCTTCTTCTTGATGGTACTGTGGTCCGTCCCACACCCTATTTTGTGAGCTATATGATCATAACTAGAATGGTCATGTAATAGCAATTTACTGAACCACACTTACTTAATAAACCACTTAATTGTATGCATAGTATGGTCTGTGAGTTCTGTGTGGCCACTGCAATGGATTATTGAGCCAAGGAGAGAAACAGAGTGTGTTGGGCTGCAGGGACAACAACTGGTGTCCGAAGTGGTTAAAAAAAAAAAAAGTTGGGAAAGTGAAGATATGTTTGACCATCACCTCATAGAAATCAGCTTTGATCTGGTCTTGGTTCCTATTCAAAAAGAATCTAGACAAGTTCTAATGTTACTACTATTGCAATTCACATGGGGTTACCATGAGTCAGCTAAACGTGGGATAGGGTAAAAGCTTTGACCACTAAAGTGACCCTCTCACAACAGTGACCGGGCTGACCCCTTTCTGCTGTTTTATAAGGTCTGTTTTGCTACCCAGTTCTCCCTGCTCAGTCCAACACTGTGGTCCGTCTCTCAAGGGTCATGTGAAACCAGGGCTGTTTGCTGAAGGTGCTGAGGTGAGCTGGACATGGCAATGGGAAGAGGCTCAAGGAGTCCTGGAGTGAGGGGCAGTTTCTGCTGACAGAGGCCATTACCCCTGGGTTCTGCCTTACACTGAGAACTGAAGGCACGGTATGGGGTGTTGCTGTTGTTAAGTGTCATCAAGCTGGTTCTGACCAATAGCAACCCGATATAGGATTCCCAAGGAGCAGCTGGTGAGCTTGAACCACCAACCTTGCAGGTCAAATGGCTTTGCAGTCTGGCGCATTAACCCACAGCACCAAAACAGGACTCCAAGGGGTATAGATACTGAGAGAAAAAACAGTATCATCTTGACCTGAACTCCCTCCCCTTATCTGAGCTACATCAGAAGAGCCAGTAATTAATCTTTAAGACACAAGCCAGCTGAACCAGAGAGCACTGGGATAAGGGATGGGCAGACACAAGACAGAAATGCAGAGATGGGGGGGAAAGTAGGGAGCTCCAGAAACAGGGAGGGCAGGGCAAGGGAGGCGCACTGACAATGCGCCCCAGCCACAGTCCCAGCGAGGAAACTATTACACGTTCTTCGGCCTCTGGCCAGGGTTTCCACATAAGTCAGCCTCACCTCTTCAGAGGATGGGAGCCCATATCTGAGTCAGAAACCCAAAGTCAAGGTACCTTGGGTTTCTGACTCCCGCCTCCTGGCCATGCCCAAGAATAGACAAACCAGTTCTATTCAAATTCATGGCGATCCCGTGTGCATCAAACTATGAGTCAGAATCACTTGTGGAAGTGAGTTGTTGTGAAGTGCCATCAAGTCAGTTCCAACCTATAGTGACCTGTATAGGGTCCAAAGAGTCGCTGGTGAGTTTGAACCACCAACTTTGTGGTTCAAACTACCGTGTGGTCCAGTGCTTTAACCCACAGCACCACACCAGGACTCCGGTGGCAGTGGTAGTGGGGGGGGACGTTGTCCTGGATAACAGTGCCACCTACTGGTGTGGGGGAGAACTGTCTGATACTCCTATCATACTCACTACCTGATGATATGAAGTCCTGGTGTGACACAACTAAAGAATGTAATCAACGTCACTGAATTGTACATGGAGAAATGGTTGGATTGGTGTGTATTTTGTTGTTCATATTCTCAACAACAACAACAAAATAAATACCATTTTAAAAAAGAAAAGAGAAGCCAGTGGATCACAATGATGCAGTGTGCAGCCAGTCGTGGAGTGTTGCAGGGTCTGGCAGCATCTCGTCCCATTATTAGGGAGTCACCAAGAGTAGGGGCCGACTCAATGGCACCAACAATAGCAACAGACATGGCCCCTCAGGAGTCCTGGACCCTAATTTGATGGACATGTGAGCTGTGAGTCAGAACCAAGGAATGAGGGATGCAGACAGCCGGCCTCAAGGCACCTCCAGAGCAGGCACAAATGAGGTGTTCAAAACTTGTGGTTAACAAAGAACAGATTGAGAGACACCCAGAAAGAGATCAAGACAAGAATGTCTTGGTTTGTTTTGTTTTTGAATTCATTAAATCCTAATGAAGTTTTCTTTTCTCAGACACAGATTCTTGATCCCATAGCATTTGAGGGGCAGGGCATACAAGTGTTACACTGACACTGAATACTGACTGGGAACCTCCTGAGGTGGCAGTTCACAAGCCCAAGCAGGGAAGTTATGTATGAAGGGTGTTGACTGGGAGTTAAACCTGGACCTCCTGCATGAATTCAACCACCACATCACCACAAGATAACATTAGAATAATTATTGATTAAACAAGAAAGCCATGGTCCTAGTTCACTCCAAGGAATTTCGACTCCAGATAGAGGGACAAAATCAGATCAGATGCAGGGACATGTCCTCTCTGAACATAGCCCTCCTTCTCACAAGACCAGAATATAACATAGATTCAAGGGAAAGTCGGGGGGCTTCCAACTCCCTGGCTTCATCAATAGTTTTAAAGGCCTTGTTTGTGCCTTTTTGGGGACCATGTGTTTCTAAGAATGGACGTGTGTGTGTGTGTGTGTGTGTGTGTAACAGATAGTACATATATATGTGTTATCTGTGAATGTGGGTGCAGAAAAAGCCAGGGCTCACGACGTCTAACACATACTGAATATAGACCATGGGACTAGAAACCGCCTGAGGTGGCATTTCCCTCTGCTATTCACAATCCCAAGCTGCTGGAGTCCTGGAATGGCACTGTGGGATACAGCACTGGACCACAAGGTGGGTTTGAACCACAAGGCCAGCAGTTCAAATCCATTAGCTGCTCCTCAGAAACCCTACAAAGGGTTGCTATCAGTGGGAACCAACTGACATCTCTTAAAACAACAAGCTAGCACTTAACAGCAAGCTAGTATGTGAGCTTCCAGAAGCTAAACAGGCTGTGGCTGTTTTCATGGCGCCACCTAGTGGCACATGATTTTTAACATTCTAAACCCTACAGGATCCGGCAGTGTTTCATTCTGTTGTGCATAACGTCGCTATGGGTCGGTACTGACTCGATAGCACCTAACAACAACAACAACAAAACCCTACTGGAGTCCTAGTGTGATGCTGTGGGTTAATGCACAAGACTGCAAAGTCAATTTGAACTGCAAGGTTGGTGGTTCAAGCTCACCAGTAGCTCCTTGGAAACCCTCTAGAAAGTCACTATGGGTTGGAACTTACTCGATGGCACTTAACAACAACAACAACAAACCCTCCTGGCCTGGAGGGTCCTGAAGCATTTCTGCAGCATATAACAAGTCCCTTGGAAATGCTTCAGAATCGGACCTTAAGTCTACAAAAGTACCATCCAACAGAGCTTTCTACAATAATAGAAATATTCTGTATCTATACTGTCCAATATGGTAGCCACTAGGCGCTGTAGGTTAATGCACTGGACCACAAGGTCAGTTTGAACTGCAAGGTCAGTGGTTCAAGCTTACCAGCCGCTTCTCAAAATCCCTATACAGAGTTGCTATGAGTTGGAACCTACTCAACGGCACTTAACAATAACAACCACCACATGTGATTATTGAGCTCTTGAAATACGGCTGTGATTGAAAACTTGGATTTTTAATTATATTTCATTGTAATTGATTTCCATTTAAATTGCCACATGTGGCTAGCAGCTACAGTATTGGACAGCACAGGTCTGGAGGACTGAGACCTGGGACCAGTTGTGCCCTAAGCTAGATAGATGCCATCAACTTCCCAGTCACAGGAACTAATCCACCCTTCTTTACTTAGGCTCAATTGAAATGAGTTCTAGCCACCAACCAGATGGTTACCAACTGACTGATCGGTATATACACACAAAACATACTCAGAGAAGGCGACTGGGAGCAATGGACACCTGAATGTTACTAAATGGCAAGAGGGACCAGGGCACTGGGGCTGCTGCTTATGGGTACCAGGAAGTGTGACCTTTTTCTAGGATGTCATACACATAATCTGGGATCTGACTGAAAAGCTACTGAGGACATTTCTGCTCCTCCTTACTACAGACGAAGTTCCTGGGCATATATGAGCAATCACTCAGCTCCTAACTGAAAGGCTGGCAGCTCAAGGTCACCTGAGGCACCTTGGAGGAAAGTCCTGGCTGTCCACTTCCAAAAGATGACAGCTGCTGAAAACTCTATGGAGCAGTTCTATGAAAAACATGGGATCGCCGCGAGTGAGAATCGATGGGACGGCAACTGGTTTGTTTGTTTGTTTGTTTGTTTGTTTTAACAAATGAACACAATCATGGTTTGGAAACAGACAAACCAGGTTCATATCCCAGATTACCAATTATGTGACCTTGAACAAGTGACCACCTCTCCAAGCTCATTTGTAAAATGACAATATAGGCATATCTATTGTAGGGATAGATCAAAAGACTGTGTTCCATTCAACCCAGTTGTACAGTCAGCACAGCACACCTCTTACAGTTACACAGAGTGATGACACCACCCAGTTAGTTACACAGAGTGATAACACCACCCTAGGTACACAGAGTGATCACACCACCCCGGTACACAGAGTGATCACACCACCCAGGTACACAGAGTGACCACACCACCCAGTTAGTTACACAGAGTGATCATACCACCCAGGTACACAGAGTGATCACACTACCCCGGTACACAGTGATCACACCACCCAGTTAGTTACACAAAGTGATCACACCACCCAGGTGCACAGAGTGATCACACTCTGTGTACCTGGTACACAGCCCTGTAGGGACTTCTCCCATGGAGAAGCTGAAAAATTCAAACTGCTGACCTTTCGGTTAGTATCCTAGTGCTTAATCACTGTACCAGAGACACAAACAAAGATTTATATTGATAGATGTTCTTACAGCATTATTTACTCAGAGTTACAATTGGAAAGCAGCCTTTATGTCTAAAAATGTTGTTGTTGTTGTTAAGTGCCGTGGAGTCGGTTCCAACTCATAGCGACCCTGTATAGGGTTTCCTAGACTTTAAATCTTCACAGGCGCAGAAAGCCTCAGCTTTCTCCTGTGGAGCAGCCGGCAGACTCAAACCGTGGTCCTTGTGGTTCACAGTTCCATGCTTATCATTTTTGTTGTTTAGTACCATCTCATAGTGACCCTGTATAGGGTTTCTGAGGAGCAACTGGTGAGTTTGAACCGCCAACCTTGTAGTTCAAGCTGACCATGTAGTCCAGTGTTTATCCTACAGCACCACACCAGGACTCCAGGTTGTTGTTGTTAAGTGACACTGAGTCAGTTTCGACTCATAGCAACCCTGCATAGGGTTTCCAAGGAACGACTGGTTGAACCATCGACCTTGTGGTTCAAACCAACCTTGCAGTCCAGTGCTTTATTCTGCAGTGTCACACCAGGACTCCAGGTAGCAATACTTAGACATCACTGTGACAGGATAGTGTACAACATTGTAAATTATGTTTGTAAAGAATATCTAATGTTGAAAAAATAATTCTATAAAGTTTAAAAAGGAAGTGTTACAAAATGAAGACTGTAAAGAAACACATCAAAATGGTTATTCTCTCTGGATGGTGGATTATATGTTCTTTTCATTTTCATCTTTATTTTTGTATGTATTTTCTAATTCTTCTACTGTGAGCATGTACTATTTTTATAATCGGGAAGAAATGCTAATTTTAAAAGGGGAAGAAAACTGTACCTATGTGAGGAAATGCTTGTGAGACAATGAAAAAGAGAAAGTACAAACAAACATACCTTCTGGGGTCTGCAGACAGGGACTCAAAAGAGGCACCAACACGTTGCTCCGACAACCGGACCATGGGAATTTTCATTCTCTTATTCAGAGTTACTTTAATGTTTCTATAAAAAACACTAAGATGAAATGTGTTCTTGTCCATCAAATCAATGTACAAATGAAAATTTGGTGAGGACGTGAGAATCTGACAGGATTCTCAGACACTGCCAGTAGGCATGTTGTTGTTGTTATGTGCCGTGGAGTCGGTTCTAACTCATAGTGATCCTGTACAGGGTTTCAGCGGCTGTAAATCTTTACGGGAGCAGAAAGCCTCATCTTTCTCCCATGGAAAAGCTGGTAGTTTTGAACTGCTGACCTTGCAGTTCGCAGCCCGAATCGTAACCACTACGCTACCAGAGCTCCTTGCCAGTAGGGATGCAAACTGGTAAAACCACTCTTGATGGCCATCTGGGGACATCCAGGAAAGCTGCAACAAAACAGCTCCACCTAGAGGTCCCTCCCCTAGTGACCTTTCACACAAATACACAGTCAAATGAGGGCATGGCCACAGCAGCATTATTTACAACGTCAGAAAAATGGAAACAACCTAAGTTTCCATAAGCAAACCAGACAGCTCCAAATCAAGGTGATCCCATGTGTGTCAGCCCAGAATTGTGCTCCACAAGGTTCTCAGTGACTGGTTTTTCAGAAGTAAGCCACTTTCTTCCAAGGTGCATTTGGGTGAATTCAAACCCCCAACCTTTTGGTTAACAGCCAAGGGTGCTAGCCATTTGCACCACCTAAGGGCTCAATCAGTTGTTGTTGTTGTTAAGTGCCATCGAGTCGGTTCCGCCCCATAGCGACCCTGTACAGGGTTTCCGAGGGTGTAAATCTTTACGGGAGTAGAAAGCCTCATCTTTCTCCCGCGGAGCGGCTGGTAGTTTCGAACCGCTGACCTTAAGGCTCGCAGCCCGATTCGTAACCACTAAGCTACCAGAGACAAAATGTGATCTATGTGTACAGAGAAATAACACATGGCAGCTAAAAGGCAGGATTTACATATGGCAAGATCTATGTATGATCCAACAATCATGGAAGGAGTCTATTGCTCAACAATAATGGTAACAACGTATTACAGCTCTGCACTGTTCTAAGCACGTAGCACATATAAGCTCACTTGTTCTGTACCACCAACTCAATTCCAACTTACAGCATCCCTGTAGGACACACTAGAACAGCCTCATAGGGTTGGTTGTTGTTAAGTGCCATCGAGTCGCTTCCGACTCATAGCAACCCTGTAGAGGGTTTCTGAGGAACAACGGGTGAGTCCGAATTGCTGACCGTGTGGTTCAAACTGACCCTACGGTCCAATGCTTATTCAACAGCGCCACACCAGGATTCATAGGATGTCTAGTACTCCTGGTGTGGCACTGTGAGGCAAATGCGCTGGAATGCAAAGACAGTCTGAGTCTCAATGTTGGTGGTTCGAGCTCACCAGTTGCTCCTGGGAAACCCCATATAGGGTCGCTATGGGTTGGAACTGACTTGACAGGACTTAACATAACAATAACAACAACAACAATCTTTACAGCAATAGACTGGCAGGTGTTTTCCCCCATAGAGCCACTGGGTGGGTTCGAACCACCCACCTCTCAGTTAGCAACTGAGCACTTAACTACTGTAGCATCAGGGATCCTTATAAGCTTACTTACACTCTCCTGACTTACACACTCCCCGCCGAAAAAGATATGTTACAAGAAGATCCCCAATGAGATGCACTCACACAGTGGGAGCAGCCATGGGTTCAATCATAAAATCTGTGAGGATGGTGCAGGACTGAGCAGTGCTTTGTTCTGCTGTGCCCAGGGGTAGCCATGAGTTCGAACCAACTCGATGGCACCTAACAACAACACCACGTAGGTGGGTTTGTTTTAGATTTTACTATTATCCCCATCTTACAGATAAAGAAACTGAGGCACAGATAAACTAAGTTAAGTTGCCAGAGGTCTCATAACTGGTAAATGGCAGAGCCGAGATCTGAACCTAAGCACACTAGCACTACAGTCTGTACTCTTAATCATTATGCCACTCTGCTACTCACATAAAGTCAAAAGGCCGCCATTTCCGTGAATTTTTAGTACACATAAAGATGATATGCTGTTTCTAGAGACGTTTCTGTGGATGTGAAAGTGTTAAGACCTTGGCCTGAAATGGGAAATAAATGTTGGCAAGGATGTAGATAAACTGACACCCACATCCATTGTGGTGGTGGTTATGTGCGGTGGAGTCGGTTCCGACTCATAGCAACCCTGTACAGGATTTCCGAGGCATAAAGATTTAAGTCTTTATGGGAGCAGACAGCCTCATCTTTCTCCCGTGGAACAACTGGTAGTTTCAAACTGCTGGCCTTGGGGTTCACAACCCGATTCATAACCACTACGCTACCAGAGCTTCTTTAAAATGGTAAGGTCATTATGGACAAGTTTGGAAGGTCCTCAAAAAGTTAAACAGAGAACTGTCATTCATTGTTGTTGTTAAGTGCCATCGAGTTAGTTCCGACTCGTAGTGACACTGTATAGGGTTTCTGAGGAGCGGCTGGTGAGCTTGAACCACCAACCTTGCAGTCCAGTGCATTAACTCACAGTGGCACACCAGGACTCCTAGAATTGCCATATGATCCAGCAATTCCACTCCTAAGTATATACCCAAAAGACTTGAATGCAGGAACTCAAACATGTGTCCACCAATGTTCACAGCTGCACTATACACAACAGCCAAAAGGTAGGTATGATCCAAGTGTCCACCAGCAGATGAATGGATACACAAAATGTGGTACCTACATACAATAGAACATTATTCAGCCATTATTCACAGAAAATAGCTTAGTGGTAACCATGGGCTGGCAGTGGAGGAGAATGGGGAGTAGTTGCTTAGTGGGTGCAGAGTTTCTGCTTGGAGTGATGAAAAAGAAGCAAATAGTGGTAACGGTTGCACAACCCTGTACGTGCTATTAATGCCAATGGAACGGACACTTGAAAATGGCTAAAGGTAAATTTTCTGTTATGTACATTTCACCACAGTCTAAAAAAAAAGCTTTTTAAGTGGATTGAAATAAAACACACCAAATACCTGATAGTTCTTACCTCCACGGAAAGAGGAGCCAAGAGGTGGAACCAGAATAAATGATTACAGGGACTTAGGTTTATCTGTGGTTCTGTTTCTTTTATTTAGGAAAAAAGGCCTAATGAAATGAAAAGATAAAATAGCTGGAAGTTTGGAAAGTAGCTGTCACTAAAGAATAAAACCAGAGACATGGAAAGTTCATTGTTATGAGCCTGGTAACTTCATATAACTTTGTAAACTATGTTGATGTATGATTTCAACCAGAAATAAAAACTAAATTGAAAATAAAACACAAAAACTGAAAGCAATAAAATAAGCGCACACACACAAAAATGCATTCAATCTAAAAAACGAAGCAACACAATCTTAACGGCTGTCAATTCTGGATCACCACTACACAAGGTTTGCTATGTCATTGTCCTTGGTGCAGACAAGGATGTGGAAACCAGGCCCACTGTGCAGGCAGGATGCCCCTCACAGCTGGCTCAGACCTTTTGTTTCCATCTCTTCCCTCCTCCTCCTATTTTTACTGCTTTGTGGTTGCTATGGAAACAAAGGGCACCTTGGGTTTCCAGAGCTCAGCCCAGGTGCTGCAGACTCCAGGAGTAATATCAGCGTGTGAATAAGATAAAAACCTTGGTCATCTGGGTCTTGTATACACCATATTCCCTCCTGACCACATTCATCCAAGTGTCTGGGTGCTCACGTGTGTGTCTGCAGCAAGACCTCCATGCAGACCCATCTGTCCATGCAAGAAGACCTAGGGCTGGGTGACCACCCCATTGGGCATAGGTGGGCATGTTTGCATGTATGTAAACATGTTACATTGACTATATGTGTGCTCACATAGCCCAGAACTACTATTAATACTATCAGAAATATTAAGGCAAGTAACATTTAGTGAGCACTAACTATATACTGGAGTCCTGGTATGGCATTATAGGATAAGCACTGCCAGTTTGAACCACAAGGTCAGTGGTTCAAACTCAACAGCTGCTCCTCAGAAGCCCTACACAAGGTCACTATGAGTTGGAACCGACTCAATGGCACTTAACAACAACAACTATGTACTGGGTGACACAAACAGTTAACTCACTAGACTTTTTAGCAGTTAGCAGTTCTTGTGTTGTTAAATGTAAAACTTCAACCAATTCACAATCAAAAGTTTAAAAAAAAAAAAAAAAGCTAGCAGTTCAAGTCCACCTTGGAATAAAAGCCTAGTGACCTATGTCTAGAAAACAGCTATTAAAAACCCCTACGGAGCATATTTCTACTGTAATACACTTGGGGTCACCATGAGTCAGAACTAACACAAAAGCAACTGATTTGTTTTAGCTATGGACCAGGTACTATGCTCCATGCTTCACCTGCCGTATCTCATTTAAACCTAACAGCAACTCTGCATGTTGATGTTGTTAGATGCCATCGAGGCTGTTACAACAGAATAAAACACTCCTCAGTCTTGTGCCATCCTCACAATTGTTACATTTGAGCCCACGGCTGCTGCTACCACATCAATCCATCTCATTGGGGGTCTTTTTCTTTTTCCCTCACCCTGCGTTTTACTAAACATGATGTCTTGCTCCAGAGACTGGTGCCTCCGGATAACATGTCCGAAGTATGAGAGACAAAGTCTCACCATCCTAGCTTCTAAGGAGCATTCTGGCTGCACTTTTTCCAAGACAGATTTGTTTGTTCTTCTGGCAGTCCATGGTACTTTAAATATTCTTCTCCAATACCATAATTTATATACATCAATTATTCTATGATCTTCCTTATTCATTGTCCAAATTTCACATACCTATGAGGCAACTGAAAATATCACAACTTGGGTCAGACCTACCTTAGTCCTCAAACTGACATCTTTGTTCTTGAACAGTTTAAAGAGGTCTTGTGCAGCAGATTTGCCTAATGCAATACGTCATTTGATTTCTTAACTGCTGCTTCCATGAGAGTTGATTGTAGATCCAAGCAAATTGAAGTTCTTGACACCTTCAGTCTTTTCTCTGTTTATCATGATTGTACTTACTGTTCCAGTTGAGAGGATTTTTGTTTTCTTTACATTGAGGTGTAATCCATACTGAAGTAAGTATTTAAGTCCTCTTCACTTTGAGCAAGCAAGGTTGTGTCATCTGCATATCACAGATTGTTAATGAATGTTCTTCCAATCCTGATGTCACATTTTTCTTCATATAATACAGCTTCTTATTTGCTCAACCTACAGACTGAATAAGTATGATGAAAGGATACAACCCTCTATTGGTTTTTGTTAAGTGCTGTCGAATTGGTTCTGACTCATAGTGACCCTATATAGGGTTTCCGAGGAGCAGCTTGTGGGTTTGAACTGCTGACCTTGCAATGATCAGTCCGCTAATGCTGCACTAGGACTTCACAACCCTCTATAGGTACTATTATTATACCCATGGGAGTCCTGGTATGGCACTATAGGGTAAGCACTGGACTGCTAGCCACTCCTCGGAAGTTCTATCCAGGATTGCTGAGTTGGAACTAATTCAATGGCACTTAACAACAACAACATTATACCCATATACAGATTTTTAAAACTGAGGCATAGAGAGGTTGTATAACTTGCCCATGGTCACTTACAGGCTGCCTAACTCCAAAGCACATAAGCCTGAACATTGAATCTGTATTTTGAGGAAGAGAGCTTTAAATAGCACTGGTTCCCAGACAGCTACAAAAAACAGCTGCATCACAAACATCACCTCTGACACTTGATAGCACACAGGCTTCCTGGACCCCACCCAAGCCTGATGAAGCACCCTCTCCAGGGGTGGGGCCCGGAAGCTGCATTTAATTCGGTCCCCTAGGTGAGTGAGTACTGCAGTCACAGTTGGCAACCACTGGTCAAGCCTCAGTTCAGCTGGCTGACGGGGTGGAACAGGGCGGGACACGATGAGAACAGGGACTGTCCCTTTGAACCAGCCTGGGAAAGTCACCCAATGTTCCCCAATTCCAGAAAGTTTCTGTGAGTGGCAAGACAACCAAGAAAAGGGCTGTGGCTGCCAGTCGCCACACACACACCCAGGGAAGGGCTCCAAAAGTCAGTTATGTGGTTTTGTGGCCTGCGGGGTACGGATTTCCGCCCACCCCACCCTCTCTGAAAGAGCGGAGAGAGGGAAGCACTGAGGTGATCTGCTGGTTAACAGCTCAATCAAGGCAGGGAGGGGAGAGTCATCTCATTGGGTCAACAAACAAGAGAGCCCAGACTCAGGTGCCATATGGAGTAAATAAGATGCCCATCCCAGGCTTCAAAGAAGAAGAGCACAGACAGAAACCACTGGACCGTAAAAGCAATAATAAAACAATGCACTGCCATCCAGTCAATTCCAACTCATACTGATGCTCTAGGGCAGAGTAGAACTGCTCCACGGGGTTCCTGAGATGGTAAATCTTCACGGGAGCAGACAGCCTCATCTTTCTCCTGAGCAGCTGCCCACTGCACCACCAGGTTCATGGAGGCCAAAAAAACACGTGTTGCCCAGAACTGAGAACTCAAAACTAAATCCCTCCACACACAGTCAGCTAATCTTTGACCAAAGACCAAAGCACATTAACTGGGGAAGAGAGGGTCTCTTCAACAAATGGTGCTGGCAGAAGTGGAATTCCATTTGCAGAAGAATGAAACAAGATCCATATTACACACCCTATGCAAAAACAAACAGCGTGGATTGATGGCCTAAATGTAAAACCCAGAACTATAAAGATCATCAATGAAAAACTAGGGACAAAGTTAGGGTGTCTGGTATATGGTCTGGTAGCGTAGTGGTTACGAATCGGGCTGCGAACCTTAAGGTCAGCGGTTCGAAACTACCAGCTGCTCCGCGGGAGAAAGATGAGGCTTTCTACTCCCGTAAAGATTTACACCCTTGGAAACCCTGTACAGGGTCGCTATGGGTCGGACCCGACTCGATGGCACTTAACAACAACAACAACAAACACTATCAATATAACTAAAGACACAAACAATAGAAGACAAAATAGATGATGACTAGAACCTCCTAAAAATTAGACACTTACGCACATCAGAAGATTTCACCAAACGATAGCCCACACACTAAGGAAATATTTTTTAATGATATATCAGACAATGGAGTAAACTCTGAAGTTTATATTTAAAAAAAGAAAAACTACAACAGCTCTACAAGAAAAAGACAAACCACCCAGTTAACAAACTGGCAGAAGACATGAACAGTCAGTTCACCAAGGAAAACATTCAAGCAGCCAAAAAGCAAGATGAAAAAATGTTCAGTATCATTTAAGCCAATTAGAGAGGAGATGCAAATCAAAACAACAATGAGATATCATCTCACATCAGCATTAATGCAAAGTTAAAAAAAAAAATATATATACAGATGCCAGTGAGGGTGTGGAGAGACTGGGACCCTCCTACATTGCTGGTAGGACTGTAAAAAGGTACAACCATTGTGGAAAACAGTATGGCGCTTCCTTAGAAAGCAAGAAATACAAATACTATATGACCCAGCAATCTCCCTACTTGGCACATGGCCACAAGAAATAAGAGCCAGGACATGAGTAGATTTATGCACACTAATGTTCATCACAGCACAATTCACAACAGCAAAAAGATGGAGACAGCTGAAATGCCCATCAACAGAAGAATGGTTAAACAAACTTGGATACACACATAATGGAATACTACGCAATGGTGAAGAATAACAATGACTCTGTGAAACCCCTCAGAACATGAATGAACCTAGAGGACATTATGCTGAGTGAAATTACTCAATCACAAAAAGACAAATATTGTATGAGACAACTATTGTACAATCTCCAGAAAATGCTTTCGTGCTAAAAGAAATATTCTTTGAAGGTTATCAGGGGTGGGAGGGAAGGGAGATAATTCACTGACTAGATGTAGACACATGATAATTTGGGTGACAGGGAGAGCAATGTACAAGAAGAGGGAGGTTGGCAGAAGAATGAAAAAGAATGGTGAAGACACAGGAGGGCATAGTGGTAAATAGTGTCATATACACAACCTTGTAACAACAGTGTTTTGTGAGTAGATACATGGGCAGATACACAGGCTGAATGGGTATGGGAGGGAAAGTGGTAGTACACACACAAATGTATAAGGATTTGAAAGAGGATATTTGTACATGGGTATTTACCTTTGACTCATAATGAGCAGTATGACTGATTTTTCGCTTCTTAACCTCCCTAAGAGCTTTAACACTTCATGGTACGTGATCTGGTCTCATCCCTGCGGGTTCTGCCTGGAGCAATTGGTGACCAGAACCATTCTTTATGAAATGTTCTAAGATTTTCCAGTAGTTGATGCTTGTGATCATCTAATAGGGGTCAGCAGTTTGAACCTACCCAGGAGTCCTGGTGTGGCGCTGTGGGTTAATGCGCCAGACTGCAATGCCATTTGAACTGCAAGGTCAGTGGTTCAAGCTCACCAGCTGCTCCTTGGAAACCCTATACAGGGTCACTATGGGTCGGAACCAACTCGATGGCACTTCACAACAACAACAAATTTACCTTTGCTGCAAACACAACTATGAATGTGTGGAGCATACAGTGGGCAAAATGATGAAAGCATCTTAGATATCATCAAACACTTTAAGGTAATAAATTACTGGGTACATGGGCTCAGGACCATAGTCTCAGGGGACACTAAGGTCAACTGGCATAACATAGTCCACAAAGACAATGTTCTACATCCTGCTTTGATGAGTAGCATCTGGGATCATAAAAGCTCATGAGCAGCCATTTAAGGTGTAACTATTGGTCTCTCCATATGTGGAAGAAGAAGAGTAATGAGAACTTAAAAGGCTTGGAATCAATTCGTCCAATGGAACATGTGACCATCAGTCTCCACAATTCTGAGACAAGAAGAACCAGACGGTGCTGGGCCACTACTACCAACTGCTCTGAAAGGGAACATAACACATTAGAAGGTCCTGGATAGAGTGGGGCAAAGTATGGAATAAAACTCAAAACTGTTTTTTTAAAAAACGGGTCAGAAAGGAAGTGGAGGAACTTGAGACCACGGCTCTTGACCACCCTTCAGGTCTGGAAAGGAACTCACCCTCATGGCCTCATATTCAGCCAAGTAGCATAGGGGACTCTAACACTAGTAAGGTATCCTCACCATGGAATGGTCAACGTTTACCTAGTGACGAATTGAGAAGGGATCAGAAGGTGAGTGGAACAGAAACAGGAAGCACAGGGAGGAAGTGGGATAACTGTTGTTGCATGGAGGGAATTGCAATCACTGAGATGAAACAAAGTGTGTGATTTGTTGAATGAAAAACGGTGATCTTATCTGTAAACCGTCACTCAAGTCACAGTAAAAATTAACAAAATAAACCTGTTGCCTTTGATTCAAACTCATGGCCGCCATATGTGTTACATAATATACCTGCTCCATTAAGTTTTTTTTTGGCTGCTTCTGAAAGGTCCACCTTATGGAAAATCAGTCCTACTCTGACACACCATGAGTCGCCATGAAGTCAGGATCAACTTAACTACAACTAACAACAACCATATTTAGGGAAGCGGTTGGCCAGGCCTTTCTTCCGCAACAAATTACCAGCCATCAGATTAGTAAACAAACACAAACCATTTGTGCCACCCAGGGCAGGGGGAGCTAAATGGGACCCTAGTTGCTCCAGGAGCAGGAACGGGACGCTTCATTCTGATGGAGAGTGGGGTGGGCCATGGAAGAAGCAGCATCTAGGCTCCTCCTGGAAGGATGGGTGGAATGTCAACAAGCGATTCTGACGGAAGAAAAGTAAAAGCCCTTCATGCAGGGGAAGCAGCAAAAACAAAGGCATCCAGGCTGGAAAGAATCAGGCAGTAAATAGTAAGCAATGCCACGCAGAGCTAAAGGTTGTAAGGGGGGAAGTCAGAAATCTACTAAGACATAGAGAGGTTAGGTAACTTACCCAAGGTCACCCAGGTAGTAAGTGAGAGTCAGGATAAAGTACAGGCGGCCTTTGTCCGGGAACAAACCACTAAGATGGAGTTTGCCAGCGGCATCCTTTTCTTCACTTTATTTTAGAATGCTGCAAAATGAGCCTAGTGGATCAGTCCTCTGAGGATGGGGGATCACATGCCCCTGCCCCAGGAAATCTGACTGTGCCTAAACCTGGTGTGGCACTGTGGGCTAATGTGCTGGACTGCGGAGTCGGTTTGAACTGCAAGGTTGGTGGTTCAAGCTCACCAGTTACTCCTTAGACACTCTATACAGGTTAGCTATGGATTGGAAGTGACTTGATGCCACTTAACAATAACAGACATTTTGGTAGGGAGTAGGTTGTGGCATCTAGCAGGTAGAAGTTAGAGATTCTGCTAAATACCATACAAAGCCTAGGACATCTCCCCCACAACAGAGAATATCTGGCCCCAGTGGCCAATTATGGCGAGGTTGAGAAATCCTGGTTGTGGTGGGGGGCATGGTTCCGGGAAGAAGCCTGCACCACCATCGGTGCTGAGGGCCAGCCCCTACGGAACAGGGAGGAAGGATGATGAATTAGTCAGAGCTGGCAGGGACAGAGGAGGAGGTTAATTAGGGAGCCTTTGTCACCGTCTGGGCAGGAGATAATGGGCCTAAACCAGGAGGTGGAAGAGCAGGGAGAAGGGCCTACGAGAACCAAACCTGTGACTCAGACTTCTCAGGCTAGGTGATAGCCACAGAGCTGGATTTGTAAGGGAGAAAGGCTCACTGTGAGGCCAGACCTCTGTCCGGAAATGAACAGTCAGCGGCTGATGATGGGGGTGGGAGCTGCGTGACCTGGGTTTAAGGGGTTCAGGAATCAACCCCAGGAAGCCCAGACCTGAGAGTGGTCGCCCACCCAGTGCAGAGGTAGCACATGGAACCACCTGGACCAAACTTAGAACGTAGGGTAGGTTTTTTGTCTTTTTATTTTTAGGCTTTGCTTTGGTTTCTTTTGTTGGGTTTTTTTGTTTTTTGTTTTTCAGTTCACTGTCAAGATTGTACCTAAAAACCCGTATTTCCAGCTCTTCTTAGAAAGAGGATCTGATGAAACGGGCCGATGGCTACAGAGCGCTGAGGACTGGTGCTGGGCAGCGGCTATCCACCATACTAACAAGACATGGACTTGTCAGCACCCCTAGAAGCTAAGCCCGAGGGCTGCATCCAGGTCTGTCTTTATAGTAGGAAGAGATGAGGTCAGAAACAATGAAGATGGAGCGTCTGACGGAGAAGCAAGAAGAAAGGTAAGCGCTGGTCTCTCCACACTCTGGTTCTGCACCAGCCACCTTGATGCTGTGCTAACTCAAGTTAGAAATACCCACTTTTGGGGTCTCAGTTTCCTTATAAAGAAGTTAAAACCTGTGACATCTAGGACCCATCCTCATGTTCCTGAGACTCCCACAGGCTGCACAAGTCAACCCATCTGGCCTAGCTTTGAGATGGAGCCAGGAAGAACTGAGCCCTTCCCAAAAAAAAACCTTCCAGGCAATGAGGAAACCCCAACACAGCCAACGGGGCTAGGATGATTGGCCAGGGCAAGAGAAGATTCTGGGCACAAGAGCCACCTCCTGATAGCTAAGGAGTTCTCAGAGAAAAGGGAACTGGCCCTGTTTAGGTCTCAGGGCTGGGGGAGGGTGCCAAAGATAGGGCTGGACCACTCAGTAGACGCCTGACAAAACTATGAGTCAGCACATGGAATTCACACAGTGGTTAATTCAACTTTTTGACCTCAAGCCCTAAAATTCAAGGACTCAAGAGAACTGGGAGTCTCTCCTATTTTCCCTTCTCCCTAGGAAAGCTGTCAGCAATTAGAGTCTGGATTCTGCCTTCCAGAAAGGAAAGAACACCGAACATCCTCCCCTTCCTAGTTCCCCTTGCCCTTTCCTGGAAACCTAGAGCCAGAGCTAGACCCAACAAGCCTGCAGCAGTGTCCTTTTACATAGATTTCCCCAGGCCTCCCACAGAGACAGAGGGAGTGCCTGATGGGGCTTCCAGAACAAGCCCAAGGGACCATGGCATCCTTCTGATAGTCTATCCCCTCCCCTGTACCAACCCCAGAGGAGCCACTGGAGAAGAGAGCAGCTGCCCTCTCCCAGCCACTAACACCGACCCGGGCCCCTGTCTATCAGGAAGCCCCTAGGGGGTCAGTGTAATCTGGGGAGTCAAGACCCTTTCTCTCAAAGTACAGCAAGAGCAATCTGTCCCCAGTCCCTGGTGGATAGTATCCTCTGGCCTCCTCTTCCACAGGACATGAGCCTTCCTATCCAGGCCAAGCCAGCAGACCTTCCGGCCTGGGAGAAACCTGTGGGAAAGGCCAAGTGCTCAGCCAGAGACCTGGAGTCCATGAGGATTCCCCAGGGAGTCAGCTGGGGTGGCAGACACCCCCAGAGATAGCTGGGCTAGCCTGGTGGGTGACAAGCTATCCCATCTGCATCCTAGTCTCCTGCATTCCTGCCCTTACCCTGCACACTAACAGTTTCCGTGTCCCCTGGGACCACTCAGCATCACCAGCCACAAGGAGCTCCAGGAATAGAAGAGCCCCTCCTGCTACCAGCTGTCCCAACTCAGAACAGCCCCATCACCAGCGCCTACTGGCCAGGGCTGCTCACCTAGCTCCTTGCCTACCCATCAGCCACAGGACACAAGTCCATTAAGAAATCAGAGCAGGGACTCACCAGGGCTTCCTGGGCATGGTGAGGGTTAGGAACACTCAGGACCCCGGAGTTTGCAGGCCTGGTTGTCTGGCAAATGGTACCTCCAGGTTCGTCCCCAGTGCCTGGCAATGAAATTAGGCCACAGCCCAATTGCCAGCTAAGCGCCCGCCCGCCCTGCTTCTCCCTGTAGCCACTCACACCTCGCAACTCCAGATCCTAAAACAGACATGTTCGTGGTTACCATAGGAACTTGCTAAAGCCAAAAAAGGCATCCTATAAGAACTCATATGGGCCCTCAGAGCTCATGTCCACTGCATGGGCAAGTACATACACATGCCTACACATGCACACACATGCCTACATATGCACACACATGCCTACACATGCATACCTCCAACTCAGCTCTCAAGCACAGGGGCCCATCCACAAGAAACCAGTGAGTCAGGACCTGGCACTAGAGACAGAAACAGGGGTGCTCCGCTCAGACCAGCTGGAGATCCCTGAAAAGTAGCATCCCTGTGTGCCCAGGCCGGCCAGCTGCACTTGTATCTGCCCCCATACACACACACAAGCTACTGCTCCTCTCCTTGGTGCCCCTCTGCAAGACAGTAAGTACAAGGGTCAAGAGCTAAGCCAATTGCCCAGGAGGAGAGAGTAGAAAGAGAGACAATGAATGTCTTTCTACTTTCTACCCACTCCCCCAAACTGCTGGAGCCACCTGGGGGCTCACTCAAAAACCTGGGAATTGCTATCTGGACCCCTCCTTCACCCTCACCCCCACATCCAAATCAGCTTCAAGCTGGCAAGTCCATTCCTTGAGAGCTCCCCAAGTCCTGTCCACTCTCTCCAACCCCACTGTCCCTCTCCTCAGACAGCCTCCCATCTTCTCTCTGGCCCCTCCAATCAGACAGCCAATGGCCCCAGAGGGTCACCCCAACACCAATCTGACCAAGTGACTACCCTGGCTAAAGTCCTTGGATGGTTTCCCGTCACCCCGAGGACCAAGCCACAGAGCCCGCCTAGCTGTGGCCCAGCCTTCCCCGTGTCCCCACCGCCATTTTCTGTTGGATAATAACTGCTCAGGAGTCCCTCCCACACCGAGCTGTTTCATGTCTCACTGCCTTGGTGTGCGCAGCTGCTGCAGCCTGGGAGTTTTTCCCGCTTCTCTGGACTGTCCTCACTCATCCTTGGAGACTCAGCACAGGCATCACCAAATCTCCAGGAAGCCCTCCTCCACCTTCTCGGAGGGCACCTCTGCTAGCACCCGTCACATTCAATTGCAGTGGGCTGTCTGTGAAGCCATCCCAGTGTAAGCTTTCATGAGTAGAAACAACCTTTTCCATCTTTGTTTTTCCACCAACCTCTGAGTTCAGCACTGGCCTTAGACTGTAGATGTTTGTTGAACTCAGCCAGCCCTTTACCCCTAAGACATCAAGGTCCTCCTGTCCTTGAAAGCTGTGGCAAACTCTCAGCCCCAAAAGGACTTTGGGATACCTCAAGGATTCTAGTAATCCACAGGAAGCAAAGACATGATGGCCAAAGGTGGAGAAATGGATTGGTCCTCATCCAAACTCAATATCTAAGTCATGCATGAAAAAGTCATTCCATTTAAATTAGCTATTTCATTGAACGATAAAGAAATGGGTTATTCAGAAAGTAGGCTAGAAAGCTGGAGTAGAGACTTGGCTCAGGAACATGAGGACACAGACACTGCTTTCTTCCCTTAAGATGAAAATGTGCTTTTGCTAAATACAAAGAAAATCAGGAGAGGCAGATGTTTGTAAAAGCAATCACTTAGATTTTTTTATAATTCTTGCAGAATAGGGATGGAAGTTCCAAGTTTTAAAGAGCTATGGCATAGCAGGAAATTGAGTTTCCTAGATCTAGCCAAGTTCCCATCATTCTGTATGGAGTTCCCATCAGGAACTCCAGGGATCAAAGGAAGCTACACTGAAACACACTGTCTGCTCTTGCCCTGAGTGACCACCTCATTTCTAATAGGATTTTGAATCCTGGAGCTTAGAGTAAAGGTAGTTATGTATGGTATCTTATGGCCAAGCCATAGTACCCTAGGCTGTTGGAGACAGCTCCCCTGGCCCTCTCCCTCCCTCTCCTGCAGAAGTCAGAGGGCACGATCAGTCCTATGTCTCAGCACACGCCTTCTCTCCATTCAGAGATGCCATTCCTTGGGATCATCCAATTTAAAAGTTGGATCATTTTCCTATAAGGCAATGAATTCTAGATTTCTCCATCATCATAGGTATATATGATTTGCACTCCTAGCAGTGGTGACAGACTGCAGGCACAATGGCCAGTCTCCAAACACAATGGTCATCGCAGGTGGCTAAACCCAGACCAGGGCCTACCAGCCCATACAGCACACATATACCGCTCATTCTTTAGCAAGAAAGTAAAGGTCTCTGGGGAGGGAGAAAAGTGGGCAGAAAAAGGACGGAAAGAAGGGACCTCAGGCTCGGAGCTCAGGTTGTTAAATACTGTCAAGTCTGTCGGTCACTTCTGACTCTTAGCGACCCTATATCAGGTTTCCAAGGAGATTTGAATTGCTGACCTTGTGGTTTGCAGTCCAGTGTTGATCTTACAACACCACACCACAAGTCTGCTGAGCTCAGGTTGTTGTTAAGTGCCATCAAGTCAGTTCCGACCCATAGCAACCCTGTAGAGGGTTTTCAAGGAGCAACTGGTGAGCTTGAACTTCCAACCTTGCAGTTCAAACCGACTTTGCAGTCCAGCTCATTCACCCACAGTGCCACACCAGGACTCCCTCCAAATACTAGTCCAGGAACTTCCATAAGCAAACCCCAGAACCTAGCTCTGACTCCCTACATTCACCTCTCTGTGCAGGTCTAGTCTTACTATGGCTCAAATACAGCAGATGGGGACCCTGGACCAAGCTGGACCCTGCCTCCATCCCTCTACCTGCATGCCATGGGCCGTACCTGATTGATTCATTCAGCAAATATATACTGAGCACAAGTGAGACCTACAGGTTTCCAGGTCCTGCTTCAACCCTTCTTAGGTTCCCCTTGGTCTCCTGGGACCGTTTCCATAAATTAAGTCTTTTGCTTAACCAGGCCTGGAATCAAAAGAAACTTAACCAAGAAAAACTGAGAACAGAGTCCTACATATCACCCCAAACCACCAATACCCCTTACCCAGTGCCTGAACTCCCAGGCTGCTCTTTGGATACCCCAAAACCCCACTAAGGCCTCATTCCCAACAGCAAGCTGGTGAGCCTACTGTCCCTCTTTATCTGCAAGAGCTACTTAAGAACCGCATCCTCCTGGTAGTCTTCCAGGACCGTTATCACTGCACGCCGGCATCTGCTCTGCAGAAACACAAAATGTTCTCAGAGGCCATGACAGTCCTCTCCAATCCAGCCCTGCTAACCCCCCACCCCCACCCATCTGAGTAGAACAAAGCAGAGTGGGCAGTTTCTTGTTTCAGCACCCTTCTATGTAAACCTTCAAGGTTGGCTGTGTCTTGCCCAGTGACCTGTACCCAGAAGAGAGGTGGTCAGTACTGGCAACTGAATGGCATTGATGGAGAGAAAACCAGAGATGGGGAAGTTATGACCACACAAAATGCCTCTGAAGAAGGGCAACTTACTTGGAGGATTTTTCATGCACGAGCTAATTCATGTGTGGTGATGGTGGTGGTGGTGAGTGCTATTGAGTCGGTTCTGACTCTTAGTGACCCTGTATAGGATTTCATAGGAGCAGCTGGTGGGTTTGAACAACTGACCTTGCGGTTAACAGCCTAGTGCTTATCCTACAGCGCCACACCAGGACTCCAATTCACACATAACAGGATAATATTTTGAGCACGAGACCAATGATCTTTTTTCCTCCTTGAAACTCTCTCCCTTTAAATTCACTCAACTGGAGCAGCTGGCTAGCAGCTGTCTCCCTGTCCCAAGGGAGGGATGCAGACAGAAGTAGGATAGACTTTTGTTACGTCTTTAAGGAGGAACAGGATCAGGATACAGACAAAATGGCTCGGACAGAAACGTGAAGGGAAAAGGAACAAAGGTGGAGAAGTACAGGAGGTCTGGGGTTCTAGGAGAGAGGTGTGCCTGTTCAGATCAGCCGACACCTGGTAAACTGAGGCAGTCAAAATCATGGACTCTCTCCCTGAATAATTCCCAGACCCTGAGTCTGGCAGGAAGGTCTCAGAGAGGCCCAGGATCACAATGGCCAGCATGATAGATGATCCAGTGACCAGTTGACACACACACACACTGATGCCAGGGCATTTTGTGAGGTTCACAATTTTTCAGGGAAGTGGGATTGAGGCTACAAATAGAAATTAAGGTAATAGAAAATACAGTTATCTTTCTTACACCCGAGTTTGTGACCTGCAAGTCACATCCAGCACGCAGATTCTAACTAGCCCAGTGCCTGCTGCTTCTGCGAGAATCAGGAGCCTGGTCCAGCCTTCTCCCGTCTGGAAGCCGCCCAGGCTCAGATGGAGAGTGTGGCACGAATGACAGCCCCACTTTTTTCCCACAGCGTGAGGGGAAGCAGGGCCCCAGAGGTGCTCCGGTCAGCAATCACATCTGACTTTTACAGAACAGGAAGTAGCTACTTACTTGACCTTCAGACTCGCCAGCATGGTCTTGTCGATCCTGCCAAGAAAAAAGCAGGGGCTTCAGTTAGCACCAGGGCTGAAATCTCCCTCTCACCTGGCATCTGCAGGGGAGGAGTCCCTGGGCCAGCCAGACCACCAGACTGCCAGGGTACAGTAGGGGACAGCTGCTATCGGGGGGAGGAAGTTCACCTCCAGTTCAGGAAGGGGAGGACTGTAAGCTCTGAGAGGGCTGGGACTACACATTATCCTCCCCATTTTAGAGATAAAGAAACTGACTGACGTTTCTAAGGGTAAAATCCCTTACCCAGTCTGAATCCAGGTATTCAACTCCAGACTCAAGAGTCTTAAGTACTTTGTACATGACCTTTCCCTTCATCACCTCCAATTCCACAGAAAGACTACAGCCCAGCCACTAACAGCTGGCTAATAAACACACTGATACCCTTGGACTTCTGTTTAAGGAATGTGCAAGTATCCCCTGCACCAGAGACCCTCCTCCGCAGTTTGCTGCCAGTCCACACAAGGAGGCAGACCCCATTCCTGGGACAGACCCTGACAGCAGGTTCTAGCATGAACCTGCAGGTGGGCTCCATCAGACAGTTTGAGAGCAGGGAAGATCACATCTGCTGCAGACAGTCCTGGATGCCAGCTCCTCCACCCCCAGCCTGCGCCCACCCTCACTTGAAGACAAGGCAGCCCTGCTAGCTAAGCTTCTATTTTTACCCCTGGCATATGCCAGCCCTTATGGATGGTAACAGAAGCCCTGTCCCCTTCTCTAGAGTCACAGAGGTGGGCAATTTCCCACTTCTGTTTGTGGCTACTCTTGTTTAGGGGTGACCACCGCCAGTTTACTCTCAATGTCACCCTCACCATCAGTGCCACCACCGCTACCTGTACACAACAACTCCTGCCAGCATCATTGTCACCACCACCAATGTACTCATCACCACCAGTGTTACACACTGCCTACACTGCCATCACTCACTGTATCACCACCACCTGCGTCACATCAACATCAGTGTCGTGCTCACATACCCACTGCCACTTTCCCGGTCATCATCAGTGTCCTAATTACTAGCAGTGTTACTGCCACCACTAAAGTCACCATCTCTGTCCACACCACCAGCCCATCACTATCATCACCTGTAGCACCAACTGTTACCATCTGTTTCTAATCATCACTAATGTCATCATTATCAATGAAGTCATCATCACCAGTGTCACCAGCATCACCAAAATCACCCCACCTCCAGGTTCTTTCAGCCAATCCCGGCTAGCCATCTTAGGCAAATGACAAACGAGGCCAGCATGGGGAGAAGCAAAGCACCAGGGGTCACACATTGTGGACATGGGACTGCGGTAGCAGTCACAAGCTGTCAGTACTGATAACACAGTCAGCACCAAACCCTGGACTAAGGGAGGGATTCTTTCACTCTGAGTAAGTTTCTAGCACCTTCTGACCACAGGGCTCAACAGCAAAACAAACCCCACCCAAAGTTGCTGGTCTAGGTCCCTCCTCGCTTCTTTCCCACACTCTTTCCTGGACCTCTTCCTTGGGACCACCATTACTGGTGTTCAAGGAGCTCACTCTGGGTTGCCCATCTTCTCTGGTAAAAAAAAAACAAAAACAAAAAACAACCTCCTGTCTCCCATACAACCTCTCCCACCCCAGATGAAGAGTCAGATTCCCACCTCCAACTGTAATATCTGTAGCCCAGAGTTAGACAATTGTAATCTCTAATAATAAGCCCTCTGTTTTACTCTTTCTCAAGCAATCTTTTAGTTCTTATGACATCCCTGCATTGTGGGTAGAGCAGAAAGGGGAAACTGAGACCCAGAGAGGAGAAGTGTTCCATCCAAGTTCCTCAGAGAAGCACTTGGGGACTGAACTGCTGGTGGGGCCATCTCTGGACCTCCATGTGGTCAGCTCTGGCCAGTACTCGGAGTCACAGCAGCCCCTATTCCTCTGTCACATCTAGCTGCCCACAGCACCCCAGACATCTTCTCAGGGGCCCCACGTGAGCATGATTCTTGGACAAGGAGGAAGTGGCCGCCAGTACCCTCCCTGTGTCTCTAAGCCCTCACCTTCCCCATGACCTGCCTGCAGGGTTCCCATGCTGGGTGTGGCCCAGGAGGGCAGGTCCTGTGGCTTTGACGAGCTGAGTTACAGCAGTGAAGCTGGGCTTTTCCCTTTTAGGAAACCAGAGTCCTGGGTCCTCCCAGGCACCTTCTTACCTCCCAGACCCATTCACCTTCATCACCTGTCTACCCTGATGCCAGTGGTTATTCAGCCTGCACCCAAATGGCACTTTTTAAACATCACTACTCTTGGAAACCCTATACAGGGTCGCTATGGGTCGGAATCAACTCGACGGACTTAACAACAACAACAACACCTGAGGTGTGGTAGTGGTAGGGCACCAGGAATCTGCATTTTAGTCCACAGCTGACTGCACTGCAAAGTCCCCTTTCCAGCTGAGAGTCATACCCAAGTAATGCCCAACTCACATCCCAATCTAACTTCTCTGTTGCTATACATACCCTCAAGTCCACCAGAAGGCCCTTAGATTCCATGTTGTTGTTGTTGTTGTTGTTAGGTGCCGTCGAGTCGGTTCCAACCCATAGCGACCCTATAGAGGGTTTCCAAGGAGCGACTGGTGAGCTTGAACCACCAACCTTGCATTTCAAACTGACTTTGCAGTCTAGCACATTAACCCACAGTGCCACACCAAGACTCTATGGACCTCAACCAAATACCCACCATGTGCAAGCCACCTCACTTAGTCACTGCAGCCATGTACTGAACACATACTATGTATGTGTCAAACACTGTGCTGAGTGTCCAAGATGTTCTCACAATGGTGAATAAGACAGGGTACAGCTGACTGCGTGGAACCCACAGCCCAGTGGACACTGTGGTCAGCACATGGTGGTCGCTCAGACATACTAGATCTCCTCCTCACTTCCCTCTTTGCCACAAAGCAACCCTGAGTGGCCACACATCTGTCCTCCCCTCACCTGGCCAGGTTCAAACTTTTTAGGACCACTCTTATATCAAGGTTCCGGAGCAGTGAGTCCTAGGCACTGCTGCTACTATACCCCATTCACAGGAAGCAGTCTTGGAGTCCAGGCCTCAGGGAGGACCCAAAGGAAGGCACTAGGCCACACTGCACCACTCTGGCATTGTTCGGCCTCATTGTCCACCTCTGCCAAACACGAAGCACCCACAATCCACTCTGGGATAGAATAGATGGCAAAGCTCTCTCAAAAATGGGAAAGCCAGGAGGGAAATGCTACACATTTATGTTGTTGTTGTTGTTAAGAGCTGTTAAGTCAATTCCAACCCATAGCAACCCTGTATAGGGTTTCCGAGGAGCAGCTGGTGAGCTTGAACTGCCAACCTTGCAATTCAAATGGCTTTGCAGTCTGACGCATTAACCCACAGCGCAGGACTCCATACATCTATGGAAGACAATAATGAACCCGAGGAACAGAGACCATCTCTTCCCTGTCCTCTTTCCTCCCCACCTTGCTTCCTCCCTTCTGGCATCCCCCATGAACCCACCAGCTCCCACACTAGGACACTCCTTGTGCGCCCGCTCCCAACAGAGTAGCTTTGTCTTTGATAATGCCCCAAGCCCAGAAGCTGGAAGGAAACCGATAATGAAAACCACTAGACTCTGTGCCCCAGCTGAGCAGAAGCTACCAGAAGCTGGGAACCAGAGACAAGCCTTTGCCCTCAGTTTCCCCACTTCCTGGCCCACCCAAAGGAGAAAAGAGCCACTCCTTTTTTCCAAAGAGAAATGGCACAAAAGGATGACCCAGAGGGCCAGGCAAGAGACTGATCACAGTCCCTGTTCAGACAGAACAAGACTGGCCGCCAGCCTGGCAGGACTGAGGAGCTGCGGAGACACAGGTTGTCCCTCCTCTCACAACTCACCCCCTCAGAGAGGAGACAGCCTAAAGTTCCAGAAGGTCACAAACTTCCCTGCCACCCGTCACAAGCATGGCACACATGCAGACATGAGCACACACAGACCCAGGAAGCAGAGCCTCAGAAACATACAGGTGCACACGTGGGAACACACACAGGCACACCTACTCAGCTGGGCACATGGCTCCCACACAGCCTGTTCACAGGGTCACAATCACAGACATGCACAAGTGCACACCCACTGCCCATACAGGCTCCCGCATTCCCACACTTACCCACACTCACAATTAATCTCAGATATTTGCACATGTGGTTGCACACAATCACAAATATTCAGATATGCACGCAGGCTTGCACGCACTCACAAAATCACAGGCAGGCACACACGTACCTAGGAACCCAGGGATACAGACTCACACACAGTCACGCTCACATCGGCAGTCCGCTCTGAGCTCCTAGACCGCTACAAGACTGTGCCTATGGGACAGAGGAAAAGGTAGGCTCTGCTGCACCCCCAGGACCATACATCTCTACACAACCCAAGGCCCCCCAGACAGAAAGGCCATGCCTGACCCCTTGGTTCTCACGGGCAGCCACCAACACTCAACCGGTGCCCAGCCACCCTCCCGTCTGACACCCACCATCCGAAGCCCCCAAAGGAGACGCTGCGCTTCCTGCCAAACATGGTTGTGGCTGAAGAGTTCTGGGTCCCAGCGATGTCACCGGGGCTGTTAGCGAGACAGGGCCGTAGTGCTGTGGGGTCTGCAGGTCACTAGTGTAGGGCAGGGCGCCTGGTGAGGCACCCCCTCGCCTGCGCGCACCCAGCACTTCCTGTGGGTGAGGCTGCAAGGGTGGGAGGTGTGTCCTGTCCTCCGGGAGGCACCAAGACAAGGAGGGGAGGTTGCAGAGGGCAGCTTCCCCACACCCAGAGGAACCCACAGCTCCGGAAGGGGCTCAGCTGGCAGATTGCACCACAGCCCAAGTTGGCAGCTTGGCCCCAAACAGGCCCAGCTTCCCAGAAATAAAGGAGGCCAAAGGAGCCCTACAACCAGGTCTGAGAGGGAAAGACCTGGTGCAGATCCCCAGGGAGCAATGAGATTGGAGTCCCCACACCCTGTCCCTGGGGCTGCCCAAGATAAGGACCTGTGCCTTCCTGCTCCAAAAAATCTCTGGAAAATGCCAAATAAGCCTTCTCCCAATTCAGAATTTCGCCTGCACACACAGAGACCCAAGTACTGGAGTACATGCACACACAGGGGCACACTGGCATGCACATGTGTGTATATGTTGTTGTTGTTGTTGTTAAGTGCCATCAAGTCAGTTCCGACCCATAGCGACCCTGTACAGGGTTTCCGAGGAGCAGCTGGTGAGCTTGAACTGCCAACCTTGCAGTTCAAACAGCTTTGCAGTCTGGCGCATTAACCCACAGCACCATAACAGGACTCCCGTGTGTATATACACACCCAAATATATGGGCACATGCATGATCACATATATGTCACGCACCAGTATATGTACCCTCTCTGACATATGAGCATTCATATACAGGTGCACTGACAGAGACAGGTGCATAGATATCGCATATACAAATCCCAACACAAACACATGCACACACACATGTTCATATACATGTGTACACACATCCAAAAGATACATCATATGTACCCACACAGCACATAGGACATGGCACAGATCTATGCCTCTCAGGCTCCTTTAAATGTCTAGACAAGTGATGGGACCAGGTCACCAATGACGGGCTTCCTGCAGCAGCTCTTCTGTGTGATGTTTGTCTTTCCAACTAGAACTTTGGAGTCACTTCTTAACTTCGCCTGTGCCACTGCTGACTGCCACGCTCACAGTAGGCCTCACTCTGACTGCCATCAATGCCTCGGATCCAAGGGTCCATGCCGCACCCACTCCAGTTCAGGAGGCACCAAGGTGAGGGGCGCAGACAGGTGCCAGGCCCCCAGCTCTGCCCCCAAGCAGTGGAGAAAGGGAAACCAAGCTGCAGGTTGACTCTCCAGCTGACCCACCCCACAGTTTCTAGTTTGAGGACCCATTACCACTCTGGGGACTCAGAAGCTCCAAACTGAGGTGCCACAGACCACTCCATATCACAGACAAAGGATGCAGGAATTTCCTTTTCTTGACTGCCCCCCTCCCCACCCCTCCACAAGCAGGGAAGCGACAGGGGCCTCAAGCAGCACTCTGGATGAGCTAGACAGCAGTTCCAGGGTGCTGACCCAGGCTAGGGCTGGAGAAGGCCAGTGTGGGTGCCCCTCCTCCAAAGCAACCCTGGTGGTCCTCAATGCTGGTCTGATCCTCCCTTCCATCTCTGCCCCAGGAAAAGAAGGATCCCATGATCCCTCTCAGGGACCACTGGCATTGAGCCAGACAGCCACCCCAGAGGGCAGTGAGTGCCTCTCATCCCTGCTGCACCCACTCCAAATCCAGCTCCACACCCACCCACGCCCCAGGAGACACTTAACAGGTGTGATGGACACTGTGGGTCCTACATCCATGTCACCTCCCCCTGAAAAAGACACCTCAGCACTCAATCCACCCCAAGGGTCAAGAGTGACCATCTGGCCAGGCACAACCAGTCCAAGGCATTCCAGTCTCCTAGCCACAGCAATTGATTCAGGAGTGTGCACAAGACTGAGCCCCAGGATGCTCTCCTCACTCCTTCCCCCAGGGCTGCTAGGCTGACAGGATGGGAGCTCGGCGCTTCAGGGAGTGCAGGAAAATGAACCCAACCCACAAGAAAGCTGAATATCGACCCAAAGGAGGCAGAAGCATGAGAAAGCGCACGTTTCAATGATAGCATCTGAGCTCCTGGACCCAGCTGTGCGGTGGACACTACTGTTGTCCCATGCCATCAAGTGGACCCCTGACTCACAGCAACTCCATGGGGGACAGAGAGAACTGCCTCATGGGGTTTTCTTGGCTGTAAAATATATGGAGACAGATTGCCACGCCTTTCTTTCACAGCACTGCTGGGTGGATTCAAACAGCAAATCTTTCACTTAGCAGACAATTGCAGATTATTTGAGGAGCCAATATATATTCCTTTATTCCTAAAACCAGTTTCAGTTGGATTTCTCTCCCCTTCTAAGTCCTAAAATACAGACCTGACTTCAAGTGGAGCTTCCTGACTAAGACTACGAAGAAAGGCCTGCTGGTCTATTTCCAAAACTCAGCTAATGAATCACAATGGCCTGATCCACAACTGATGACAGGGAGGCTGCAGAAGCCAGCAGCATTCCAGTATTCATGGGTGTCATAAACTGGGGACTGACAACAGCATCCAACAACAAGTGAAAGGAAGAAGGCAAAACAAACAGCCACCTGTCCGACCTCTCCCCCTTCAGCAGACACACACCAACGCCTTCTAGGCTAAGCAGGGAGCTAGGTGCAGAGAACCCCAGGGTGAGCCAGGCACAGCCTCAGCCCAAGGCCTGCTGGGTGGATGTCACATGGCATCCAATAACAAAATGCTATTTGCAAATGACTTAGAGGACTTTATGGCAAGCCCATCAAGGCAGAGGATTCTGATGTGTTTTCATGTGTGAGACAGAGATGGGGTCAAAGCTCACCAGGCTTGGGCACACCACCACCCATGCTGTTCTTAACTCTACCCTGTGTGAGTGTGTTTTGTCTACCACATGGACTGTTGTTGTTGTTCAGTGCCATCGAGTGGGTTCCAACTCACAGCAACCCTGTAGAGGTTTTCTGAGAAGCGGCTGGTGAGTTTCAACTGTCAACCTTGTGGTTAGGAGTCCAGAGCCAATCTGACAGTGCCACACCTGGACTATAGGAAGAGACAAAACCAAATGATGTGCTTACACAGGGCCTCACAATCTAAGTTGACACCAGATAGAAGGTCCCCTGGACAGATCGTTCAAGAGCCAAGGACTTGGGCCCCGACTCATGTATCTGAAGGTGAGCAGGGCAGCCTAGGGCCGAGGGAGGGAGGACAAAATTTCAGCTGCTGCTACCCCTGGGATTCTGGTCTCTTGCCTGGAGCCACCAAAAACACTCATGAGATTCACACCTCAGGCCATAACTGCATTATCAGGTAGTAGCACAAAACTCATAGCATCCTGGACTTCCTCGATACCACCCGAATCCAGGAACCTTAGAGAGGCCAGAAGACTCCCGAGGGAAGGGCTGAAGAGAGAGAAAGCTTTAAACTTGACTTCCTGAGCCTGGAGTGGAGTGAGAGCCACTCTAGAGCTTCCTCCATGGCCCTTTCCTCAGCTCGCAGTCTCCTACACTTTGGAATCAAGCACGCCTAGTTTGGGGCTTGCTGTAGCCTTCTTAACTCTGTGATACCGAGCAAGTTACTTAAGCTTTCTTGGTGTCAGTTTTGTCCTCTGTGACATAGGGCAGCTGCCAGCCACCGTCTAAGATTGTAAATGCATCACCGCTGCTCTCATGCATACACCTAGCACCAGAGAAGATGAATTCTTGCCTCCCAGCCAGTGCGTCTCATACACAAAAGTCACTCATCTGTCAGCAGACACGTGTGTTGTTTTGATGCTGAACAGGTTTCAATGGGGGGGGGGGGAGAGGGAGGTTCCAGACTAGCATGGACTAGGAAGAGAGAGCTGGAGGTCTACTCCCAAAAAATCAGATGATGAAAACTGCATGGGTCACAACAGATCACAGGGATGATGCAGAACCCAGCAGAGCTATGTTCCATTGCACTTTGGGTCAAGTCAACTACAGCAAAAGCAAACAATTAGCACAAGGCTCTAACACCATTGTGGGAGTTACTGTAATTATTATTAATTAGAAGACACCCTTGCCTCAGTTCTGCGCAGCTTCCGGTCCCCTCTGCTCTGGTCCCTCAGTTCCTCATCTGTGTGTGGATGGATGCAAAGGAAGACATGGATTCTCTAGGAAGGATCGTGAGTCAAGAGAAAAGGGAAGCCCTCAGTGAGCTAGGCCCACCCTCCCTGCCCCCATCAGACACAGCCAAGCTTCCGCTCAGACCTTGACTGACTTGGCATACCCAAAGATCAGAGTGGAGACAAGGACAAACTACAGAGGCAGGGGAACCAGAACCAGGACCCACGTCTATGAGTTTACCATAGACCAGAATTGTCCTAACCTCTTAGCTCATTCCAACCCAAGATGTACCAATGTGGTCCCCATTTTATAGATGAGGACACTGAGGCTCAGAGAGGTTAAGGGACTTGAGGAAATTCAATGGCAGCAGTAGGGTCTGACTACTGAACCCAAACTCTTAACTACTGCTCTGTACTACAATCACCAAATCAAATGTGTATACAAATGTACCACTCAGAGTTTCATGCATGCAATACCCATTTTGCAGATGGAGAAACTATGACCCGAAAAGCCAAGGTCAGTTCAACAGCCAGGAAAGAAGAGAGGTGAGGTGCAAAGAGCACATGTCAAAGTCTCCATGGTACCATCCTCCCAATGACGAGTCAAATGGGCTTCTCCTTTCTCAAGATTGTTCCTCATCCCTCCTACAGACCTTACTTGGGGGTCACCAACTCATGAGGTCCTAACTTCCCTGGTGAGAGGCCTGTGGATGTTCCTGAGGGAGCAAATCCCAGCACAAGCTCCCAAACCAATACTGAGCATCAAAGAACCCACCCAGTTTCAATGGCGGAACCAGAAAAACTGACCAGGATCAGAAGAGGCCCTGCCAACAGTCCCTTCATCAGGTTCCTCTGCTCAGACAGCTCTGTCCTCACAGCCATGGGTAAGAGTATCAGGCGAGAGATGCTCCTTTCCCAGGCGAGAGGATGAGGCAGTTACAGGAAATTCAGGAAACAGATGCCCCTAGAGAAGTCAGCACTAGATGGTTGGGCCTGGATCCCCCTCACCCCAGACACCCTGAGGTGGCAACGCTATCAATCTTTTGGAATTCAGCTCTCTTCCCAGCTCAGCTACTGAATTGCTTAGAGCTGGTCACCTATATTTTGGGGACCTCAGTTTACAGCTTATCAAAGGGAAGGCTAGGTTCTGCTTCCTCTTCAAACAGAGTGAGTATAAAGGAGGATAGCAAAGAAATAGCACTCTGATCTCCAGGAAAACAGGATGCCGTAGGTACTCAGAGCCAGCAACTCCACATCAGTTAGGAATCCATGCTTTGGGATCAAGATAAAATGACATCTAACACCTAGAGAGTGATTTACAGTCCACAGATCACTTCCCCATACATCACCTCAAAGGCCAGACTGAATTTCCCATTGCACAAGTTCTAAAAAGCAAGATGATGACCCCTGAAACTGAAAGAGGAGTACTTGTGAAACCTTGTTCCAAAAGCAGGACCCAGGCATACAGGATTGTACAGTGTATTCTAATGCATTCGGTAATTCCTATCTACCAGGAGAGCTGCTGGTAAACACACAGCTATGGACTCAGGAAGTTAGGAACGCTAGTTTCTTTTAAGTTTTCTTAAACTATTTCATAGTCAAACTAAGCACTGGTTCCTTCTGTGGTCATTCCTTCTGGCCTGGACAGAAGTCTGTCTAACCCTAGAAATAGAGGTCTAACTCTCCCTCACCATCTATCTGGCTCCAGATGGCTGTTCTTCCATCTGCTCTACTTGTAAACAAAGAGTTTGGGCTTCAATCCTAAATAAGAGAATTTAATACACAACTGTCAGAGAGAATTTGAAAATATGAATCAGAATCCTTAAAATGTGTATGCCAAGAGGGCTTCTTTAGCACAGGTTCTGGGATCTTGGCGTTGGTTTTACATTGTTGTTGTTAAGTGCCGTCGAGTCGGTTCCGACCCATAGCGACCCTGTACAGGGTTTCCGAGGGTGTAAATCCTTATGGGAGTAGAAAGCCTCATCTTTCTCCCGCGGAGCGGCTGGTAGTTTCGAACCGCTGACCTTAAGGTTCGCAGTCCGATTCGTAACCACTACGCTACCAGAGCTCCTTTTACATAGGTGTGGCAAATTCATGGAAAGTTGCCAACCTGTATGCTGAAAATATGTGCACTTACTTCTCTGTATACTAAGTGTCAATAAAATGTTTTCTTTTTAACTATACATGCCTTTGACCTAGTAATTATATTTTAAATACCCTTTTATCCCAAAAGAAATCATCAGAGATGGGGGTAGCTTTTCACTCTTCAGGGTCTTCATCCCACTATTGCTCCTAACTGGGAAACAACTGGAAAAGGCCTAAATATCCAATAATAACCAGTCAAATCGATTTTAACTTAGGGCAACCCCATGTGTATCAGAGTAGAACTGTACTCCATAGAGGTTTCAATAGCTAATGTTTTTGGAAGTAGATTGCCAGGTCTTTCTTCCAAGGCACCTCTGGATGAATTTAACTTCACACCTTGCAGTGAGCAGCCAAGTGTGCTAACTGTTAACCTCCCAAGGATTCCATCCAATGACAGGAAGATAGAAGGTAGACTAAAGAAAAATTGCATCTCCCAACAACAGAGTATACTGTTGTTGTTGTTGTTGTTATGTGCCATCAAGTCGGTTCCGACCCATAGCGACCCTGTATAGGGTTTCCGAGGGTGTAAATCTTTACGGGAGTAGAAAGCCTCATCTTTCTCCCGCGGAGCAGCTGGTAGTTTCGAACCGCTGACCTTAAGGTTCGCAGCCCGATTCGTAACCACTACGCTACCAGAGTATACTGTAGTCAATATAAAGTGGTAATTACATATTAAAATAGCTACAGTAACTTTCTGGGTAAACAATGAAGGCTAAACAATATGCTGTGGGTCATATTGTTCAGGGAGTGGAAACATAGGTCATTCTTTTTTACTTCTTTGTGTTGTTTTTTGTGGGGTTTTTTTCTGAATTCTCTATGCTTTCTGAAACAAGTATACCATACTTTTGTGAATAAAGAAAAAAACATAATGAATGATATTTAAAATAATGATAATAAAAGGAAGCAAAAGGAGGTAAGAAAGGGAACTTCCTGGGGCTGGAAAAGCATTTGAATCCCAGCCTCTCTGCTTGCCAGCTATGTGATGTCTGGCAAGTTTCTTAAACTCTGTGTGCCTCAGACTTCCCATCTATAAAATGGGGCTAATTATAGTACTTCCTCACAGAGTTATTGAGGGGGGTAAACGAGTTAATACATAGGAGCACTCAGAGCAGTACCTGGCACAGAGCTACAGATATGCTAGCTAGTGTGACTGTGAAAATGCCACTGTTCTGGGGTGGTGCCAGGGAACCTGAATATGTCACCAACTCTCCATATGATTCTGACAATGTGAGAAACACTGGGAAGAAATCCACTACTATGATCACATTGGTGGCCCCAGAGTTGTCAGTAGGAAGACTAAGGCACTGAGGGCTTTCTGAAGGAAATCACTAAAGGATTTTTATCCACAATCCACCTCTCTTCTCTCCCTCATCTGCTCATTCCACTGGCCAACAGCAGAGCCTCATCAGCTTACTTGGGCATCAGGATGGACCAAGAGATGGACAGCAGCGCCCTCTATAAGCAAATTTGGATAGTACAAGGAGGAGAAGAGGGTATTTGTAGTAGGGACTTCAAAGTTTGTGGGAAATTTCACTATGTTTTAATTCCATTTTCCATAAACCTTTTGAATCCTCCTTATATTTCTAGGACGATGGTCACATTTTCCTCTAGCAAAGGGACTTGAGAGCTGGAGGAATTCTCTGAGTCGGAAAAGATAAACATAAGGGTTCTAGTCCTGATTCTAACATTAAATATATCTGTGAAAAACCACTTAAACTTTCTCTGCACTAGTTTTTTCATTTCTTGAGACTTTACAATGAATGAGATATGTCATTTGGTCTGTCTAATTAACCCTTACCACAACCTCGTCCATTTTCACGGTGATTCCTCACCAGAAGGCTCAGAGCGGTTAAGGAATTTACCTTAAAGTCACACAGCTGATAGATGACAGAGGCAGAATTCAAGCCCAGTGTCCCTATTTTTGACTATAAGATTTTCCTATAGGGAAGGCTCACAGCAGAGCAGGATTCATATAAGGGCAGCACCAAATAGAGATGCTGCCCCAAGAGTCTTCCTGAGCCTCGGCCAATGCCCAGCTGATAAGCAGCCACAATCTCAGCTAGGACAAGCAAACCCTGAGATTCCTCTTCAAGGCCTGGTGAGCTGGGCTGGGAGATCATAGTGACTCAGGTAGAGGCCAGCAGGGGACTTTTCTGAGGCACTTACAAAATTGGCCTGTGGCTTAAACACAGCAATGTTCATGATTCATTTATCCTTATTTCACTAGATAAAGATGGGGGTTCCTAATGGAGTCTGCCTCACCCCCAGGCTGGGGACAATCCTACTGGGACTACAGTCTCGGGACATCCATCAATAACACGTTCTTTCATCTCTTTGAAGGGAAAAGGCCTTTGCCACTCAAAGCTCCCTTCCTCGCTCCCCATTACTGGCTCCACCCTCAAGAAGGCTGTGTGTGGTAAGGTGCCTCCTGTAACACCCGGGAATGGGTTCAATTCTGGGTAGGGGACTGGAGCTGGACCCTGTAGCAAGATAAGAACCTGGACCAAGGTCTCACCTATGGCCAGGGGGGGAATCCATGAGTGAGAGTGTTGTCACTGCTAGAAAAACAACCCCGATGAGGCACACACTGATAGTGTCTCTATTTTACAGCTGGGGAAGCTGGGGCACAGGAAGTCTAAGCAATTTTCTCGAGGTCACACTCCTAGTAAGTGGCTGTGGCAGAGTATTTTCCAAAGATAGCTCTCATCTCACAGGCTTTTCTTACAATGCAACGCTGACTCCCTTCCACTGAATCTGTGCAGATCTGTGAAGATGGCGGAAGGGATGCTGTGTGAAAGAGCCAGGCAAGGAAAGGTGATATAGCTTCTGCCTGGTTCTCTTTCTCGGGTTGCTTGCTTCTTTACCCAGCTACCCTGTGATGAGAAAGCCCAAGAGAGAGCACACGAAGAGGTCCATGTGGAGTGGAACTGAGACCCCAAGGTAACAGTCAGCATCAAGTGTCAGACATGAGAGTGAGTAAGTAAGCCTGATGATTGCAGCTCCTAGGCTTTGAAGCACCCCAAGTGACTCTGAGTGGAGCCAATAGGAGCTACTCCCTCTGTGCTCTGCCCAAATTGTAGATTCATGAGTAAAATAAATATCTTCATAAGCCTTTGGGTGGATTATTATGCACAGGAAATAACCGGAACAGTGGCAGAATCAGAACGTGAATCAAGCCGGCTGGCTCCTGAGCCCGTGTTCCTCGCCACTCTACAGTGCTCCCTGCCATGTGAGGGACAGAGCGAGGATTAGGAGCTGGGATTTGGATTCAGATACATTGTCATTCATTTATTCACTCAGTCATTTCTCAAACTTCATTGCATCCCAACTGTGCTCCAGACTCTCTGCTAATGCTGAGGCCACTCAGTGAACAAGACAGACAGGACCCCAGCCCTGTGTGGAGCATGAGGACATGGGATAAAAGAGGGACACACTTATGTAGGCATTTTATATAGTGGTGAGATCCAACAGGGACTGGGTTGTGTAAAAAGTCTTATCCCGAAAGGGTGAGACTCGAAGGGGGAGTTGGATCCAACTTTGAGAAGAGTGAACGAAAAGACAGCACACGGTACAGGACACACTTGGCTTTACATCGCAGCTCCAGGGCTGACTAGCTACGCGACCTTGCCGAAGCAACCTAACCTCTCTAAGCTTCCATTTCCTCATAAAATGGGAATGTTTTTAGAGCCCACCCCTAAAATAGGTTGCTCTAAGGAGTAAATGATTTAACTCCAGTATGAGTCACTTGGAATCCTGGTGTGGCGCTGGACTGCAAAGTTGTTTGAACTGCAAAGTCGGCAATTCAAGCTCACCAGATCATTCTTGGAAACCCTATACAGGATCGCTATGGGTCAGAACTGACTCAACAGCACTTAACAACAACAAAGTGTCACTTAACGTCTGTTTTGAACAACATCCAATCACATATACATCCCTGATCCCATAAGGTGTTTTTTGTTCGTTTTTTAAGAAAATAAAGGAAAGTAGCTCTCCTTTTGTTTATTATTTCCCCCTAATGGTTTTAGACAGTGGTTACGAATTGGGCTGCGAACCTTAAGGTCAGCAGTTCGAAACTACCAGTCGCTCCGCGGGAGAAAGATGAGGCTTTCTACTCCCATAAGGATTTAAACCCTCGGAAACCCTGTACAGGGTCGCTATGGGTCGGAACTGACTCGACGGCACTTAACAACAACAACAACAACAATGGTTTTAGAGAGCTCTGGTAGCGTAGTGGTTACGAATCGGGCTGCAGGAGGTCAGCAGTTCGAAACCACCAGCCGCTCCACAGGAGAAAGATGAAGCGGTCTGCTCCCGTAAAGATTTACAGCCTCGGAAACCCTGTGTAGGGTTGCTACGAGTCGGAACTGACTCCACGGCACTTAACAACAACAACAATGGTTTTAGAGCTCTGGCAGCATAGTGGTTATGAGTCGGACAGTAGTTTGAAACTATCACCTGTTCCTTAGGAGAAAGATGAGGCTTTCTGCTCCTATAAAGATTTGTTGTTGTTATGTGCCGTGGAGTCGGTTCCAACTCATAGCGACCATGTACAGGGTTTCCGAGGCTGCAAATCTTTACGGTAGTAGAAAGCCTCATCTTTCTCCCATGGAAAAGCTGGTAGTTTCAAACTGCTGACCTTGAGATTCACAGCCCGATTCATAACCACTACGCTACCAGATTTACAGCCTCAGAAACCCTCTGCAGGGTTGCTATGAGTTGGAACCGACTCCACAGCACATAGCCACAAGCACAGTGGTTTTATAGGCCCCAAGCCCAGATCCTTACAGCACTAGAACACTGGACCACAGATGGGATACTGACAGGTAAGGCATAGGAAATGGTTCTGGGCACAGGATCTCGGGCTTTGTCCAGCAGGCAGACAGGCAGATGAAGGAAGGGGCTGCTCCCGCTGCTCTAGCAGGTGGAATAACAGACAGGGCTGGGCTGCTCCACCCCCATTCCCTCCTCACTCACTTCCTCTTGCTCTGCTCCCACCACCACCCTCTCAGTAACTGCTGCCAGTACCCACCTGTTCCTCCAGCCTCAGCCAGCAGTTCTAACAGCAGCAGCAGCAGTGGCAACAAGAGCAACCAGAAGCAGGCTCCATACATAGAATGATTGTAAGGACATGAATTACACTGAGACTAAGGTCCCCAGTGCAATGCTTGGAGCCCCAGACACCACCCTGCTCCCCACTAGAAGTCACTAAGGGATGAAGTGTGTGCATTTCCCTGTAGCACGCTGAGACACAAACCAGCTTCCACCCACCCTCTGCAGCCATCCCAACTCATCTCTAATCCAGAGCTCACCCATCCAACACCCTCAGCTCAGAGCTCAAGAGGACAGGGCTGGAGATTGGACAGGTTGTCCCTCCCCAAGCCCCACCCCAGAGACAGGACCCAGCCATACAACCACTGGGAAAGAAGCAGCTTCCTCAAGTCAGAGGAAAAGGCAGGGAAGGGAACCCTGGAGAGAGGGAAGGCTGGGCAGGAAAGACACAGAGAACTCCAGGGGCCATGAAATCCTGCTGGAGTAGTGTCACCTGTCACCAGGGCAGGTACACACCCCCCAAGGACTCTGGAGAGTGCCCAACAGGCAGCCAATACATGCATATCCAGAGAAAGGTACCCAGGAACAAACCAGAGCAGACAAGACTGCACACACAGACACATGCAGAGGAACCACATGAGGCCACACTGATGTACAGATGTGCACATTCAGGAACAAGCCCTCCAGGGCACATGGCACATGAAGTGCAGTGTGGGCACACATCATGCACACCTCACCATGCCCGACTGTGCCTGTCATTCGTCTCCTGCTCTTACCAGCAACCTAACTGACTGGACCCTGGCTTGTGCCCACGTCCCCCAGGGGCACACCCCTGTTGCCATCTGCTGATCTGGGCCTAGCCAGGCCCAGCCAGCAAGCTCAGCAGGATCCAGGAAAGGGATAGATAACACTGGATCTGAATTAAGGTTGGAGGAGACAGACCCCAGGCCTGAGCACAAGCTGGGAGTCCAGAACCAAAGCACAGGCAGGGCTGAGGGCTCAGCACAGCCAGGTTCTCCAAGCACAATCCTTGCCTTGTCAGCCCACCTGCCTTGGGAGCCCCCACAGTGCTTCCCATTGCAAATGAATAGAGAGGAATCCCCTTAGAGCTATCTGGAAACCCTGAAGGGTGGGGCTAACACAACAAAAAAAAAAAAGGAAAGGGGGGAAAAAAAGTGCAACATGGCGGACTGAGATGAGCTAGCAGGTAGGACTTCCAGCTAAAGAAGCTTTAAAAGCACTGAAAGACATACGGTCAGAAAGAGTGTTATCTAGTTCCATAGACACCCTATTCAAAAGGAGTCAGGGGTACGCTGCACTCCTGGTGTGGCACCATAGGAGAAGCACTAGACTGTTCACTAAACGGTCAGCGGTTCTAACCCACCAGTCACTCCTCAGAAACCCTATACAGGGTCATATACAACTCAACAGCAGTTAACAACAGCAAACAACAATCGGTAAGCTGGTAGTACTATATATATATGTATATCTAATATGGTATGGCACTATAGGATCAACACTGGACTGTGAACCATAAGGTTGGCAGTTCAAACCCACCAGCTACACCTCAGAAACCCTATACAGAGTTGCCATGAGTTGGACCCGACTCAACAGCATTTAACAACAGTGTATTATCCTGCAATGCCACACCAGGACTCATGTATGTATTATATGAGTCCCGCTGTGGCTCTGTGGGTTAATGCGCCAGACTGCAAAGTCGTTTAAATCACAAGGTCGGTGGTTCAAGCTCACCAGCCATTCCTCAGATATCCTATACAGGGTCGCAATGGGTCAGCACTTAACAACAACAATATATATGTATATATA